>NC_064276.1:2432500-2743695 GCF_003254725.2 Canis lupus dingo
AGGAAGGAAGGAAGGAAGAAGTTCCTTTCAGCTAATGATGTAACCTAAATGATCTGCTGTCAGCTTTGATTCTTTTATTAAGACACACACTATAATGGGTTTCTGGACCCAATTTCAGCACGCGTGTGGGGACACTTCCCCACACCAAAGAGCAGTTCTTGGTCACTAGCTCAGTGTCCTAGTTAAGTCAATTCAGTGTAAGTCCCTTCTGATAGTCCCCACCCGAAGGCATCACAGCCCATAGGCTAAGGACTCATTCCTACCACCCCGTCCCCTCCTGCCACTGCCGATTCCCAATCCCAAAGGCAGGTTGCCAGCTTTGTTTCTGGCAGAACCGCTGCAGATTGGAAGTTCCCAAGACACCTTCCTTGAGTTCGATTAATTTGCTAGAGCTGCTCACAGAACTCAGAGAAACATTTTACTTTCTAGATTTCTGGTTTATTGTAAGAGGATATAATTCAGGAACAGCCAGCTGGAAGAGATGCACAGGGCAAGGTGTGGGGAAAAAGCATGCAACTTCCATGACCTTTCTGAGCACCCCACTCCCTCCAGAACACCACATGTTCACCAATCTGGAAGCTCTCCAAACTCATCCTTTTTTATGGAGGTTTCATCACACAGATATGATTGATTAAATGGAGGTGACTGATCCAATTTCAGCTCCTCTCCCCTCCCCAGGGAGTCAGGGGGTAGGGACTGAAGGCACCAACCCTGGAACCACTTGGTTGATTGTCCAGGCAACCAGCCCTCATCCTCAAGTGCAGAAGTCACCTCATCAACTCTATCAAAAGACACACTTCGCTGCTCTCAACTCTTAGGCAATTCCAAGGGTTTTGAGAACTGTGAGCCAGGGCTGTGGACAAAACCCAAATGCATATTTCTGATAAATCGCCATATTGCACATACACATACCCACACATAAATACCACAGATGTTGCCCTCAAAATAATCTAAAACCATCATTTTATTGATATGAAAACTGAAGCACAAAAGACATCAAGTGACTTGAACTTGCATCCAAATAGCTACTAACAAAAAAAAAAAATAGCTACTAACAGAGACTGGAATATAATTAGGTTTGGTTTATTGTTAATGTGATAAAATGTGACCTAACGACACAATACTTGCTATTTTGTGGTGTCGATTGATAAATATCAGTGAGAATGATCATAATGATTTGCTTTATGCTATTTACCTTTTGTGTTTGTTTTGCTTAAAACTATATCACAAACATCCTTGACATAAAAATGTAGATTGTCTAATGTCAGAGATGGAAAAAATAAGACAGGGGAAAATTGCATGAAAAGGAAAGCAAATAGCTAAGTGTTTAAGTAAGAATGAGCACTTAAATCTCTTGAAAAGAATTTTAATTCTGAGCTTCCTATAAAATAGTGTCACTGCCTATAAAATTATTTTTTTAATATCTCCACTTCAAGAAACTCATTTGCCAGATTTGCTTTCCATGGATCATACCATTGTTTTACTAAGGCTTCATACAGTAATAGATGCAAGGACCATTAAAATAAACATTGTTTCTGTCTCATTAATTTGTTTGATAACACCTTTTATGCATAGTGGACTGTGTGACCTTTCTTTAAAATGAAATTTTAAGTACACGAACCATACTGACGCCTTTCACAAATACTGGCATAACATTAATGGAATTAATTAATTCTATGGTATTATTATCATTGTGCCAGAGTATTCATACAGCAGCCACAGGAAGACAAGAGGTAACAGAGATCTAAAAATAATAGTCAGCAATCAGTACAAAACCATATTTAGATTCCCAGGTGTTGTAACGCAGCAATATCTTCTGAATCCAATTCCTGCAGGGATAGGACGCATTTACAGCAATTAAACAACACTCCCTTTTATTTCATGAAAGGGTGAAAATCTATTTTTGCAATCAGCTGCAATTATTACTCCATTATCCTATTTTCCCTCTGAGGATTGTTCCTGATCTTGGACCTTTAAACACATGAGCTCCCAATACTTCAGCCTTAGGGGAATAGCCATCTCATTGTAAAGACAGCTCAGTAATGGCCAGTCATGAAATAACAATAGAGCTCTCAAGATAGGTTGCCTCAGAATATTCAAGTAAATATGTAAAATTAATAAAACCATTCTGAATGAAAATGCACACCATATGATGTATATGCAAACATGTACTGATTATATCCATACAAGTGGTATTCTGGAAAGTTGTGAGAGGAAGAGTATGAATTAAAATTTGATAATCCATGCATAGAAAATACAGGGAGTGCCTATTATGTGCAAGGCACTATTGTGTGCTTGGTGCTGCAGTAGCCTCAAAGTTAAAAGCAGAACTCTACCTGCCAAGAGATTTAGTGAGGAGGTCCGACAGGTAATGACTTCAAGGTGAGATGTGATTAACGCTCTATAAGTGGGGCAAACCATGCTGGACAGTTATAGCCACTTAAATCACTCCTGGCTGGAGTAGCCAGGGAACATTTAATAAAAAAAGAAACATTTCATCTGACTTTTATCCTTTCTGGGGGAATCTCAAAGATAGCTGGACAAGTAAAATTTATGCCAATGCATTTTCTGATCCAGGGCAGGGTGGAAAGGCATCCCTAAGACTTGTACACCTCTCTGTTCCAGGCTATTATGAAAAAGTATTGAGACATTAATCTTAAGAAGGTTGTATAGCTACAATTCTCAAGCCAATAGGTGTATGGTGGTAAATAATGTGGTATCCTTTGATGGACAGAGGCCCAAAGATTGTTCTGTCTTCCTGATATGCTGTATTACTTGACCCACCTTGGGACAAAGGTGAGAATGATTGCTCAGAACCATTTCCTACCTCTAGGAAAAGTGACTATATTTTCATAAAATAAATTGAGCCATCTGGGTAAATGCTGTCTGGGTTCATGTGAGTCATAGCTATTTCCGCATTTCCTGAAATGTAATTCCACTAGTTAAAAATTCCCAAGATGGAAAAACAATCCCTGATACCACAGCTATACATTTTGTTTTTACCCAAGAGCTTCCTTCTCCAGATATTGATCAAACTGGCTTCTCATCTCTCCCTTGAGCCAGCAGCATTCAAAATCATTACAGGGCACAGTAACGACAGTTTACAACATACACAAGAAAGCAAGCATTGTCAGGAAGACTAAAAATTCTCTTATTCTCTTGATAGTATCAAGCTTGCCCATTTGTTTCACCAAGGAACATTCTGGTTAATCAAGCTTTAATTAAAGAACCCTTTGCAACATTAACTTCTTGCTAAAGTAAAGAAGAAAGTAGACAGGTCCAATCTTGCTTGTGTATTTTGTTTATACCAAAGTAAAACACAGATCTTATCAGAAAGACTCTAAAGTGGTAACTTAAAATATCTTCCTTACAATACTTACAAACTCTTCTTACAATATCCCCCACAGAAGACAAGTTTTTACTTCATTCTTAAACTTAGGTCAGGAGGAAACATCTTTTAGATCCCATATTAGTCTCTTTTCATCACTCCAGAATTCAAGTTATTTTCTACGACTTTAATGACTAACATTTATCACACTTAGTGCAAAATATTTCAGTTCAAATCATACATTCAAATTACTACACCACTTAATTTATACTTTATTCTCCACAGTTTATTGTGAATATTTTTCTATACCCATCTTAATACAAGGAAACAATGCAAGAAAGGAGAAATAAGTGATTTCTCAATGATAATCAAGATTTTCTATTATCTTGCTAGAGTAAAATGCTCATTCGTGAACATCAAAAATTTTCCTGAAGTTTCTTTCTCTCATTAGCATCAGGTTTTCTCTGTTTCCTGTATGGAAATTCCTATCATTCATTCAGAATTCACCTCAAATTCAAACCCTGTTCAGTATCTTTATAGAAATGAACTACCATGATAGTAGAGCGCATAACTTTGCCACAATCATAACATTTATCAAATCTTAATTTGCCACTATCACTACACTTTTAATTATTTCTACCTATACACTAATGTTTATTGACTCAATTATTCATTTTGTATTGTTTAACAGATAACATTCATTATTCTAAATTCTGTAGAGAAGAAAAGATAAATCAGAAATGGATATGGTACTCATAAATCCTTCTGTTTAACAAAAAAGATTGGACATGTACATGGGTATCTTTCATGTGAAGCTGAGCATTTACATTAACAAGGGAGGCCCTGGTTAAGAGTTATAGGAGCTAATAAAGAGGAAAAAAGGAAGTATTGTGTGATGATGAAGAATACCACATACCAGAGAGCTAGGAAATTTGGGCTTTAGTATGAATAATAAAAGAATAAGTGAAAGCTTTTCATGGAGGGGTTAAATGGTCAGGTCTAGCTTTAAGGCATATTTACCTGATGACAATGGTTACTTCTAATCAGATTGAGAATGGCTGGGATGTGGGAGAGCACTCTCTTTCTTGAAATTTAATGAGAACTTAAATTAGGGAAGTGTCAGTGAAAGTAAAGAAGAAGAAACAGATTTAAGATTATCTTAAAAGTAGGCTTAGTCACACCCAAGCATTGACTAATGGGAGTATAGGAGGTAGGGGTAGGAATTCATGGTGCCCCCAAGTTTTGCGAACTGAGTGACTGAAAGATTTGGAAAAAGGAATCAGGCACACAAGAAAAGAAACCTGGAAAAGATGACAATTTCAGATGGAACACTCCAGAATGAAGGTCAATAAGACATGCATCCAAATTTTAGGAGACATGAACACATTTCCATCACAATACTTGAGCAAGAATTTGAAATTTACGTAGAGAGATATGAAACCATGATATACAGAGACTTTGAATGAGATCTACAGAAAGACAAAGTAGATCAGAGATACCCTTCCTGTTGACAAGAATTATTACAAAAGAATTTATAGCAAGTTATGGTTACCCCTCGGCGGAACTCCTAGATATCAGAGATGCATAATATTGACTTTTGACAGGTTTTTATAAGCCAGAATTTCCAAACATATTTATGATATTTGATTAATCCTCAATCTGTGCTAAGAATTTTATGTATGTTGTTACAGGGCAAATTAAGAGGAGTCGATATATGTTTCAGAAGTTTCTGTTCCTGGGGTGCCTGGGTGGCTCAGTGGTTGAACATCTACTTCTGCTCAGGTCGTGATCCCAGGGTCCTGGGATTGAGTCCCATATTCGGCTCCCCGTGGGGAGCTTCCTTCTCCTCCCTCCCTCTGCTTACATCTCCGTCTCTCTCTCTGTGTTTCTCATGAATAAATAAATAATATCTTTTTTTTTAAGTTTCTGTTCATATTTTCTTATTTCTTTGCAACAAAATTTCTTTCTTTGCAACATAATATCTTTATAATATTACTCATAATGACCATTGAGAGGCTAATTATACAAGTGGAGAGTGGACAGTTCGTGTATGACAATAGAACTCTGAGTCACAAACTCTACAGAAATCAACTCAGAAAATCAAACATCAACTCCTGCAACATCAAACCCAGAAAGAGCAGACATTAGGCATTGACTGCTAGTTTTCTTATTCTTGTGCCTGCTTCCAACTTGGGACCAAAGAGAAAGCCAAATGTGTTCCCCAAACAATCATATGAGATGCCCCACTTGTGGTTAACCTGCCTTCACCTTCCCCATGCCAACAATCTCCAATTAGACCATACCTGAAGTCTTTCTTTTTAATTATGAATATTCCCCCTCCTTTGCCTGCCTTTGAGTTTCCGCCAAATGCAAGCGATGGTGGCTGACTTTCTTTGCTTCAGCAAGCTCTGAATAAATAGCTTCTAATTTGTTTGTTTGTTTGTTTCATTTGGGTGGAGTTCCTTTATTTCTGGGGCTTTCCTGGAAAAATGATTTGCCCTGCTTATCGTTGGCCCCCAGCCTTCAAACAGATGCAGGACCCATAGAATCCCTTTGTGCCTTGCTGTTCATGGCTTGTCAAGTCTTCACCAATATGGTAAGTCAGCACCAGATCTGCAATCTGCTCTCTTTGTGTTGATCTCTTCAACTATTCTCAGGATACTTGCATTTATTATAAAAGAAGGGATACTGGGATAAAAATTGTCCTACCAATAGAAAAATAAAGAAAGAAAAGAATGAAGATATTGATTTTTTCAGTCAGGGGCATCAACAATATTGTTATTCCTCACTTCCTAGGGGTATCTAACCCAGATCTCATCCTATCATCAATTCCTTTTGAGCCACTTATTTCATTATAGTGGATTGTGCTTTTTTCAATGTGCCTACATATCAGTACAGTGAAGACCTTTTTGGCTTCACAGGGCAAAGATAACAATATACCTGGATAATTACGTTCCATGGGTTCACTAAAGGCCCCTCCTACCTTTTCCGAGGTCCGCAATCAAGACTTAAGAGATCTAAATTTCCTTTGTGATTCAGTTCTGATACAATATGTAAATGGTCCCCCTACTATGTTGAAAGAAAAAAGAAGCCTATGAAAAGGATGCCATTTACTTCGTCTGAGCCTTAGATGAAAAAAGAAATACAGTTACAAAAGATAAATCACAATTTTACCAATTTTACAGTCCATTATTTAGGTGATGACCTATCTATGGAGAAAAAAAAACCCATTCAGTTTTGATAAAGACTATTCACCTTCTTTGACTCTTAGAGAAGGACAAGTGGGAAGATTTCTAGTCTTATCTGGATACTGAAGATGATGCTGGCCAATGTTTTTCTGAGGCTGCATTTATGAATGGACTAAGTCCTCACTAAGAGACCCTCCGCTTTGGGAGCCCAAACATGTACAAGGTCTTCTGGAACCTAAAGAAGTTTCTTCCAAGGTTTCCTAACTACAAAACACTTTTTGGGGGTCTATTTGTGCATGACCTGATTTGGACAAACTTTTTTTTGCTCTTTTGGTGGTATATGGGAACCATCAAACACCTATCACTATAGCCTTACCTTTAACGCAGTCGTGAAGGCTTATCATTCTTATCTTAGGGGAAGAGTTGCCAATGAAAAACTTGCTAGTAGTTCTTTTGAACTAGTTCTAGCCTCCACACTTGATCCCATTGTTGCCAGACAACTGTCTGAGAACATACAACACTTTTCAGCCAGCTAATTAACTCTATGAGATGGTGTTACTTTCACCCTCTCACATGACTATCCACTTGTTCAATACCCTGAGTCCTGCCCCTGCTTGAAGAAAAGGAACCTGAGGATTATTTTACATCAGGTAGGGAACTTTTGGTACCTCAATCATGTGTGTTAGATTCCCCACTGGGAACCCTGATCTAATATTATTTATTGATGAATCATACCTCAAAATTAAAACTGAAGCTAATCAAGCAGGCTATGCTATCTCTAACTTAAACAGTCCTGTAGAATATAGACCTCTATACATAGATAGCAAAACTTATTGCTCTCACAAAAGCTTTTCAACTAGCCAAAGTCTAGAGAGTCCACATCCATACTGATAGCAAGTATGCTTTTGGAATGGTACATAACTTTAGGATGCTTTGGAAACAAAGGGGTTTCTCTTTAGCTGGAGTCCCCCTTCAAAAATAAAAATGGTCTGAAAATAAAGGAACTTTCATGCACTCCTACTTCTAGAGAACTATTATAAAGCTACAGACCCATTTAAAAGATAACATGGACACTAAACGAAATTCTCCAGCAGATCACTGCATCAAATAGGTAGTCTTAATCAAGGTTATTCTGTATAGAACCTCAAATGATAAATCTCTGGAGGGATTCAAAGAGGTCATTATAAAATGCAGTGCTTAGTCTCTGATTTTGAAAAGGAAGAACTGAAATATTCTGGTTGGATCCTGCCCTCAGATAACTTCTGGAACTCCCAAGATAGATGCTTGGTAGCATCAGATAATTTAAAATGGATATTAGCTAAATTTCTCCATGAAACCACTCATGGTACAGACACATTGATTACTATCTCAAGTCAATGTTAGTGGAAAAACTTTAGAAAGACAGCTGAAGTTATTTTCATGGCATGTGTCACCTATGGACAACGTAACTGTAAAGGTGACAGACACATAGCCAGGAATGAAAGGTTCAAGGTCCCTTTGTACACCTTTCAGTGGGTTTTTATTCAGGTTCTATTCTCCATGAAGGAATATGTGTAAATATAAAAAAGTATGGCATGCCAACTTTTATATCACATGATGGAGACACACTTCATAGGACCCATTACAGAAGAATTCTGTGAGGCCTAAGCACTTTCCCAAAAATGACACCACCTTTATTTCCCACAATATTCTGAAAAAGTTGAAAGAACAAGCAACATCCTTACATTGTAAATGGCAGTTCTTTCAGAAACCCTGGAGTGTCCTTGTCCACAGGAAATCCCATTAGCCTTTACCATCACATGGCTCACCTTCTTGGAGTCCTATCAGTTATCTCCCTATGAATTGGTAACTAGGATACTTGTGCCCTCAGACATTTCATCTACAATAGCAGACTCCTGCTTCATGAAGACATGGTAAAATTCTGCAAGAGACTTATCTACTACACCCGGTCCAATCAACCAACAGCATAATGCCACCTTCCCATAAAATCTTCCTAAAAAGCCTCTTCATACTCTTCAACCCCAAGATTTCACAGATTGGAAGAGACATCAGACAAAAATTTCTCTTAAACTCATTGAAAGGAATCTTTGAACACCTTCAAATGGATTTCATCCACCTTCTGTTCTTTATGGGATTTGAATATGTTTTAATTCTGTCTTTTCTTTTTGCCCTCACCACTACACCCCTCCCTCTTGGGTTCTGCTACCTTTCATCTCCCATTCCCTCTCCAGGTTTCATTCCCCTGACCAGTCAGCTCTTGCCTTTTCTTCTAAGTTCAGGACATCTCTGGCTTCTTCAAATCCTATCCTGGTATATAAGGGAAGGGAGAAGAAATGTGTGGGAAATATCAGAAAGGGAGACAGAACATAAAGACTCCTAAGTCTGGGAAACGAACTAGGGGTGGTGGAAGGGGAGGAGGGCGGGGGATTGGGGGGGAATGGGTGACGGGCACTGAGGGGGGCACTTGACGGAATGAGCACTGGGTGTTATTCTGTATGTTGGTAAATTGAACACCAATAAAAAAATAAATTTATTTAAAAAAAATCCTATCCTGGTGCTGCCTGGAGGAGGAGGAGGAGGAGGAGGAGGAGGAGGAGGAGGAGGAGGAGGAGGAGCTGGGACTGAAGCCCAGCCTGCCATTTCTAGTTATTGAGTCTTATCAGGTACCTGTCTATAAATATAGCACTAAAATTCCAGAGAGTCAGTCCCTAGGTTCACAATATCACAATTAAAGAATTGGTTCGGAATACCACACAACTGAGAGACCATTCCAATAGAGGATTGCACACCAAGATTCTCAGAAATTCACTGCTTTCAGTTTTAGACTACTGGATTAGCCAGCTGTCACCATGATAAAATTGCCCCTAAGGAATTCTGGTCTCATCAAATGAGGCCACAGGGAATCACAGTGGATGACATTTCCACTTGCACCTCCATGGACAAATGACTTTAAACAAATATATCTATAACCAGAAAAAGAGCAAATCATTAAAATCCATTTATTTACCCTTACCTGTCATCTTGAAGACACCAGTGGAGAGCCAAATCTGTAACCTAGCTAATGTAAGGCCTTGGTTCTGACCTTATATAATAAATATCTTTTTTCCTGAGTATCCATGCACCCCTACTAAATACTATTTTCTTTGTGTCCAAAATGCCTGGACCTATTTTTCTCAAACTAACACCTCTTGCACTTAGGAAAGTATTTCAAGATTTGTCTGTACACAGAGACACAGACTTATTTATTTAAGTCCATAAAAAACCAAAGCTGGAGAATCCAACTCCAGACATGAGTTGCAAAATAAGACCATTTTTTATTATTCAGGCACTTCACCTGGGAGAAATACAGATTCATTTTTTATGTGAATGATCAGAGCAGTGTTCCCAGTGGAGGGTGGGGGATGATACAAATAGAAAAGACCAGGAAACCTATTACTAACTTTGGCAAATGTTATTGATGATAACACTTTTGCCATAGATAGAATACAGATCAGTCTCAGCTTGTTGGCAAAAGTAGTGATAAACCATTACATTGTCCTGGATTTCTTGTTGGCTAGTCATTCATGGCAGCATCTGTGCTATTGCTGAAGTTTTTGTTGCATTTAGATCAATGGAACAGGAGAGATAAACAAGCTAGTATTGCTTTAAAGAAAATGCTATTTGAGTCTCTAAAGTTGATCCTCATGCCCTATGGGATTTGTTCTCTTGGTCTGGGTTAGGCAGTTGGGGCTACTGGTTCCAAAGAATCTTAGAGAGAATGGTGTTTGTTCCCATTTTTGTCATAATGGTCATGATGCTGATCAGTTGCATTCTATCTCAGAATCTTAAGTTCTGTCTAGATGCTCTTTCACCAGGTGATCACTGTGATGATATAATAATAAAAAGGTCAAGCAAATCTCAAAATAGAGACAAATAGGCAGCCCACAAGCAGAAAAGATCTAGATCTTTAGCCTTTCCTGAATTGGCCAGCTGCTTGCAAGCTAAAGAGAGTAATCTAAACAGGAGGGCTAAGATTTGACACTAGTGCTCTGGCCCACACCTTTGCAGCTACCAGAACAGGAAGTCAAACCATTCTCTCTGAAGCACTTAGCCCAGAACAGTCAAGATGTGTTCAATAACTGCCAGCTTCCCTACTGTTTACCTCCGTTTCTAGCTCAGAATCAATCACTTCTGGTTAGTTGGCTTCCAGCTTCACCTTGCCCACATCTCCAATCAAAACACACCTGAAACCTTCCCCTATTTCTCTACAGCTTTCCCACATCCATCCCCAATTCTGAGGCTCCACCAAAAGCAGCATATATACCATGGGCCTGGCATCATTTAATGCACTAAATTAGTCTAGACCCTCTGAGAAGCAGTTGATAGAATGGGATTAGACATGTAAGAGGTTTACTGGGGGAAACACCTATGCAAAAAAATAGCAAGAGAGCTGGAGCAGGCTGGCAGAGTTCTCAGACAGTGCCACTGGTCTGGTCCCCGTGAAGGAAGACAAGAAGCCAAGAAGGCAGGAAGGAAGATTGCAAAGGAGGGAGTGAGGGAGGAAAAGAAAGACAGAGGACTTGGAATATGTCAAGCCTGTAATTCTAAGAAACTTAGTCTTAGAGCAGTGGCCTCCCATGTTCCTCTCACACTCAGCTGTGGGCCAGGAGGAGCCCACCTGTGGGAAGTGTAGCCTCAGTGTAAATGTTTGGACAATTATACTCCACAAGGCAGGAAATCCAAATAGTTTGTTATGGGCTGAATCGTGTCCTGACAAAATTCATGTTGAATTTCCAATCCCCAGACCTTTAAATGTAACCATGTTTGGAGAGAGCAACTTTAAAAAAGGTAATTAAATTAGGATGAGGCCAATAGGATGGGGCTCTAATCCCATGCAATTGGTGTCCTTATAAGAAAAAGAAGTGACACTTAGGGATGTGCATGCACAGAGGAATGATGATATTGGGACACAGGGAGAAGATGACTATCTGCAAGCAAGGAGAGAACCAGAGGAGAGACTCAACTTGTTGACAGCTTGGTCTTAGACTTCCAGTCTCCAAAACTGTGAGAAATAAATGTCTGTAGTTTTAGCCACTCAGACTATGCTAGTCTGTTACAGCAGCCCTAGCAAATTAACACAAGGTGCATTTTCAGACTGCTGTAAGCACTATAAAATGTGTGTGTGTGTGTGTGTGTGTGTGTGTGTGTGCACGCAGAAACAACTTTTAGTGAGGATGTAGAGAAGAAGAACCCTCATGCGCTGTTGTTGGGAATGCAAACAGATGCAGCCACCATGGGAAACAGTGTGCAGGCTCCTCAAAGACTTAAAAACAGAATTACCCTATGATCCAGCAATTGCACTAGTGGATGTTTACCCCCAAAACACAAAAACACTAATTCAAAGGGATACATGCACCCCTATGTTTATTGCAAATTATTTACAGTAGCCAAATTATTGAGGTAGCCTATGTCCATTGAGAGATGAAAAGATGTGGTATATATATACAATGGAATATTATTCAGCTATAAAAAAGAATGCAATTCTGTCATTTGTAACTATATGGATGGAGCTAGAGAAAACAAGTCAGTCAGAGAAAGACAATGCCATATGATTTCACCTCATATGTGGAATTTAAGAAACAAAACAAATGAGCAAAGGAAAAAAAAGAGAGAGAAATGAAGAAAAAGACTCTTAACTCTAGAGAACAAACTGATGGTCACCAGAGGGGAGGGTGTCGGGGTAGAGGGGTGAAATAGATGACAGGGACGGAGGAAGGCACTTGTCATCATGAGCACCAGGTGATGTATGGGAGTGTGGAATCATGATGTTGTACACCTGAAGTTAATATAACACTGTATGTTAACTATATGGGAATTAAAATAAAAACTTAATTTAAAAAATAAAGGGAAAAATGTGTGTGTGGATATGTGTGAGTCTGGGTATGTGTGTATGTGTGTGTGTGTGTAGATATTCATTTCATCCTCACAAGCCCCTATGAGATGGTTACTATTATTATCCTCCTTTTCTGAGGCAAAGATAACTTAAATTTGTCCCAGTTCATGCTGCTCATAACTGGTGAGAAGATTTGCACCCAAACAGTCTGCCTCCAGTCTTCTCAAGCATATGGTACTGCGCTTAGTGTCACTGCATTAGATCTCCAAAACTCAGCATTCCTCCTCCTTCTATTTTATGCTCTGTAAAACTAACTGTAGGTACTCATATTTTTCTGCAATTAATTTTTTGGGAAAAATTTAGGATATAAGTAACAAATAAATGATTCTTTTTTAAACTATTTTTAACTTTTTAGCCATGTGAAAAACCTGTAATATTAAAATTAAATTGTTTGATTTAGCAATCCAGTTTGGTTCAATCCATGCTAATCTGTGTACACATAAAGATATTGATTTATTGCATCACCAGTGTATATGGGTTCTATGCATCTCTTTGTGTGGTACTCAAGAAGTCTTCATTCTGTTCAGATCCCTCACATTTTATAATATACAAAGAATATAAAATTTATAATTGTACATAATTGTATTTAATAATTAATATATTAATTTCTAATACAATAGATTTAATACTCTGTAAAATGCATTAGATTAAGTTTATATAATTTATATATAATATGCAATATACAATTATATCTGGTTTATAATATACAGATAATATAAAAATTAATGTTACATTAATTTCCTTTGCTTCAATTATGTTTTTCCTACTAGGAGCTAAAGTAGCTAGTGACTTGACCTCTTTGTACTTCTCCAAAATTTATTCTAATCAAAGACCTTAGGCTTTTGTAAGATGCTGTAGCAAAAACAAGTGCAGGACCCCAAAATTCTCTCACTACCTCTTAAGAAAAATGTTTTAAAGATTTTATTTATTTATTGGAGCAAGTGAGAGAGAGAGCATGAGCAGGAGGAGAAGGAAGCTGAGCAGGGAGCCCAACAGAGGACTCCAGGATCATGACCTGAGCCAAAATGAGACACTTAACCCACTGTGTCATCCAGGTGCTCCCTAAGTACCTTCTTGTTTCTGAGAAAACTCCTTCCTTCTCTACGCCTTTATTTTTTTCACCTGTAAAATAAGGAACTGGGGATAAAGGTGACTTAAGACAACACAAACGACAGGCTTAAGCCAAGACACCTTCCCAAGTCATGCTACCAGTACCTTTTCCTACGAACTTTCTATCACTTGGCAACCCCACTGCTGATCCGTTCATTAGGCTGCAATTTAACCATCTTAGTTTAAGCGGGAAAAGATGAGCTCTTTACCAAGGATTTCAAAAGAGCCGGGGCTTCACTCAGAACAGGAAGCTCATACAAAGGGAAAATGACTCTCGGGTGAATATTTCCTAATTAGGTATTAAAGATAAGGGGGAGTCAGACACATTTCTGCCAAAGAAACCTAGCATAACAACACTTGAAAACTATTGTCTTTATAATAATAAATTAACTTTTACTATGGATTTATAACATAATTATCATGATATTAAAATCTTATTTACTAAAATAAACATATATCTTGCTAGTGATCCAGTGGGTGTTATACAGGTATACATTTTTACCATTCTTTGTTCACTGGTATCAAAGATTACAGAACCTTCTTCTGAAAGGTACTGTGTCACTTAGTGACAGTTACAGTGACTATGTTACAATGTATATTGGAACCATAAAACTGCATGAAACCTAAAAATAAATTTAATGTGAAAAACTATATTTAAAAATCATTGTAGTTTTATAAACTTTGGTTTAGTATCCATGTTAATAATAAAAGTTGGTGTCAAATATTTCCTTTGGTTTTAGTAATCACATTTGCTATAGAATTGAGAGCTAAAGTACGATTCTGACTCGTTTCAATGTGTTCTAATTGTTCCTGTTGATTGCGTTTCTTTCCATGGTGATTTATAACAATAAAAAGATACTAAAATTCAGCAGCTTTTCTTTTGCTGGTTGGAATTTTTTTTCAAGTAACCCAAAGCATAACTCAGTCCATTTTTAAAAAAATATCCCCTCACACAATCATTTTTTAAATCATTAAATGTGGGGCAGCCCCGGTGGCCCAATGGTTTAGCACCTGCGTTGGGCTCAAGGTGTGATCCCAGGGTCCTGGGATCAAGTCCCACGTCGGGCTCCCTGCATGGAGCCTGCTTCTCCCTCTGCCTGTGTCTCTGTCTGTCTGTCTGTCTCTCTCTCTGTGTGTCTCTCATGAATAAATAAATAAAAAAAATCATTAAATGTGATCTGGTTTTCATTTTATATCAAGTTCAAATATATGAATTCAAAGGATGATGACCTAGATTTTCACAAAGTTTTGATCATCTGGAAATCTTTATTTCCAAGCTATCATATAGACAAGATATAAAAGGTGATAAACACATTAGGATCTTGTAAATAATTCCTTGATAATGATGTAATAATGCTATTGATAATTTTTGTACGACTTAAAGGGCACTTAATAGAAAGCACAATTTAAAGCATTCCAGTCATCGAATCCCCCTAGCATGATGTGATGAGGTGATATTATTGCTATTCTCTGAAGAATGAGGACACCGAAGTCCAGGAAGATTTTGTTTTTAGTAAATTGCAGCTGGTCTACATAGTAGAGACCAGATTTCGGCCTGGGTGATAGTAGAATTAAAGGTAATACTTGATGTATCTATTGTGAAGCTTATTTAGCTCTATATTTTAGCTTGAATGTCACAAAAACATGTAAGTTAGATAAGGTATTACAAAAATCAGGAATATTAGGTTTAGTTTGGAGAAGTTTGTTACCCACAAGTATTAAAAGGCTTATTAAAATTGGAACATCTGTCATCTCTTAGATTAGTTCATTGTAGTTTATTTTTGGTTTAAGAGAAAGATCCTGATGATATGGGATTAGGAAAACCGACATTTATACTCATTTCACCAGTTACTTTAATGGTTCCAGTGACCTTGGGACTTGCAGATCTCCAAAAGCCACTTAGTTTCTCCATTATTTAAAATACACACACGTACACACATGCACATGCACTCACACTTGGATCTTTTCTAAAGTTACTTTCCAGTTGCAAACCCTTTTTATTTATATTAAAACTGTAAGATAGCCTTATAAATAGTAACAAAGTCACAAGATAATATCTGATTCCGCCATACCCAATGAAGAAAATAATTTCATTTTTTGAATTATTGACTATTAATGCATGTTGTTTGCTTTGAATAGCACCTGTTACAGAATAAACACAAAATATAATTTAATTGCCATATTAAATTCCTACAAGCACAGCTCTGATGCCTACAATTTCAACATTCCCATCTCCTGACACGAGAATAAAATTTTTCTTTTAAGTTGCCTATTTGCTCTCCCATCATTCAGGAGAATCATTAACCACAGTGCAATAGTTGCTTATAAAAATAATTTTGAAATTTTGGTTTGTAATTACATCATTGTAATTGTGGATATAAAGCCACAGTGGTTTTCAATTTTGAATCACAGCTTCTTTATGTGCCACCTTTCATTCTATTTCTCAGAAACCTCTGTTAGTTGGCAAATTGAACTCCAATAAAAAAAAATTTACATACAAAAAAAAAAAAAGAAATTACCAACTGTCTCTTGCCAGAGAGAGTGTTGTTCATAGAGAAGTAGCTGGAGCACAGATCAAGGCAGCAGTTGGGAGGACCTGGATCTCCATCTTATGAATGTTCACTGGGAAGAAGATGCTCTTTGGGAAAGGCAGACATAGAAAGGAAGGAGTAATTTAAAGGAATAGTTACCAATCCTGTTTCCATACAGGCCCATTGAGTTGTACTTGTGCAGCCAGGGCGTTATATTATATATATCCTTTTAAGATCTATTTATTTTAGAGAGAGAGTGGAGGTGGGAGGGGCAAAGGGAAAGAATCTCTAGCAGACTGCCCCCGCTGAGCACAGAGCTCAATGCAAGGCTCCATCCCAGGAAGCTGAGATCATGACTTGAGTCAAAGTCCAGTTGGACACTTTACTGATTGACCCACCCAGGTGCCCCTATTCTATTTTTGTAAACAACTTTATTGAGATATAATTGACAAACTAAAATATACCCATTAAAGTATACAATTCAATGGTTTTCAATAAATTCCAAAAATGTCATCACCTCAAAAAGAAACCTTGTAACAGTCACTTTGCATTGTTTTTCTCTACACCCAAGTTCCCACTTTGGGCAGCTGCTAATCTACATTCTTTCTTTCTGGATTTGCCTATTTTTCCCATTTTAAGTATATGGAATCATACAACATGTGGCCTTCCGTGTTTGACTTGTTTCATCTAACATGTTTTCATGATTCATCCATGTTGTAACATGTACCAGCACTTCATTCCCTTTTATTGCTGATTGGATATCTCCACTTTTTAACTAGTATGAATAATGCTACTATGAATATTTCTACGCAAGTTTTTGTGTAGACACATATTTTCATTTCTCTTGGATACCCAAGAATTGGTCCCCCTCCCTAGAGTTCTAGGCTTCTGGTTTGAGTTGCTAGATCATATGGTAACTCTGTTACTACATATTGCACACAAGAAATGGATGAGTGTATGTCTCTGTATGTGTGTGTACACCATGTGTAGGGGAGTGGTACCCATGGGTGTAATTCGTTGTTTTATGAGATAAAAGGTGTTGTGCCCAAGATTGCGAATCCGAGAAACCACCAAGGAGCTGACACTGATGCAAGCGCACCAGGGTTTATTAGCAAGCTTGAGCTTGGGTCCAAGTATACCCGACACAGCGGAGCAGGGACTTGGACCCCGAAGTGGGTTACAGCTGGGTTTTTTTATAGGCTGGTCTAGGGGATTTTCAGAAGGGATGGAAGAATTTCTCAAGTTCTGTTTACATTTTGATATGGGGCTTTCAAGGGCATTGAGCTCTGTTCTCATTCTAATATGGGACTTTCTACCACAGGTGTGGGCTCTATTGTCTTTCTGATATGGGATTACCTGCCGAGGACATTCTGCAGTTTTTCCTATAAAGTTCAGCTCTTATTCACAGGGGCCTAAGATGGCTGTACTTGTGCTAATGCTAAACTTGAGGTGGAGTGGCCTTGATTTTTCTCAGCCTCCACAAAAGGAATAGAAGAGAAAACAATGAAATGTAATATAAATATATACTTCAATAACAAATGTATTTATTTGATGTTTCTTTGCACACAAGACAGACTTATAGGTATGGCATTTATAGTTTGTGATACTTTTTAAAATATTAAGTTAAAAGCACAATTCTTAACTTCAGTCACCTAAGCAATATCTCAACCTTAAATTCCACTTTTTCCTCATTTGAATGAAAATAACAACTTTGTGACATTGAAGGGTTTTTTTTTTTTAATTCTCTTATACTATATGTGTGCTTGGTATTAATTGACAATTATGCCATTGTTTTCTTTAGCCAGCTCACAATCCATTCCTGCTTACATGCTTCAGTGGCTAAGAAAGGCCAGCCTGCCAATTGACTGTGTAAGATGAACTGGAATAATATCAGAATCTATTAGCTCTAGAGCAGGCAGGGCACTGCAAAGCTTGAGGGAAGGAGAACACACCTCACCCTCAGAGCTTGTCTATCAGCAGTTGCCAAGCCTCACTTAGAGATTATTGTCTTCTGAGGACAAGGCATACCTGGAGGGTGGAAAGTAGTTAGATTGCAGATGAGGAGTTAGTTAAGGTTCATTAATATGTTAATAAATTCACCACATCAGACAGACAGCTGGTCAATATATAAATTATATAACAATCCCATTCAATTTAAATATTCAGCAACAATAGGCAGGTTTTTAAATGATAACCTTTAAATCCTTTCACTTACCTGTTAGTTTAAAATACAAATCCAAGTCACTGATGCTTTTAGCTTAGCTTCCTCTCAGAGTGCTCTGCAAATCTCCATTTCTGTTCACCACCCACTTTGACTCTATTTTCCTACTTCAACCCCCAATTCATATTTCCCTAGTTATTGTTACATAATATATGAATGGAATTCATGAATTCTAAGAATGAGAAAATTATACTTGATAAAAAAGGACTGATATTTGCCCCATAAATGAGAGACTATTAGTCCAATTGCCCAGTTATACTGATTAGTCTGAAAGAAACCTGTATTAGTCTGCCCTGGCTGCCAGAACAAAATCTCACAGGTTGGGTGGTTTAATCAAAGAAATGTATTTTCTTAAATTCAGGAGGTTGGGAGTACCAGATCATGGTCCAGAGTAATTGGTTTCTAGTGAGAGCTCTCTTCGTGGTTTATAGACAACCACCTTCTTGGTGTGCCGTCTCTTGGCCTTTCTGCTGACCAGGTGTGGGTGTGCACCTACAAGAAAGAGAGAAAGAGAGAGATAGAGGGATTGAAGAGAACCCTCTAGTGTGTCCTCCTCTTATAAGGACATGGATCCCATCAGTTCAAGATCCTCACCCATGACCTCATCTAACCATCACATTCTAACTATGTGCTGATTATCTAATTAATGAAACTTTCGCATATGCTAATACAGTAGTATTCATAAACCCACATCAGCATTTACTGGTAATTAATCTAAACTAAGGTTTTTTGAATAGTTCAATGAAAAGAAAATAAACTGATTTCTGACAGATCATATGACAGGATTGAAAAAAAATATCCTTCTGCATATTTTGGGTTCCACATCAGATATGTTTGAGTAAAATTGAGAGAGAATTGGAATTACATCAGACTAAAAGGCTTCTTAACAGCAAAAGAAAAAATCAACAAAATGAAAAGGCAACCTACAGAATGGGAGAGGGTGTTTGTAAGCCATCTATCTGACAATACTCAAAATATATTAAGGATTTCATACAACTCAATAGTAAAAAAAACAAAAACTAAAACAACACAAATGATTGAAAAATTAGACCTGAATAGACATTTTTCCAAAAAAGACATATGAATGGCCGAAAGGTACATGAGAAGGTACTTAATGTCACCAATGATTAGGCAAATGCAAATCAAAACCACCATGAGATATCACCTCATACCTGTTAGGATGGCTATTACCAAAAAGACAAGTGATAGCAAATGTTGGTAGGGGTGTGGAGAAAAGGAATCCCTTGTGCACTACTGGTGAGAATGTAAATTGGTAGAGTCACTGTGGAAATTTGTATGGATGTTCCTCAGAAAATTAAAAATGGAAATACCGTATGACCAGCAATTCCACTCTAGGTACAGATGCAAGGGAAAGAAAATCAGGGTCTCAAAGAGATATCTGTATTCCCATGTTCATTGTAGCATTATATACCAAGATATGGAACAGCCAAGATATGGAAACAACCAAAGTATCCACTGATGGACAAATGGGTAAAGAAATAGGTATGTATGTGTGTGTATAATGTGTTTATATAATGGAGCATTATTCAGTCATAAAAAAAGAAGGAAATCCTGCCATTTGTGACAATATGGATGAATCTGGAGAATATTATACTGAGTAAAATCAGCCAGACACCGAAAAGCAAATATTGCATTATCTCACTTCTATGTGGAATCTAGAAAAGTCAAGCTCATAGAACTGGACAAGAGAATGGCGGTTGGCAGGGGCTAAAGAGTAAGGAAATGGGGAGATATTGGTCAAAGGGCATAAACTTTCAGCGATAAGTTAAATAAGTTCTGAAGATCTAATGTGGAGCACATTGACTATAGTTAGTATTACGCATTTGAAATTTCCTACGAGGGTAGATCTTAAGCGTTCTCATCAAATCACAAAGAAAAGTAACTGTGAGTTGGTGGATGGATTGATTAACTTGATTGTAATGATCATCTCACAATATGTAGAGACTAAATCATCATGTTGTTCACCTTAAACAATTTTTATTTGTCAATACCTCAGAAAGTTTGAGTAAAAAAATAAGACAAAGAAGGTAGTTTCATAAGTATCATTACTTTTGAATTTTTTAAATAAATGTCAGTCCTGCATGACTGCTATTTAGGAAGCTATCAAAAATATCTACTCTTGTTCCATATTTTTTATGTGAAAGTATATACATTCTTAGTTGTTTTGTACATTGCTCATTGTTCAGAATTGTAGTCAATGTGTTCTTATTTTGCTTTTAAAATGATGGGCAATGAAAATGACCATTTGCAGTTTCCATGTCTTGTGGAAAACATAGTATTTGCAAATATAAATCACATCTGATATGGAGAAAATGTCAACTCAATTGCTGCTTGATAATCAAGATAAACTGGCTTTAGTGAACTTGCCACCAATATTCTGAAATATCTGTTTATGCATGCACTTTCCTTTTTTCAGCAAATTTAGACCACTTACTATTTACAGAACTTCTGGTGATATTTTGATTTTTGAATATGATGTGGATGCATGAAATTTCAGGCTGAAATTTGTACTATTAACAGCAAATCATTATTTACATAGTAACCTTGTATGACCACATTTTAAATTTTTGCAGTCTTTTAACCTGATGGCAGCTTTTATTCAACAAGTGACCTCTATTATTCAACAGGGGATCTAGCAAATAATGGGATACATGTCAGTACCGGTGTGGTATTCTTAGAGCAGACTTGCATTTATCTAATTTTTAAAATAAAAAATAAGTTATCATTAAAGCATAACCTTGGGTCTGAGGTTTCTTCCTAACTTCTGACTTTGGACGAGTAACTTGTCTTCTTTAGGTTTCAGACGCAAAATAATGGAGTTTACCCAAATGATTTATAAGATCCTTTTTAGATAAGACATTCTAGGATCATCAGGTGAAATTAGAAAGTAATTTTCTTCAGGCAACAATCATTTTAATCAGAGTCAGATTAAAAAAAAGTCTATTTAGTCTCATTAGTGACAGAAAAGGGATTTTTAATTCACCCCTCTTTCAGAAAAATTCATAAACACAATCACTTACGGCACGCATATACTGGATCTAATAAAAACGTCAGTCTAAAACAAACAAAAAAGGGTAAGAGCCGGTCGGCAACACACTCGCGAGGCCTCTGTCCTGGCTCCTCTGGTGTGCGCGGGACCTGGGAGGCGCGAGGCCCGGGGCTCCACCGTCCGCGGCCTCGGGGAGGGGCCCGGGTGCTGGGGAGACTGCTCTTGTTTGGCAGCTGCAGATAGATATTTTTATGTAAGTGTATTTTTACATGGGATCCTGCCTAAATGCGGTGGGAAGAAAGGGCGGGCGGTCTTGGTCCCGAGGAGGCGCCGCCACGACCGCCCGGGAACTGCGCTTAGAGCAGGGCGGGTCAGGCACCCCCACTCGCCGCACCGGGTCCTCGTCCCGCAGCCCCTGTCGCGGGGGGACCGGCTCTCCGCCCAGCACCCAGCCAGCGGCGGCCGTCGCCGTCCCCGCAACTCCGCGCGACTCCCGGGCCACCAGGGCAGCGAGCCCACCCGCTGTGCACGCAACCCCCCCCCCCCTTGCCCCTCTGCGCAGGCTCCTGCCCCACAGGCCGCCCCCATCCGGCCCCCAGGTCCCGCCCCAGGGGCCGCCCCCAGATCCTCCCAGGTCCCGCCCCCAGGCCCCTCCCCGAGGCCCAGCCCCCAGATGCCCCCAGATCCCCCCAGGTTCCGCCCCCAGGCCCAGCCCCCAGATGCCCCCAGATCCCCCCCCCAGGTCCCGCCCCCAGGCCCAGTCCCCAGATCCCCCCCAGGTCCCGCCCCAGGTCCCGCCCCCAGATCCTCCCAGGTCCCGCCCCCAGGCCCCTCCCCGAGGCCCAGCCCCCAGATGCCCTCAGATCCCCCCCAGGTCCCGCCCCCAGGCCCAGTCCCCAGATCCTCCCAGGTCCCGCCCCCAGGCCCAGCCCCCAGATGCCCCTAGATCCTCCCCCAGGTCCCGCCCCCAGGCCCAGTCCCCAGATCCTCCCAGGTCCCGCCCCCAGGCCCAGCCCCCAGATGCCCCCAGATTCCCCCCCAGGTCCCGCCCCCAGGCCCAGTCCCCAGATCCTCCCAGGTCCCGCCCCAGGCCCCTCCCCGAGGCCCAGCCCCCAGATGCCCCCAGATCCCCCCCAGGTCCCGCCCCCAGGCTCAGTCCCCAGATCCTCCCAGGTCCCGCCCCCCAGGTCCCGCCCCCAGGCCCAGCCCCCAGATGCCCCCAGATCCGCCCCCAGGTCCCGCCCCCCAGGTCCCGCCCCCAGGCCCAGCCCCCAGATGCCCCCAGATCCCCCCCCCAAGTCCCGCCCCAGGTCCCGCCCCCAGATACCCTCCAGGTCCCGCGTGCACAGCACTGGGGAGGAAGGGAAGGGGGTCCCGCGTCCCTGCAGGGGAGGGTCCAGCCCGCCGCCAGCCTCTAGCCCGGGGCGGAGACCAGGGGTCCTCCCGCGGCCCGTGCGCCTTCTCACCTGCAGAAACCGAAACACGTCGCTAAAGGATTCCTGTTGGTTTAAGCCACGAAATCTTGGGACAAGTAGCTCTACGGAAAAAGACGACTAATACAACCGATTTTATTTTCTAAAGTGATGAAACTTTCAAAGCAGACAGTTCCCCACCCCACCAACACCGCTGCTACTTACTAAATGTCGACTGGTTTGAATCAGAGCTATTTTCATTTCCCAAGCACAGGTGAGGGTTTCCTCCATGCCCGTGACCAGATAAAATTCTTGCTCTAATACTGGGTCCCAAAAGGGGGCATAAACACAAGCGCAACATAATAAGACAACTAACGTCATGATATAAACGTCTTATATTTTTGTCAAATGTCAGTGGAAACACATTTTATAAAAATCCTATTTTTATGTAAATTGTAATTGGCGCAAAAAGTATTCTAATACACACGGTACATTTCTTCTATTATTTTGGAGAGGGGGGCCGTCCTCACTGAGCCTCAACCAGTAACCACCTGAGATCACACAGAACATAGTGGGATCCCCTTTATAGCAGAGGAGGTGCAGGAATAGGGCCATTCCCATGGGATTGACCAGGTTTATCATATTGCTCACCCCAGAGGGGACTGGTCAGATGGACTGATGGAATGGCTTGGTAGAGGACCAGTTGGAGTGTCAGCTCCGAGGTGGTAGGTCCCAAGGATGGGTGCCGTTTTCCTAGGACATGGTCCAGACTTCCAGGCAAAGGCTTTTATGTAGTGCTGTGTTCCTGGGAAGAAGAAAACATGGGTCAGGAATCAAGGAGTGAAAACGGGAGACTTGGCTTACAAATTTCGCTTTCTGTCCCTGTAATGCTGGGCTCTTCAGGTTTCAAAGACCTGGTCCCAAAGAGGGAACACTTCCACCAGGAGCCACAGCCAGTTGTAACGGTCTCCAGGCTCTTTGGGGACGAGGGGAAATGTATTAATTTCCTCACTTTGCCATGACAAATTACCGAATACTGAGTGGCTTTAAAACAACTGAAAGGTAGCCTCTCACAATTCTGGAGTCTAGATGGGGGTGATCGTGGTGTCAGTAAGGCCTTGCTCCTCTAAAGGCTCTAGGGAAGAATCTCCCCTTGCCTCTCCCAGCTTCTGATGGCTCCACGCAATCCTCAGCTTGTACCTCACTGACTTCTGCCTCTGTCTTCTCGTGGCCTTACTCCTTGTGCATGTCTGGATGTCCTTTCCTCTTATAAGGGTGACAGCCATTGGATTTAGAACCCACCCTAACCCAGTCTGACCTCACCTTAATTAAATGCTTGCAAAGGCTCTATTTCCAAATAAAGTCACATTCTGAACTTCCAGATAGATGTGAATGCTTGGGGGATACTGTTCACCCACTACAAGGAGTCACTATTTTGGCAGCAGCTACTGACTTTGATCATTAGGAGAGTTAGCAGGTGTGACATAGACTGAAACCAGGAGTAAAATCATAAATGTTAGAAAATCCCTAAATATGTAAGCTGTAGTTTTGTTACTATTTTGTTAATGGTGATATTTTCTTGATTATATTTACCTCCATTTTTTCTTTTAAGATATAACTTACACTCAGTAAATTAATTTTGGGGGTACAGATCTATGAGTTTTCACACAGTCATTGGAAAAATTTGTTAGCTCAAAGGAAAATCTAACTTCCAGGATTACATAGGAGCACAATTCTGTCCTAAATCATCTTGTTGACCCATATGGTGTTTACTCTGGCGGCACATAATATTTCAAGGAAGGAGGCTCATATTTCATATTGGTGAAGACTGCAAAAGCCATTTTCCAAATTAGAGGGAATTGGTGTTAAAAACTGCATCCAGACATGGGGTCAGGCCTCCAGATAATATGGCCTACAAGATAAGGGATAGCATTACAAGTTACCCTCCTACATTATCAGAACGATGAGTTTGGGTGTCATAAATACACTCCCCTTTGCTCACAGACGGGAACTTTGTCAACAAGTTCCCTGACCCCAATATCTTCAAAATAATGTGCTTATACTCTGGTACTGGTCATATTAGTGAAGTGTCCACAGTCTTCAATGTGGCCTGGAGACAAACCCCTTCCAATGCAAAGCACTAGAACCAATTCACCTACAAGTTAGTCTTACAGGTAGATAGTTTTATAAGCCGCCCTTTGCTTAGCCATGGTCTAAGCAGTATGATTATTCATAGGGGCCAGATATAAGTAAGGTTTAAAGAATGAAGTTTATTTAAAACAATTTTGTAGGGAATCCCTGAGTGGCTCAGCAGTTCAGCACCTGCCTTTGGCCTAGGGCGTGATCCTGGAGTCCCGGGATCGAGTCCTATATCAGGCTCCCGGCATGGAGCTTCTCCCTCTGCCTGTGTCTCTGCCTCTCTCTCTCTTTCTTTCTCTCTCTCTCTCTCTCTCTGTCTATCATAAATAAATAAATAAAGTCTGAAAAAAAATTTGTAGAAAAAATTTGAGAGAATGTTACTAGAGAAGTCCTAGGCTTTCCCCCCCCCCCTTTCAACTCTGAACACCCAGAGTTTTATCTTTCAAGCCCAAAAGAAAAAAGAAACATAATAATACCAAAAAAAAAAGGTCATGTTTCAAAGTCCTGCTTACCTTGAAGTGGGAAATCTACCACCTATATGTCTAATTACCCTGAATGTTCTTACCCTTGCTCCCAACAATGCTGTAAGACATTAATGCAACACTGTACACAAATTCCTCATTACCCTCACTCAACCCTCATTACCCTCACTCAACCTAGACAGGTTATCATTGCAGTCAGGGATTTTGCTAGTTTCCAGGAACACAACATAAGTATATGGAACATATTGCTAAGACTCTTAAATGCAGAGATGCCTGCGTGGCTCAGTGGTAAGCATCTTGCCTTTGGCTCAGGTCATGATCTCCAGGTCCTAGGATCCAGCCCTGCACTGGTTCCCTGCAGAAAGCCTGCTTCTCCCTCTGCCTAAGTCTCTGCCTCTCTCTGTGTCTCTCATGAATAGATAAATAAAATCTTTTTAAAAAAACTTAAATGCATATATTTAAATATTAATTAACATGTTTAATTTGTTAAAATTTAGTATTTACCTGAAGACAGCAAGAAACTTTTTCAAGAAAGGGAAAATAGAACTTTGTCCTGGATCCTAAGGAAATGGGAGTATTGGCTCAGACAACCCAATCAGGAGGAGTTGATCAAGTTGAGGAAAAACAAAGAGAAATGATAACAAATGACAGGAAAAATTGTGACCCTGTCATGCAAAATCTGATGAGAATCTTACACAGAACATCATACTTTATGGCAAAAATTTTGAAGTATTGAAATCCAGTGCAGTGATATTTAAAGGATGTATCCGAATTCAAAAGGGAAGACACCAAACTGTGATTATTTGTTCACAATACAATTGACTACTTAGAAAGTCCAAAGGAAAGATCCACAAGCAGCTATTAGAACTAATTAGAGAATTTAGGCAGGCTGCTGCTTCATGCTGTTACTGTGTGATCCGTGGCTGTTGGTAACATTCTCTTTTCTAATTTGGATCCTCCCTTGGTTCACTGTCTTCCCTCCTCAGCACATTACCTGATCGCTAAAAGCTCAATTTTCCCCTATAGAGTTCTATTTGGATAGCACCATTACTCTAACTTTCTGTACATCGCGTAACCATTTCTGGGATTTATGAATCCATTTTTCTCTTACATAAAAGTGAAATTACCATGCCCCAAATTATAAAGATATGTGCGTCATTACTTGACTTTCCCAACAGTTTCTTCCTTGTCTCTTGTGCCAAATAGCATTTGTTAATGGGGGTTCTCATTAGAAACCATTGCTCTGCAAAATTCTGTGTTTCACTGCAAATGGAGAAGGAAACACATTAAGTCAAGATTCAGTTTGACAGAACTGAAGCAGGTATCCACTTCCCATTGGGCAGTGCTATCCCACTCCCAGAAGAATCTGTTCTAAATCTCACAGGTTTAGGGAGCATCTGCCTCCGGCTCAGGGCGTGATCCCTGGGTCCTAGGATCTAGTCCCACATCAGGCTCCCCGCAGGGAGCCTGCTTCTCTTTCTGCCTATGTCTCTGCTCCTCTCTCTCTGTCTCTCACAAGTAAATAAAATCTTTTTAAAACTCAATCTATCCCATGGATTTATCTGAATGTTTCAATTGGGTGAATGGAGAATGAGTTTCAAAATAATCCATATGGAGAATGTTCTTACATAAAAAAATCACATCCAGTATCCACCATCCAGAGACGCCCAGCCTTGTTTCAGGGGTCCCAAACTGTGCTGTGCATGAGGTTCTGAATCCCTTGTTCTTTAAGGTTTAGTGAACCATGACAGAGAGAACATAATTAGATCTTCATACAATAAATTCTCAAATATACTGTATTAATTTCCTAGGGCTGTCACCACCAATACTACAGACTGGGTGACTTAAACAACAGGTATGTATTTCCTCATAGTTCTGGAAGCTGGAAGTCCGAGATCAAGATGTCAGCAGGGTTATGTTCTTCTGAGACCTCTCTCCCTGGTTTGTAGATGTTCATCTTCTCCCTGTGTCTTCACGTGGTGTGTTCCCTCTGTGTATGTCTGTGTTCTAATCCTCTCTTCTTATAAGGGCACCACTCATATTGAATTAGGACCCACCTTAATAGCCTCATTTTAACTTCAATTAACTCTTTAAAGATCCTATGTCCAAATGCAGCCACATTCTGAGGTCCTGGGTTTAGGACCTCAGCATATGAATTTGCAGGGTTAGGGGGTGTAGAAAAATTCAGTCCATACCAAACATCAAGCAAGCATCCCCCAAAGGTCTTGTATTGTACATGAACTTGTCATAGACTGTCATCATGTTGACTGATTCCTACACATTCTGTACACTTCATTTTCCAATCTGCTGGATGTTTCTAGGTGTGTTTTGCTCATGATCTCTGGAAGAGAATGAACAGTGATTGCTTATTAGACCAATCCCGAACCTATTCCCAAGGTACGATGAATATATCATAAATATTTTGCATTGAAGATGGTCCTCAATGACCATTCAGCACTGTCCATCCAGAATAGCTAAATTGAATTTATTTTCAAGTTTCAAAGTTTGGTGTTTTGGAGACATTTTAATTCAGATGAATCACCATAAGAATTTGGTATGTTTTTATATCAATATTTACTTATCCTGACAAGAAATTAAAGCAATGAAATGAAAGTGGTCTTAATGCTGATTTGCCACATCCCCAGGGTGATGCAGTATTGGCTGATACCACCTGCACACACAGGAACTTCAAAATTATGGAACTCAGAACATAGCTGGCTATCCTACCACATCTTTCCACAAAGAGAGAGAGGGAGACCCTGGTGTTAGAATGTAAATAGTCTCTACAGAGAAGAGGAGAAAGTCTCTAACTTGGAATGTAAGCAAATGGCTCTGGGACAATACATCATCTATAACTTCTGAATCATGTTTTCCACTCAACCACCCTTTATGCCAGGTTGCCAGTAACTTTTGTTCAGAAAGTCTTGGTTGTGCAGAAATATGTAAAGATTCTTGGAGAATTGCTTCCCAGTGGCAATGTTTCCCCGTGTTACCTCAGCCACAGACAGTGATTGGAAAAATCTTAAGTTCCCAAAGGAGCATCACCACCTTAGCGAAACCATAGCATGATTCCAGCACTGTTGCTGCCACTTCTACTTTGCACCCAGTGTATTCAGTTTACTTTAGTTTTTTTTCCCCTCAGAAGGAAGAGTTTCAAGCTCTAATCTACTGTTACAACACAAGAAATAGAGGAAACATGGCCACTCTCTTAGTCAGCTTGGGCTACTATAGCAAATTACTATAGTTTAGAGACCTTAAAAATAATTTTATTTTTCCCACTTCTTTAGTCTGGAAATCCAGGATTCAAGGTGCTAGCATGTTTGTGTTCCTTGTAAGTATCCTCTTCCTGATTTATAGATGACTGTCGTCTCACTGTGTCCTCACATGGCAGAAAGAGAGCTAGCTAGATCTCTGGCTTCTCCTTAGGAGGACACTAATCCCATTCAGAGGGGTAAAATCCGAAACTTGCCCCCATGCATGGAAGGTTGGGAAAAAACAAAGAAACAGGCAGACCACTCCAGCTTGGTGGGTGGTAGGTTTAACAAGCAAAGGAACTTACATATGATGCCTGGCTCAAGGGCTGCAAGAGGAGTAGATCTCCACACTTGCCCATCAGAATCTTATAAGCTTATATAGAAGCCTTAGCTGTGCTTGGTTGTGTATTTAGTCCATATGGGTCACAATAACATGTTTTCTTCAGGCTGCATCCTTGAAATAGCTCTTAGTGTGGGAACAGTGGGCAGAGCTTACAATGCAAAGCAGTCGAGAAGATGAGGAGCCCAGTCCAGCTCATGGGCTAACCAGTGGCCACCTCATCTCAGTGACCTCCCCCTTTCCATGACCTAAGTCATATTCTTTATCTCACCTTTGGCTGCCACAGTGGCTTTCTTGCCACTTTTTTGTGGCAAGATTTTATTTATTTATTTGAGAGAGAGAGAGCACAAGAACGCATGCATGGGGGAAGGAGCGAAGCAGATTCCTGGCTGAGCAGGGAGCCCAACACGGGCTCCCTCCCAGGGCCCTGAGATCATGAACTGAGCCGAAGTCAGAGGCTTACCCAACTGAGCCCCCCAGGCACCCCTTGCTATTCTTTATATTTGCTATGAGCCCTCTTCTTAAGCCTTTACTATTACTGTGCCCTTGCTTCTAGGAAGATACACATGTCCTGATACAAAGTTTTTACTCTCACTGTAGTCAAATCTGCATTCAAATGTCACCCGCTAAAAGTGTCTCCTGAATACTCCTTCAAAAGCAGTACTCTTTTCATCTTTAGCACCGTTTCCTTCCATATTTTTCCTCAAACACCTTATCACTTACAAACTGGTCATATCATACCAAAAAATGGATTTCTGTGTTAACTGTCCTCTCCCTCCAATATATCCATTCTGTGAAGAAACTAATATTGATGTATCCTCAGTTTCTAAAACATGGCCTGTCACTGAACTGGCATTTAGTAACTATCTGATGAGCTGGTGAATGAATGAATGAATGAATGGTCCAAAAAAATAAAATTGGAGAGTGATGGCTGAGAGACAACATAGCCTACTGAGTGTCACTGCCAGCAATTGGTGGGTGGTAGCCAAGTTGAACAAACCCAGAATTAGTAGAAGAGAGCTTTCTTTAGAAACTCAGAGGTGAATGCACTAAAAATAGATGAAGGAACTATGGTGTTTGGTATATTAGGCAAACAGAATCAAAATTTAAAATCTAGGCTGAAATGCTTTTTAATGAATTAAGGAAATTCCAATGAAATTTTATTCAGAAATACAAAGTTTCTAAGTAAGATTTAATGACCTCCCATAAATTTTGCTAAAGGCTTTAAAAGATTTTAGCTTTAAATAAAGTGGATTGAATTATGGGGTACCCATCACTTGGACATCCAAGTCTTGATTTAGGCTCAGGTCACGATCTCAGGGTTGGGGGATGGAGCTTCCCATTGGGCTCCACAGCAAGTGCAGAACCTGCTCAGATTCTCCCTCTCCCTCTCCTTCTTCCCTGCCCTTGACTCGTACTCTTTCTAAATGAGTAAATGAATAAATAAATAAATGAAATCTTTAAAATATATAATCGACTGAATTAAATGACTATTAGCAGAATTTGGTCGAATATTCCTGTTATAGAACAATAAGCTACTGTGGATCTTTTTTATTTATTTAAAAGCTACTGTGGATCTTTTTATTTATTTATTTATTTTAAGATTTTATTTATTTATTTGAAAGAGAGAGTGTTTGCATGAGCAGAGGGAGGGGCAGAGGGAGAGGGAAAAGCAGACTCCCCATTGATCAGGGAGCCTGATGCAGGGCTAGATGCCAGGACCCCAAGATCATGACCTGAGCTGAAAGCAAACACTTAACTGACTTAGCCACCCAGGTGTCCCTGTAGAATTATTTATTAAAGTTGATAAAACTTAAGGTTTTTTTAAAGATCTTATTTGTTTATTTGGTAGAGAGAGACAGAGCACAAGCAGAGGGAGAAGGAGAAGCAGGCTCCCCACTGATCAGGGAACCCAATGCAGGACTTGATTCCAGGAACCTGGAATCACCACCTGAGCCAAAGGACTGATACTTAACTGACTGACCCATTCAGGAACCCCAAAACTTAAGTTTTTTTTCCAACAATTTAGTATATTGATAGTTAAACAATGCTGATAAACAAAAGTAATTTATGCTTAATGAAGAAGCATCAAATACACTGAAAAGACTGAGAATTATAAAATTTAATGTATACATGTCAACCTGAAAAGCCTCTTAAAATTGATATAAATGAATGAATTTTAATAATAACATTAAAACTAATTTAACAATAATGATATAGGAAGGTTTTATTGTATTAAGCTGAAAATTACAGAGGAGTACACAGAATTATGAAAGGGTGACAATTAATGAGAAGCAAAATCACCAGCAAGCTTGAATTTTAGGCGTCAGACAGGGATGACAGTGCTGAGAGTCACCAGGAAGATGACTCTACACAGGGCTCAGGGTCATGTCAGAGGTCTGATGGGCACCAGAGACTGTAATTGGTGCTTAATTTCATGTTCAACGATACTAAGTTAGCTTTCCATGAAGTGGTGAATTAGATTAGCTAGAGTCACTGACACTCATCTCTGAGTAGGCTAGTGGCCGCTTCCAATAGTTAGGAATCTAATCTTCCCTTGAAGGCACTGGAAGGACAATTTCACTACAGATCGAATGGGACCGGAAGCAGTTGGTTCCATGAACACTTATAGTCTAAGGACTGAGAACAGTCAGGACAGCCCTCTTGTAGGGGATCCCTGGGCAGGATCTGTGGCCTCTCAAGCAAGAAACTAATTCATGCCATTGTTTTAACCTAAGGAAAGAACTTCGTGTTTCTCTACACTGACTTTCACTTTGTTAATTTTAGAATACTGTGTTCATGATCTGCAATATGTTTTTAGATGTCCTGCTTTACCTTCTGGTTCTCTGACTTTTTTCCCTTGCGTGGCCAACCCGATATTATGCTTTCTGTGGCTTCATTTAAATTTGTCAGCTTCAAGTATCAAACAAGGCAAGGCCACTTACAAATCATTAAGAGGCCTCTTTTCAGGTTGGCTTCTATACACTAAACAACCCTACAAATCCATTTCACAGCAAAATCATCCTGCTCGGTATTTTTCATACTTTTTTTGTCTGGAAGTGCTTTGCGAAACATTTTATTATATATATGTCCTGTAAAGAGAAAGGTAGAAAGCCCCTAAGGAAGCTTCCTCATCTCTGCTGGTGCAAGGACTCTGTGACAAAAGGAGATAGGTATCATGATTTTGTGTGTGCGTGTATGTGTTTGTGTGTGTGTGCACGTGTGTGTAGCATGGAAGAGGAGGCACTCGAGTAATCTATATAGATAAGCTCTTGCTGGGATATGACTAAAAGGTCAGAGGTCAGGGTCATTCAGTATGGGGCAGGAAGCAGTTCCTTATGAGATACCTGAGGCGATCATGGCATCTTAATGCATTCACATTTATATTATCACTCTGGGTTCTCAAAAGATTTAATTGTGTTTCCCATGCTCTGCTTAATAAAAAGAAAATATGGCTTTCCAAAATTTTGCATAACATAGATGAAGTTTGGAATGTCTTTCAGAATCTTGACGTATATTGCAAACTAACCACTAAAAATGTTATAATATGCAGTTCATTTGCATTTCTCCACCTTAATACCTACATTGACTAGTAAGTGAAGAGGACTTAGGAAATTTGATAGGGGAATATCGGCTTTGCAAAGTTGTTTTGATTTTTATGTATATCATAATAAAATTCATTTTATGATTATATTTTCATATTTTATATATTTTACATATTTATATATTGGTATCATAAAGATTATATAACCATATACATAATCAATTTTAAGATTACATCAATAGACAGCTTATTCATAAGTTAAGAAGAATAAAGTAACAAACGTGCACCTATCCACCATTCAGTTTACGAATTGAAACCTGAGAAAAAGCCATAGGAGCTCCATGGGTAAACCAGTAGGTCCCACCTGGGATTCTTTTATTACTGGCGATAACACGATGACTTTCCTAGGGCACCATTCAGTTTAAGGATGCCACTTTCCCTAAAATCAATTTACATAAATGCTTTTTTCCCCTAAAATTTATATCCCCTGCAACATGACTGTGATATAAGAAGGGATTTTCTTTCTCTGAACCCTTTCCAAATTTCCTCCTTCACCAATCTTACAACAAAAGGTATATATCACTCATTCAATATTTTTATCATTATGAAAATTTCCCCCTATATCTCAGCAAATTCTTTCTCTTGAAGTTTTTTTTTAATCTTGTATTAATATAAACATTCTAGCATTCTTTTACTTACCTTTGGCATGATAGATCTCTTTCCATGCTTTAATTTTGGTCTATTTGTGTCTTTGCATTTAGCCTCCAGTAGTCTAAACACCTAATGTGGTTTTTATTATTATATTCTGAAAATTTCCAATAATATCTTAAGGAGACACTGAGTTACATTATTTTTCCTCAAAAAGAATTGAGTTTTATGTTGGCAGACAGTAAAGTACCAAAGGAATACATTGATCTGTCAAGTCTTGTTTTAGGCTTTCTTTGAAGAGAGCTATTACAGTTTTGTTTTGTTTTGGTTCCCTGTATATCTAGGTTGTAGCATTAACCCTAAAGTGTGGCTAGCTTTTTGAATTAGTTTGCTAGAGCTGCCACACAAAATCCCACAGACTGGGCAGCCTAAGCCCAGAATTTTTTTTCCTTACAGTTTTAGAGGCTGGAAGTCCAAGATCATGGTCTCAGAAGGGTAGGTTTCTCTCCTTGGTTTGCAGATGGCCATCTTCTCACTGTGTCCTCACACAGCCGTTGTTCTGTGTGCATACATGCCTGGTGACCTTTTCTCTTCCTATAAGGACCCTAGTCCTATTGGATTAGGGCCCCATCCATATGACTGCATTTAACCACAAAGATTTCTTTAAAGGATCTATCTTTAAATACAGTCACACTGAGGGTTAGAATTTCAACATATAAATTTTGATGGAACACGGCTTAATCTACACAGTCTTGCCAGATAGCTTTTCTGAGACCTCAACTCAGTCTTTGACTTGTTCATAAAGGTTCTCCACCGTGGTTGGACCTGACCACCAAACTCTCCATAGCACTGAGTACATTCCAGAATTGCTCAGCTCCCTGCTTCCCAGTAGTTGTTCTCTGCCTTGTTTCTTGTTTCCATCTTTGTGGAGACTCTAGGGAAATCTCTAGGTAAACTGGATTTCCCTCTCCATGGCTCTTTCTCCTCTAGTACCTTCTACCCTAAGTCACAGTCACCTTAGTAACCCCAAACTCTAATCTCTTCCTTCTCAGTCGAATAAAACTACTGCTCTTTCTTGCATTCTATATAAATATATCACATCCCAGAATATGTTCCCAAGAGAAAGCCCACATAAGCATAGGCATCCTTTGTGTGCCTCCTCTTTCTCAAGGATAGTAGCCTTACATTGGATGCTGTCCAAAGGCTCCAACTTGTGTTTCCTATATTTTGTACATGGCATGATAGATTTCATAGATATTTTAAAAACTTTTTCAGTTGTATGTCTCAAGTTTTGATATGTATCATTTATGTGAAAACAACTTTCTTAGATTTATTTTGAAATAATATAGATTAAGTTCCTAACAGAATGACTTTTCTATTTCTTTTTAGTTATTTATTATTGTTATTATTTTTTTAGAGATGGGGGGGGAGGGGAGGGGCAGAGGGAGAAAGAGAATCTTAAGCATGCTCCATGCCCAGCCTGCAGTTCAATGTGGGGCTCAAGGCCACAGCCCTGAGATCATGACCTTAGCTGAAATCAAGAGTCGGATGCTTAACCGACTGAGTCACTCAGGAGTCCTTAGTTATTCATTTCTGATTTAATTCCACTGTTGTCTGAGAATTTACTCTCAATGACTCTAATCATTTCAAACTTGCTATGGCGTGCTTTATAATCCAGCATATGGTTGGCTTTGTCAAATGCTACCTGTGCACTCAATATTTTGTGTGTAACAGATTATGTGAAACTTATTCTTAAAATTAACTTCAGTCATATTTTTTAAATCTATAATTCCAAGTGGATTATTTCTCATAGATTCCAATTTTCAGGTGAATTTCTCTAGCCACTTAAGTTTTTACCCTATGCCCTCCTACATTCTTATACTCTCTTGAACATATGATTATTACTTTAAATTTGTAAAGCATATGCTAATTCCAATATCTGAATTACCTGTGGGTCTATTTCTATTATATATTTATTGGTTAGCTATTGGTCATTTGTTCTTATCCCCATGTAACAAATTTTATGTTGGGTCCTGTACATTAACAAATTGTGGAAGTTTGCCTGAAGAGGTTCACTTTTTCCTGTTAGGTACATAGATGACTAGGTAGGTCACATTTAATCTAATCAAAGACTTAGCTGAATTGAACTGAAGCAATAGTATTGACAAATGTCCATCTATCTCTTTTTCCCCAGCTCTTAGGGAACAAGCTTCTAGGGATTTTAACTGAGAACCTGATGGGTTACCCAAGGCCGCTATCTCAGGAAAGTCTTGAATGCAAATGCTTTTCTTCTCTGTAAAGCAAGACTATTAAAATTATATTCTGATTTTCAGAGGCCTTTTACTTAGCATTTTAGCCCTGTGTAGCTTCAGAAATTAGCAAAATTTTGAAAGGAAAACCAGCCATGTGTGTCAGCTTCAATTCTCTGCTCCTCCCTTCTCACTGGGATCTTGCTCAGTTTCAATTTGAAGCCCTATGAGACCAACAAAACCTCTACTGGCATCTGTGTCTCAAACAGTGGCCCTCTGCCCAGGAAAAAGAGTCAAAACTCAGCCTCTTTCACTGCATCGAAAATTGGCAAAGATTCTCGGGGAAAGAGGAGATATACAATGTCAGTTCAAAGCCCACATCCTTTTCTGCCTGGAATCTTGGCTCCTCTAGTCCTTTTTGCTTCAGCAGATTTCTGATATTTTTGAGGAATATTTTTGTTCTTTGTTCAAGAATTCTATTTATTTTTAGCAGAAGCATGGGGCTGCCACAAACTATCCCATTCTACCCAGAAATAAGAGTCTGGTTTATTTTTCAATTGAGATGTTTATAATGTCAAATAATTTGAGAAAATAATCTCCACTAAACCTTTATCTATCATGGGAGAAATTTTGTAATAATGGCCAAAATGTATAACATGGAAAATTGGCTGTATAAAGAATGATCTAACCTTAGAGTAGGAACATATAGTCATGAAAGATGGAATGGAAAAATTACAGAAATATAATTTTAACTGAATAAGAGGATGTTTACTTGTGGATTACATTTAAAGCAAACTGTTTTGGTTCTGGTGCTGAGATTATAATTTTTAAATAATTCTGCATTTTCTAATTTATAATTGAGAATTTATTACTTTTACAATAGCAAAACTAAATGTTCATCCATATATTTATACAAACATAATCAATTATTTGGAAAGTTCCTTAAGAAGTCCTCATTCCTGACCCTATTGAAAATATGAAAATAAAATGAATGTGAATGCAAGAAACACAAAATATAGCTAGTCATGTACATGTTCCATGTGCATGGAAAAAATCAGATATAAGAATTATTGGATAACATTATTATCAACAGATAAACCAAATTGATAAATTGTACAGAACAGCCATTCAAGGTAAACAGCACACTTTATAAAACAGTATGCTTTACAAAGCCGTAAAGAAATACACCATCATGAAATACAACAGAAAGGAAAGCCACTTGACGTGGTGTGGATGATATGCATCTGTGAACTCCCAAAAACTCAGTGAAAACAGTAATCACAACCAGTGTACAAAATGAAGATCAGTGTAAACTCCTGTCACTAGTCTGTAAGATATAATTATTTGCATATGAAAGTAATTCGTTGATGCTGCTTAGGAAAAAATGAATACGAAAAGTATTCATCAGCAATGTGGTATTGCCTCTGTGTCTTGATGAGCAAGTAAGATATGTGCAATCAGATCACACGAGTTCCTCGGTATAGCAGGAAAGTCAAAACAGCAGAAGTAAGAGGGCATTTTAATGTCATAACTAATATTAACTGTAAATTGTGAATTGCTCACTATGTGCCAGGCATGATGCCTTTTTTTTAAACCACCGATTGATTCACTATTTCTCACAACAATTTGAGAGGAAAGACTTTGCTTATTTTATAGGTAAGAAATGGGAAATTTAAGAATTTTGTTGAGAAAATTGATGTCAGAAAATGTGCTCTATACACCTTGAGAGTAACATTAAACTGAATGCAAAGGAGTTATTCACCTTTGGAGATAGTATAAAAAGTCATTCAGTCACATAGGGAGAACTCAAAGCTTTGAACTGACTTCATTTATCAGTAATGATACAAGTCTCATCTTATACCATTCACTGATATATCTTCTAGCATATGTGATTTGAGCATACTCATGTACTCATTTCAATAAAAAAATAAATTTCATAGAATATATATTGTGAGGGAAATAAAGTGACACAGCTCTAGTGAGCGGAGGGGAGCGATTACAGAAAATGTTAAGTGTCAGAGATTGTGTTCGGCGGCACGTAATAGAAACCAGCTACTAAGGCTTGACAAATAAAGGCTTATTTTTATCCCAAATAAGCTCAGGAAGCACAAGTCCCAAGCTGTTGGTTGTGTGGTTCTAGGAAACTTTCAGCATCCTGGGCTTTTTCTATCTTAGGCTCAGCCTCCTTTTATGTGTGGCTCTTCTCATGGAGAGTTCCTAGTTGTAATGTGGCAGGTCCAAGTCCAGCCTGCAGTGTGCATTTCAGAGTAGAGGAAGAAGGAAGGAAGCAGTAGTCGAGAGCACCCCATTCACAAAAGCAAACCATTCTCTAAAACCTTCATCAGACCCTTATGTTTGTCTGACAGATTACTCATAGCAGCAAGAGAGGCTGGGTAGTGTTTTACAGCTGGTCACGTGCTGCTTGGAACAAAATTTGGGTCATGTACAACAGGAAGAGAGGGGAGGATAGACACTGGAATGGCAATCAGTGGTGATTTGGCCCTTAATCAAAACATTTCAGCTTAATCAGAAGAGTGAATTGAGGAAGTAGTGGATAAATGAATCTAAAAAGCAAAAAATCAAAGTTCTACAGTAAAACAACACAATAGGATGGTGATGTGGACAAATATTTAGAATTAAGGGAAGAAGCTCAATCTGAGTTTGTAAGACTGAAGAAATAATCAGCATTAATTTGTAGATTCATCCTATGTGTGCAGACGGATTTTGAGACCTGTGCATGTGATTATTATTTTTTACAAGCTACCTGATTTTAAAGAGTTGGTGATAGGAGCAAAGTTTTGTTAATAAATCGTTTTTCTTCTTGGAGCCACAGTATAAGTGATCATAACATATGCTATTGATTTTCTTAAGTGAATCATTTATGTACTTCATTCTTAAAGCTACTGACACCCAATGCCCCACTTTTATAACAAATATCATGTAATGCCCACTTTGCTATCCTAAGACGTTTAACTGGTTTTTAAGGACCTATACTATACCTAACCTAAATGTAAAGAAGAAATAAAAGGAAAATTAGTTGAAATAAAATATTATGTTTTCTTTGTGTAAATGCTTAGACACAACTGGGTTGGATAAAGCTAACCTTGCCCCTGTATGTAGCATCACTCTGATGGTAATGACTATAATCATAGACTGACACAGGAATGTTTTTTTCATGAACTGTTGCTCTGAATTTTGTGAACTCAAAATCGGTCAATTTCTGATCAAAACAATGTTAAATCTTTCTGAAATTTATATCATGGGCATTTCCACACAAAAATACTTATTGTAAACATGCAAAATGGAGTAAAGTTGAAGGCTTACATACTTCTGAAGAGGTTCTTAACACCTGTGGATGACTGTGGCACCCTTTAAAGTCATGAAGGATACAGGCAATTCTTCCTTCTGGAGGATGGTCTCATATTGCAGAATGTTTAGAATGCGTGGCTCACGGCCACCAAATGTTAATGACAATAAAAATATGCCCTTTCACACATTTCTAAAACACTTTCTAAGGAGGCTGTAATGATTCCATTAAGAATCATTAACCTAGATGCCTGGTGTAAAAACTTGAAGTTTTGTTGATGAATTTAATACTAAATCAGCTCTATCTGAAAACATACCTAGAAAGACTGGATGCATTTGATAAGAACTCCCCTGTTCCATTCTTTGGATCTCATTTTATGCAGTTGTTTCTTCCTATTTCTGTCTATAGGCCTCAAGCTGGTCAATCTGGAAAGTCAGTTTCTTCATTCACTAGAATAAGCTCATTAAATCTATAAACATTGCCAATGATAGCATAAAATGTATTCCTCCTTGCTGCTAATATTTGTTATCAAGATTCTGTGCCCAGCTCCATCATTCAATGTCTTCTTCCTGCATATGCAATTTGTCAATGCCTGTCGACTTAGACTTCTGGATCCACTGCCCATTAATGATCAATAATGCTTGACCTTCTCGTGCCTGACCAGTCTACATCGGACTTCGATGTTTTGGTACAGCTTGTGACTTTTGATACAGGTAGGGGCCTTCAGCGGACACCTCATGGTCTATGAATCTTTCATTCATTCTGACTCCTGCTTCCATTATATCTACAAGAACTCTAGCTTTCACCAAACACACTCTCTATATCCCTCTCATTGCTCTGCTTCAGTGTTTAGAGTCTTCCCCTCATGATGCTACCTCTGTCCTGGCATAAAAAACAAAATCCCTTGAAGAGGCAAAAAACAATGAGAAAACATTGAAGAAAAGGAATTGAACAAAAAATCATCAATGCCCTAAAGCATATAAGCAATTGGAAAGAAATAACTGTATTTGGTGGTTGTTGCTTCCTCATTGTGCTTCCTTTTATCTCTTATCCCATGACCCTGAATTATGAACAAGGACAGGGATCTGTCTTATTGTTTGCTATTGAGTCTCCAAATTTTGCCCAGTGTCTGAACCACAACAGACATTCAAACATCTGCTGATAAATGAAATGAATGAATAATATCATCACGAGTAGCAGTACCAAAAAGTAGTCTGTATGAGAGTGTGAAGCTGCAAATCAAGCTGTGAAATGATCCAGACATCGATCTTAACTAGAGTGGTTAAATCAAATCAGTTAACTATTTTGAAAGCCTTTAAAACCAGAATACCTTTGTCCGGTAACAAATGTGTATCTTTCATGATCAGCAATAAGCAGTGTTTACTAGCCCTACAAATATGTATATATAACGTATATAATGACGCTACTTCTAAAATTCTAAAGAATTTGATTTAAAATTTGAATTGTAAATTTTAAAAAAGAGCGTCATTACTTACCCTATTTAAATGCTGGACAGCGAGGCAGCCTGGGTGGCTCGGCAGTTTAGCACTGCCTTTGGCCAGGGGCCTGATCCTGGGGATCTGGGATCAAGTCCCACCTCGGGCTTCTGCCTGTGTCTCTGCCTCTCTCTCTCTCTCCTTGTCTCTCATGAATAAATAAATAAAATCTTAAAAAAAAATGCTGGACAGCAAATAGATAAATGAATAAATGCTAGATAGCAACAACAATCACATAGTTTAATTTTCCAACTTAAGAAATTTCCATTTGTTTATCAATGGGTAATTCACTTAAAAAATACAGGAATATTATCTTTCTATTGAAGCCTCAACAACAAAATATAGTGCTATATTTAAATTGCTTTGACTCAAACATTGCAGTCTCATAAGATTAGCATATTTTAGACTATAAAATACAATATGTGCCTTTATAAAAATATTTTGAATTATTGGGTTTCATGCTTAGCAATTAATTAAGTAAAAGTTCCATATGAAAACATATTTGTATCAAATTTTGAAAAGTGATTTGAAAAATCAGGAGATATAGGTATGATTTCTGTATCTTATAGCTCTTTTGATACATAAACAGAAAAAAAACACAATAAATATCTCATTTAGTGTTGGGTGCTGTAATTTGAAAATAATAAACTAGTAATTTTCTGGTCTCCTAGTGAATTAGGGGATTTGGAACGTTCCTTTTACAGGAACTTTCAGAAGCAAGAGGCAAAAGATGGCAGCAGTGAGTCGTTCGAAGATCTAACACTACACATGATTGTTTTACTTTATATTTCAGTATTATCTAATTGTGCATTTAATAATATCTTCAGTTACAAATTATTTTAGATGAATAGAAATCATAATGTTCCAATGAAGTTGGGCACAGAGCAAGTCAAAGTAGTTCAGGGCATCACTGCCGTTCCTAAATACCCACCTCACCCATGCTCTACAGAAGTTTATAGGGACTGCCTATGGGTTATTTCCAAGGATTACAGCTAGTAAATAGGATTTTCCATTGCTCATTTCAAAAATAACTCTAAATAACTTTAGAAAATTATTTTCTTAGTTCTATATAGGCATAAAATATATTTCCCATGGATAATAGCAATGCACATACTTTAAATTTAATCCAAAGTGTTACTAACCTCCCCTCAACACTTCCCTCCCATGACTTCCTGAATTACAGGATATGAAGAGGAAGAGGAGTACAGGTAAACAAACAAACGAACGAAAACACCTTTTTTCCCCCAAAAAAGTCTGACCAGGCAAAGGTGAGACCAGAGCATTTTTTAAAATACAGTGTGGCCTAGTGGATATAGTGCTGCTAATTTGTCTTGTACCAAGTACTCCACAGTAATTGAACGGCCTGAGGACTAAAATAAAAAAATAAAGTGCTGAAAAAGGGCCCTGCAGTGTCTTCTCTCACAGAGATGGGGAGTATTTAATACGGAGCCGGAGCCGGAGCCGGCTTAACGCTTGAAGCCAGGCCAGAGCACTGCTTTGGGAGGTGAGACCAAGACTGTAGATGCATCTCCGGCCCTGGGGTAGGAGGATTAAAAAGGAACATTTGCACTGTTGTCAAAAGTCCTTGTCTTAATAAGCTACTCCTTGCATTTATTTCTACCTATTTAACCTAAAACTTTTTTCCTTTGCGTTTACCTCAAATTATAGTTTAACATACTTCAAAGTATAACAGAGAATAGCTCCGGATAAATATGCAAGTCATTTGACTTTCTTGGATAATCTCTTCTGACACAAAAGAGGGAGAATCCTAAGCCCCCCAAATCCCTCTGATTACAATTTTATGTGTTCTTTCATGCTTAGCTGCGTGTCAGAAACCAGTTCTGGGGCGGCGGGGGCGGGGGGGGGGGAGCGGACAGCACCGTGTCCGCTCCTCTGGGGTGTAACAGGGCAGGGATGGGGAGCTGGGGCATAACCAGGAGCATTTGCCCCTGGCCCCGGGCAGGCCGGGCTCCTCCGAATGCCGTGGGAGAGCCCGTCAGGATTCCTGAAACGGGGGCTGGGTGGGCGCAGGTGAAGGCCCAGGGGACTTCCTGGGCACCTGGCAAGGGTCTTGTTTTCTGACGAGTCTTCCACGGCTCACTACGGGGATTCCACTCGCGTTCTCTCACAGCAGGGGAGGCACAAAGGCTCTCCGGGGAGTCCATGAGCGGTTAAACCGTGTGGAGACACAGGAAGCCGGTGTGAAAGTGAAGACGGCCACGCAGGACGTGCGGGGAAAGTGTGCAGAGGAACAGGTGGAGGTTTCCATTTTAGCCTGAGAACGGGGGAGGAGAAGCGAGAGCGGGTGCCCAAGTGCTGAAGTAGGAGACACAGCGGGGGCAAGGGGAGGAGCTCGCGCCCTCTACTCAAGTTCCAGACCGGACCAAGGTCCTTCCCGCAGGAAGTTCGTAGACCTTCCCGATTCTGTTTAGGAAGAAAGTCTTTCCATCTGTGGAAAATGTGTTCTAAGTGCTGGAGGGGGCGAGACTGGACTGGCGCTGTGGGGAGGTGCGCAGACGGGCGCCCTGCCTTGTCTGCTCTAGAACAGGGGGTCCCCGCACATCCAGCTGCACCCGGGAGCCGGCGCAGGCCCCGCGCCCCGAGGCCCCCGCGCACAGCGCAGCTAGTCTAGAACCCGTCGGCCCGGGCCTCTGTGTGCAGGCTGCCATCTGCGCTCCGCAGTAAGCTGCCCATGCACGGGGACGCGGGAACCCGGCCAACCCGGGGCTCAGGCCTGCCCCGGGTCCCCTCCGGCTTTCGCCTGCTTGCGAGCCTCCGCCCAGGCCGAGGCCAGGCAGTGCGTTCGCGAGGATGCTCGGCCCTCTCCCAGCCCGCGGCCTCCGCCCCTCTCCCCTGCTGCTGCTGCTGCTGCTGCTGCTGCTGCTCCTGCTGCCGCGAAAACCAGGAGAAGTGGAATGCGCACGGCGAAGCGCAGCGCGGCCGCGGCGGCACTGGGCATGCTCCGCGCCCAGGGCAGGTTTGGGCGGCGCGGCGGACGCTTCCTCACTAGCCGGGCGCCCGAGCCGGCCGCCGAGGCATAGGTGGAGGCTGAGGCTGCCGCGCGCCGCGGGAGGAGCCTCGCCCTCGGCGGCGGCGGCGGCGGCGGCGGCACAGGTGGCGCGGGGCGCAGCACGGGAGCGCTCGGCGCCGGGCGCCGCGGCGGCCCCAGGCTCGCGCCCGCGGCGGCAGCCGGCCGAGCGGAGCGGCGGGCGCGGCGGGCGCGGCGGCGGCGGCGGCGGCGGCGGCGGCGGCGGCGGCGCCCGGAGCCCCGAGGAGCCTGGAGGAGCCACAGCGCGCGGAGCCCGCGGAGCGCGCGGAGCCGGGCAGGGGGCGCTGCGCTCGCCGCGCTCGGAGGGGCCGCCGGGCCGGGCGCCGCGCACTCGCGTCGGGAGCCGCCTCTCCCCCGCGGCGCTCGCCCCTGCGCCCCGCCAGCATCGCCCGTCCCGCGGCCGCGCTCAGACAACAAAAGCGGAAGATGCTGCAGTTGGGCAAGGTCAGGACCTTGCCTTGAAGCCGGGCGGCGGCGCGCTCGCCTTTTCCCGGACTGAGGAGCTGTCGCCGGTGGCGGGTGCATGTTCTCCAGGAAGCAGTCGGGCGCCGCGCCGTTCGGTGAGTTGCTCTCGCTGGGCTGCCGGGGCCGGGCGCATCCTCCTCCTCGGCGCCGGGCGGGGGGGGGGGGGGGGGGTTGGTCCCGTGCTCCGGGCCGGCGGCTGCCGCGCGGTCCCGCCAGCCGGGGGAGGATCACGATCGCGCCCGGTCCGCGCTCGGGAGACGGCTCTGCCTGGCGCGGGGGCCGGGGCTAGTGCCTTTCTCGCAGCGGTTAGCGAGGGCTCCGGCGAGCTCCCCTCCCCGCCGCCCCTCTCCCCGGAGGAGCCGTATGTAGGGCAGCACCGACAATACAGCTCCCCGCCACCTTCAAGAACATACCCGTTGCCTTCATGACGTCCCTGGTACACGGAGAGGACGGGGTGGGGGCGGGGAGGACTTCGCTCTAGTCTTTTGCCCTTATGTTCAATGTCATTACGATGTTTGGCTAGAACAAAATGGAAATACTTAGTCATATGCGTCCATGGCCGTTTCTTCGGTCTCCTGCGGCTCGCCAGACCCAGAGCCCCTTTGGTCTATATTTAGCGGTTTCAGAGGAAGCCTTTTCCGCCGGATTCACAGGTTTCGGGGGCTTCTGCGCCCTGACAATAGCTAGCGAGGCTCTGGGAAGCGCCGCCTGAAACCCAGGTCTGGAACGCTGTGCATGAGTGTGGGAGATTGCGACGCGATATTTGGGTGATCGGTAATTAATGGCTGAAAGCAAAGCTGCTTTTCCTTTTCACCGACCTTCCTCCTATTCTGGTGTGTAATGTGTTTGCATCGATTGCTGCTCAGCTGGTTGGAGCCACTACGTTCAGAATTAAGTCACTAGAGAGGTGATGCAGCTTCCCAGGTCGTGTGGTAGGGAAACAGTCTTAGGGATTTTGGGTGTGTGTGTGTGTGTGTGTGTGTGTGTGTGTGTCCAACAAAGAACAGCTACTTCCAGAATGCCTAAAGTTGTGTTGAGATGTACATGGAGGGAAGCGAAGGGTGTGGAAACACAGAAAAAGAGGAGCAGGTTGTGATTCCAAGCTGTTTTGTTCCCCTTGTGTGCTTGGGTTGATCTGATCTGATTTGCTTTGGCCCTGAAAGGTGTTGTTAACATGCATGCCTAATGTCATCAAGCAAACATGTTGGTGGAGAAAAGGGATATGTTACAAGCATACTGTTGGGCCTGACATGCATAGATTTTCACTTTTCGGAACTATATGACCAATATTTAAGATGCTTGCAATTTTCTGCACCGACCTCGATGAAAATAGGGAGCTGGTCACACTACCCAGGAGTTGTCTCATTGTGCATCTTTCCATCAGCTCGGCTGCGTCCGGTGGTAGACCAGTTCCTCTCTTGGCAGTTAGTAATTCACCTCCAGGATTAAAAGGCTTTCAGGCTGCACCACTTCTAAAATCCCACGGAGGAGTGTTTGATAAGACTCAAGTTGAATTACAGGGATGAACCTGGGCATGACATGGGGAGCTCGGTCCCTGAGAAGTATGACACGTAGGGGCGGGCATCCTCCAGTGTGGACTGGATGCTTTAAACTGCCCTAAATGCTCTTTGCCACATGCAGAATCCATCTTTAATGTTTTGGGGAAAATGTTAAGTGGCATCCTTACTGCCCTGTGGGTCACAGGATCTCAGGACTTGGATGAAGATGCTTGCATGTGGAGTTAGATGGTGAGATTTGGGAGGCCTGTAATTACACAACTAGCAAGTCTCAGTGTTGCAGGAAGGCTAGCAAGCTCCATACGGCTTGAGTTAACTGAACAGTGTGATTGATTAGCTCTACCTATATTGTGTTAGTTTCAGCTTATTCACATCTAGAAAACTTTCCAAGAGCACTTTGAACACACTGTTGTGCTCGCTGCCTTGTTTTAATATAAAATTTCTTTCAAAAAGAAGCAATAAATGGGGTAGACGTTCATTTTTCTTTATTCCTTTTGAGTCTACTGTTGAGTTTTAAACGTGATACTTAAACGACTAGTAGACACTGTTCTGTGCTTATGTGTGTATGCAGAGAGCAGCTGATGAGCATGAGCAGCACTATATGTGTTGTATATGTGAGTTTTATGTCATATTGTGGATTGAAAATGATAGTACCTGATTGAATGGCAATTGTAGTAAGTACATGAGGTTGTTGCCCTAATAAAATTGTCATAGTCTTGCAGAAAGGAGTTATTTAATTTGGTGAATGTTTGTGTAGTTGTACAACCTAATCATTATAGATGTCACTAATGTTTTCATTGTTTGTAATAAAAGTCATGCACTGTCAAATTACAATATTTCCATCAACTTCACATCTTCCACAGTAGAATACAAGCCAAGTCTTTCTCCCAGTGAAATGGTTCATCAGGGAGGAAATGAAATTCAAATGAAATTAGTTGGAAAATGCAATTTATAGTTTTGATAAATAATTTCTAAGGATAATGTCACTTTCATAATGACCTTTAAAATTAAAAATGAAGTTACCATATTCTCAAATATAACATTACTTTTGACATATAATTATAAAGGTAGTGCTCTCCTGAGCATAAGCTTTGTCATAAGTGTTATGTGAATGTAGGTGAAAAGTTAATTTGAGTGGGAGCAGTTCATGATACTTGTTGCTGGCTTCAAGTTTATCTGATTATATGCCAGAGCAACAGCTTTTTGTATTAATGTAAAATGTTAAATGTGTCATAGATAAATAGTTTCTATCCCATTGTCTGCCAATCTAGCCTACTGATTAATAAACTGCCTGGTTGGGTTTAATGAATCTAATTATGTTCAAAAACAGTACCTCAATTGAACACCAATAAAAAATAAATTTATTATTAAAAAAAACAGTACCTCTTAACACAGGAAAGTCACAGAAGTATTTTATCCTACTGTGCTTTTAGTTCATTAAAAATGTGAAGACTCGTAACAAAAATGTGTAGTTATGACACTTCCAGTTGTTTATCTTTTGATCACTGAGCTGTTAAGTATGATCTCAAGCTCCATATCTTGGATGACTGTTTTGTAGGAAATGTCTTAGCTATATTAGGATATTGAAATTATATTCTGTATCAATTAGTTTTTGACAAATTACAAACAGTGCTTCCTAGAAGCTTTTCATCTTAGAAACATATTCACATGTATCCCTTGGTGAGGTTCCTGAAAGTTATCTGTAAAATGAATTACATCTATTGAAACTTATTATTTCATTAATTGTCATTTCCTGTCAGAAATATATTTCTAGAGAAAAAAGTTGGGTTCTGACCCACAATGAATATATATATATATATATATATATATATGTGTGTGTTGTGTGTGTGTGTGTGTGGTATATATATATGTGTGTGTGTGTGTGTTTGTATATCCATATCCTATCCTATATATTATATATAAAATACGTATGTAAAATGAGATATGTTTATATCATAGCACGATACTATTTGGGATTCTGCTTTGTGTAGGTGCAGACAGAGATATGGAGAGAGTGCTGGCTTTGGGTGGATCCCAGCTCTGTCTCTTCTTTAGCTGTGACGTTGGCCATTTATGTGTTACTTAGACCTTAGTTTTTGGTTGGTTGGTTGGTTGGTTGGTTGGTTTTTAGCAGTAAAATGGGTACAAAAGGATAGAATATCTGAGGAGATTTATTTCAGGATTAATTGAAAGTGTAAGTGGCTTGTAAATTATAAACATTTGCGTAGACACAAGAGATCTGTATCTGCATGTTAAGACGGGTACTTATTATTTATTTATTTATTTATTTTTATAAACTTATTTTTATTGGTGTTCAATTTGCCAACATATAGAATAACACCCGGTGCTCATCCCATCAAGTGCCCCCCTCAGTGTCCGTCACCCAGTCACCCCCAGACTTCCCACCTCCCCTTCCACCACCTCTAGTTCGTTTCCCACAGATAGGAGTCTCTCATGTTCTGCCTCCCTTTCTGATATTTCCCACTCATTTTTTCTCCTTTCCCCTTTATTCCCTTTCACTATTTTTTATATTCCCCAAATTAATGAGACCATATAATGTTTGTCCTTCTCTGATTGACTTATTTCACTCAGCATAATACCCTCCAGTTCCATCCACGTTGAGGCAAATGGTGGGTATTTGTCGTTTCTAATGGCTGAGTAATATTCCATTGTATACATAGACCACATCTTCTTTATCCATTCATCTTTCGATGGACACCGAGGCTCCTTCCACAGTTTGGCTATTGTGGACATTGCTGCTATAAACGTCGGGGTGCAGGTGTCCCGGCGTTTCATTGCAAGATGGGTACTTATGCTTCATTTGTGTATTATTAAATATGTTATATAGGCCTCTCTCTAACAAAGGCTATTAAATGTATATATTCTCTCCCTACTCCTGTTGTAATGTTACTTTATTGTGCAGATTTGCATATGAGGTATATTAAGTTTTCTAGTCTACAACATACCAGTCCTTTACATATTAAAATATATATTAGTTAAGCTAAAAGAGAAGTAAATTATATCTCCCGGCACCATTATTTTTAAGATGTGGTTTATGTATACAATGGAATATTACTCAGCTATTAGAAATGACAAATACCCACCATTTGCTTCAACGTGGATGGAACTGGAGGGTATTATGCTGAGTGAAGTAAGTCAGTCGGAGAAGGACAAACATTATATGTTCTCATTCATTTGGGGAATATAAATAATAGTGAAAGGGAATATAAGGGAAGGGGGAAGAAATGTGTGGGAAATATCAGAAAGGGAGACAGAACGTAAAGACTGCTAACTCTGGGAAACGAACTAGGGGTGGTAGAAGGGGAGGAGGGCGGGGGGTGGGAGTGAATGGGTGACGGGCACTGGGTGTTATTCTGTATGTTAGTAAATGAACACCAATAAAAAATAAATTAAAAAAAAATAAATAAAAAAAAATAAAAAAGATGCCAATCAAAGAGTCAGAAATTATAAAATTTTGATATTCTCTATTAGTGTTGTGTTCTATTCACCTGGTTAATATCAAGTTTTCTACAAGATTCATACAAAGAATATTATAGATAGTTGAAGAAACACAGCCTCCCTTTCTGTGAGGTCACATATTAAACCTGTGCTCTGTTTGGAACCACAGGGCATGAATCCCAGCATAACAGCAATGTAACAAAAAGGAAAGAAACCTTAAAAGGTTGAATTTATTCTTTAAAAAGAAGACCCACTCCCTCCATTAAAAATCAACTTTTTGAAGTGAAAGTGTGTGTACTGGTACCTTTTTGACAATAAATTGTAATTTTCCTTGTTATCTTACTCTGGGTACCTTCAGTAAAGAGCTTAGCTCCTGTGGGTTTGATTATGCCCAGCTCCTACAAGGAAAAACCATGATCTTTAGCAACATAATTTTTATAATAATAATGTTTGGATATATCTTAAAATTTGTTATGGAATGTGACCTGTGTAACAAGAGACTAATTTATCTTAAGTCAAAAAAACATTTTGACAATAAATACAGTTATTTATATTCAAATTTATGTGTTGTTGTGGGAACTCTAATTGTAAGTTACCAGAGTAAAATACGTGTTATAATAAGACCTTCCTGTTTTTTGGCTCAACGTAAGCAGTGATCCAAGTATGTTTGGTTAAATGTAAGTCTCAAAATTTCCACAAGTTTTGTATGATACAGATATATTACTAAGTGAGATGCTTAATTTCTAGCATTAGATGATGAAGAATAGTATAATTTAATTCTGTCATCGCAGGACCTTGGCCTTCCTCTCTTCCTGCAGGACAGAGCTGATCTGAGCCCTAGAGCCTAGCCTCGTCTCTCTGTAGGCAGAAAGATCTTTAGAGGAAGAAGCAAGGAACTAGCCAAGGTGCTTCCTTTATTTTTCAGAAACAGAGAAAGTGAAGGGTTGGAGGGAGGCCAGAATATCACATGAATTAAGTTCCCTTTACCTGGAAAAAAATATCAGAAGTAGGCAAGAAGTGTGCCTCATTGACATGGTTTATAAAGAATTCTGGTTGTAGAATTCTTAATATAATAGCTTCCATAGTATTTTGCTTAGAAGTTGAGCTCTTTAAATATTTTATGGTATTTTGACACTGTATCAGAAATTATCAGGGGAGTGTCTAATGCCTTGGCTGATTTATAGAGAGTACGGTCCATGAAATTCAGCTGATTTATGTATTGCCAACTTTAAAATAACTCATTCTCAGTGTTTCCTCCCTACTCTCCATGTTAGACTTTGACTGCCAATAATTGGATGGCCTTGTAAGTGGTAGGAATTGGGTATAAAAGGGACAGTGTCAAAATCTGACTTCCCAAACTATATATAAATAATGATCCATGAGAACTGTTATCTATAAGGTACTTTCTATCCCAGTGTAGATAATTTGAGTTTGGTTGGCATTTAATGTTTTAACTTTTAATAGGAGCAATAATGGACTCTGTCAAGAAAGAAGAAAAAAGTGAATTTCTAAGTTTTATTTGAATCCGAGCATGACTACTCAGCCTTAAAAAAGCTCACTTTTTAAAATAAATTTTATTCTTCTTTCTCAAATATTTTGTTTGGACTTTCAAACATTAGAGTAACCTAGCAGTCATTACTTTCAGTAATGCAATAATTTAATTTCCAAGAAGAGCAACTTTTTTGGCAGCAAACCAACTCTCCCAAATACAAAAAAGCCAAAATTCAGTCTCTTGTCTCTAACACCGCCCTCATTGGTGCTGATTCTGGTGTGGATTTTTTGTTTTGTTTTGAGTCACTGTATAAGGAGGTAGAGATTTCCAGAAAAGCAGAAAGGTGAAATGGGCATCATCTGAAAAGTCTCAGAGACAGTAGAAATCATGTCATGTTTACCCAGGTCATGGAAGGTGTCGCAGGAAGCCTGGGGCTTGTAGTGTGTGGATCAGACTGTTTGGCTTGAGTTGGGTTCCAAAAGAGTAATAATGTTAAATCCACCATAAATGCATAAATATATTATGACACCTCTATCCAAAGGAACATGATAACAGTTAGGAATTATCTCTTCCAAGAAACTGGGGAGTGTTTTTAACACTAAGGGTTAAGAAGAAAAGCAAGGCAGTGAATTATATTGAATATGATACCCAGCACACATACCCGTATATGCACCTATACAAACACAACATAGCGCTTATGACAGGGTTTCAAGTGTTTTGCTCTTTGTATATTATCTGCCCACCAAATATATAATAGTTTGTTATGTATTACATCATTACACAGAAAAAAGAAAAGCATGCCTTTAAATTTTGAGAAGAATATTATATTTTTGCTTTGGGATAAATTTCATTAATTAGTTGAATGCTTGACTGAAATCAACAACATGCATCCTTTATTGAGTGTCTATTACATATATCCTCTTCAGTGCTACAGCTAGATTTTCTCCATTCTTAAATTCAAGAGATGTATTGAGTAGTTTTAGCAAGTTGGTGTCTTCTTGAGAATGTGCAGCATATTAATGAAATATTTTTCTCTTTTCTGAATATTGTTTTCTTTTATTGTTTTCAAAAGTAATGCATGATCATAAAAAATTGAAAATGCAGGAGTGATGAAAGGAAGCTAAAGTTCATGCATGATGTGAAGCCACAGAAATGACTCTGTTTTTAGTAGAAATGCTGATCCATATACATTTTTAAATTTAGAAGAGACCTCATATTCTGTCTTGTTACTGTTTAACATGTAAGGCGGCCTTTTTCACATAATTTGTATTCATTTTTAGTGTCTGTTTTCCATACCTTTATGTAACATCATTTACTTAAATAACTTCCTATTTTGGGACATTGGTGGCATTTTCATTTTTTGGTAGTATATATAGTACTGTGATTAAAGCTAAATAGTTTTCATCAGGCTATTTTCTGTAGATGACTTCATAGAACTGTTTTCAAGGCTGTTGATATATGTTGTCAATTTGTCCTGCAGAAAGGTTATATAATTTACATTTACTTTGGCAAGAGAGAAGAGTGCCAGTTTTCCCATGATTTTAGCAACTGAGTATTATAATTAAAGACAAAACAAACAAACAAACAAAAACAACCCCCCAAAACAACAAAACAAAAACCCAGGCGACACATTCCAATTAGGGGGAAAATTGTGTTTTCCTGTGATTTAATTTTCTTTGCTGTGACTATGGCTGAGGTTAAATATTACATAAGTTTATGATGCATTTGTAATTCTACTGTAAATTGTCTTTTTGTATCTTTTGCATATTTTTCAACTGGTTTATGCTCCATTTCATATTAATTTATATTATTTTTCTAAAGTAGTTATATTACGCTTTGCTGTATTTTATCAGTTTATTCCTCATTTTATTCTTACTTTTAAAGAATAATTCTAAAACTTAATAGTTAAATCTATTCCCTTTTTCTCTTTAAGGGAGCATTCTCTTGGTCGCTGATTTTGTGGGTTTCAGTAGTAACTATGGCAATGGAGCAAATGGTGGAGGGAGTATTTAATAGTCGTATCCTGACTTGACTGGGTTCATATCTCAACTTTTCTTTTTTTTTTTTTTTTAGCAAGTGGTTATGTTACTGTTGAGTGCCAGTGTTGATAGAGGGGAGATAATCCCTGTGTTTTCAGGTTGTTTTGAAGGCAGATTAAGAGACTGTGGACCTCGGGGTATCCAGGTAGCTCAATCAGTTAAGCCTCCAACTCTTGGTTTCAGCTCAGACCGTGATCTCAGGATCGTGAGACTGAGCCCTGTGTCAGGCTCCATGCTTCATGCAGCGTCAGCTTGATATTCTTTCCCTCTCCCTCCACTTCCACCCCTTCCCCCGCTTGCATGGGTGTGCGCTTGCCCTCTCTCGCATAAATAAAACCTTAAAAAAAAAAGAAACTATGGACCTCATATACGTAGCAGAGAACCTAGTATATTTGTGAACCTCCAACATCTTAGCAATCTCTACTGTTAAATAATAAATATAACATATTTTTTCTCTAATTCTGGCCTTTGCTTTCTCCCCATGAAGCATAATTACACACCTGTAACTGTCTCAGGACGTATGTGCGACAGGTCAGGTGTTTGCCGCAGCTGGGGCTCACAGGTGGAAGCTCTGCATATGTGCCATAGTCATCCTCTGTGTGGCTGCTGAAGCAGTGTTTCAGAATGTTTGGGAAAAGCAAGTTAGGATGCCATTCTTAAGCAAATATATGATTTTCTACCTCACAGATCTGATATAGATATATATTTTTTTTTTTCTAAAGATTTATTTTAAAGAGAGAGCAAGTGGGGGGTGTGGTCAGAGGGAGAGGAGAGACAATTCTCAGGCAGACTCTGCGCTGAGCATGGAGCTCCATGGGGACTGGATCCCAGGACCCTGAGATCACGACCTGAGTCGAAGTCAAGTCAGATGGCTAACCGACTGAGCCCCCCAGCTGTCCCCATACATGTATTACTGTATCATATTCTGTGTGTACCCACTGGGTACATGTACCTTTTCTCTCTGGTCACCTAGGACTGTGTATCTCTCCACCCCCACTCCATACTGGTCATCTGTCTTTTTATCATTGATTCTCAAATCCTAGGACCAATAATTGGCACATAGTAAATACTCCATTAATCATGATGGGCTATGTGTAGTCTTGTTCTCATTGTCAAAAGTGTGGTTCATGAACTAGGATTGGTTTGGTTGCTTTTTGTGGATTTTGGGTACTGGGCACTTCTGAAGGGAATACTGAATTAGGATTCTGGATTCTGGGATCCACATAATGAAATTGTTTGCTTTCTCCTGTGACCTTGCATTTGTCCCTATTTTGTCATTTGCTCATTAGGATCAACATTTACAGTATTTTCATGATTGTGATATGATAATAAATGTAAAAATGCTTTGGGAAGCATTATCATGACAAGCAGTTCAGAATAAAATGTATTCCCTGAAATTTGTGATGTACTTCAAAAGCAGGGTTTTGGTTTTCTTTTTTTGATGAGCTGGAGTCAAAAGATTTTCTTGTCTGTAAAACTAAATGTCTGACCTCCATTATTAATATGATTATGAAATGCTCATTCCCCTACTGATTGTAAAGATACTGCTATATTCCATGCCATTGGGTATCACTTAGAGGATACCATCACTGGAAGTAATTCCTGTTATTTCTTTATATCACTTCAAAAATTGTATCATATCAAATTGGCTCCAAAAAAAGTTCTATTTTTTTCTTTTTGCAAAGATATGTGCTGCTTAAAAGAGTAGTAAAAACGAAGCCCTATTGTTCCTCATGGATTGAAGTCTGTAGAAATGTCCCCAGAATATTATTTTTTCTCATAGTGGGCTGCTGAGTCTGGCGCCTGGAAGGCTTTATCAGAACAGTTTTAGAAGTGTGAACTGTAGCTGGCTTCCATTTTTTGAACATATTTCCTTAAATACTTTGAAGAAGATTTCAGAGAATTCTTATCACTCTAACTGTAGGCTTCCAATAGGATGAAGTCGTGTGTAAAGTTATGAAAAAAACTTTAATTTGTCCCCTATTCTCAAAACTTTTGAAGGAAGTTCAGAAGGCAAGTTCATATCCTCTCAGTGGGTATGTTATTTAGTGAGTAGTGAAGTTTTAGGTACTCAAGTGGATATGCTAATCATGGTTTTGCTTGTGCTTGTAGCACTTTCAGAGACAGCCCTTTTTTTTTTTTTTTTATTTAGCTGGAAGATTGTGTGATGAATTATATAGTGATTCTGTGTTTCTCATTGCAACAGTTGAGCGGTTCCTGGGGTGCTGGTAGCTTGTACATGTGAATCCCCCAAAACAAAGAGAGTGTAAGAGGTTATGGGGCAAAAGGAAATTGACCTTTGGGGAATATGGATGGTAGAGACAGAAGACTGTGTTCTGGTGACCTCTGATAGAGGGCTGAGGGGCTTGTAACACCCGAGAAGTGTGGAAATTTTAAGAAGTGAGAGGGAACAGGAAGCTTAAACTAGTTTTGGCAACACAATTTTTTGATGTGCTGGTCAATTTTTCATTGATCAGTCCATTCAGTCAACAAACTAGGCTGAGGATGAATTTTGAAGAAGCAATATAAAGAGTAGCAAATGACAGGATATTCCAGAACCAGATCATCTGCCCCCCCTCTGAGTGGTTGAGCCATTTTCTCTAGTTGAAGAGTAGCTGTATCTATCCTGTCCAAACTTGGATTTCAAGCTCAGGGTGCCATGCTACTTTACTTCAAGTCACTTATATGAAATCCTTCCTTTCCTTCCATGTGCCAACTCTGTTAAAATGCATTCTATGGTTGTGACTAAGACTCAAGATCTTCCAGTACTAAACATAAACACTTTACAGGTACACAGTTAAATCATATGAGTTTATGTGGTTTCCTAGTGGCTTGTCAGAATATGCATTTTTTGAGATTTATTTATTCATGAGACACACAGAGAGAGGCAGAGACACAGGCAGAGGGAGAAGCAGGCTCCCTTCGGGGAGCCCAATGCAGGACTTGATCCCGGGACCCCAGGGTCACGCCCTGAGCTGAAGGCAGGTGCTCAACCACTGAGCCACCCAGGCATCTCAGAATATGCATTTTCTGCCAGTGGTTACCCCTCCAGGATGGCAGGTGATAGAGCTGCAGGTGGGAGAGAGATGGGTGACAGCCTGATGAAGTTCTGTCTTGAGTTGAACAGGGTGTAGGAGGAGATACAAGCAAAGCTATTCCTTTGAGCTTTATAGCATCTTAGTCATTACAAGTGCTTCCCCATATTTTATCTTTTGAAAGTGAGGATGAGAGTTTTGAAAACAATTGAACAGATTTTTGAACCAATAGTAGATGTTGTCATTTTTGCTTGTTCTCTGAAGCTCCTTGGCTGATATTCCTCTGAGTTTGAATATACATGTTGTTCCTTGTAAGTATTCATCATTTGAGCTAAATGAATGTGGCGGATACAGCATTTGTTGACTATAGAAATTTTAAAAATTATTTATTTATTTATCTATCTTTTAGCTCTGACCCAAAGAAGATGCTTTTGAACTCAGAGTTATTTTCAGTTTCTCTCTCTGTCCTTTGTGCTTACACAGCTTGTGTTTGGTGCCCTTGTTTTTTCTTCTTACTTTCTAGAAGGAATCGCTTTGTGGACTGGGAGGGATTATTCTGTTTCCTATTTGTTGTACCTTATTAGTTTTCAATATGCATGCCCACAATTTACATTAAAAAGCTGCCTGTGTACTGTAGGAGTAATGTCAGATTTTCTGCTTGGTAGTTTTCCTGTAGACAGAGCATTGTTACCTGTGTGTTTACCGCTCATGTATCTTTGAAGATGGATATCATTAGGCATTTGGGAAAAGGTAGAACTGCTTGTACACCTGTTATAAGGCAGGACGGTGCAGGCAGGTGGGTTGTCCTGCTGTATGCCTGTGGTGCCCAACACTTTGCAGTGATCCTGGCAGCATGTGGAAAAGTTTGCCATCAAACTTTTGATGTGAAACTTCATCATGTGAAGAAGCTAAGCTGCACGTGCATAATAAGCTAAAAAATACAGATACAGTGTGAGGTTTCAGGTGTTGTGATATGCAGATGTACGGTAGTGTGATGTCGGAATTTGCGGAGCTGTTTGTGCTTTACCAGGGGAAGATGGTAGAACATTTTGACAGCTGGTCTTGTAGGGTACTGTGAGGCACTGAGTAGGTAATCAGGTGCCGTGCTCAGTGGCACAAATATTCCTAAATCCAAATGTAAGAACATGCCATGATCCCCTCAGTCACGGAAATGAGGGAATGCCTGGTGGCTTGTGTGTTGTGCTGTTGGAAGTACTTCACTAAATGAAAACACTGCATGGGAGTCTTAGCTCAGGCTGCCATAACAGAATACCAGGGACATTTATTTATTTCTCACAGTTCTGGGGGCTGGGGTGTCCAAGATCAAGATGCCTGCTGATTCAGTTCCTGCGAGAGCTCTCTTCCTGGCTTGCAGATGACCGCGGTCTTTCTGTGTTTTCACATGGCATTTACTTGTGCATGTATCTTTCTCTCTTCCTCTTCTTTTTTATTTTATTTTCAAATATTTTATTTATTTATTTGAGAGAGCGAGCACACGAGCAGAGGGGAGAGACAGAGAGAGAAGCAAAATCCCTGCTGAGCAGGGAGCCCAACGCAGGGGCTCTATCCAAGGACGCTGAGATCATGACCGTGAGTCAAAGGTAGATGCTTAACTACCTGAGTAACCCAGTGTCCTCTCTCTTCCTCTTCTAAGATCTCTAATCCCCTCATGAGGACTTCATCTCATGACCTAATCTAACCCTAATTACCTCCAAAGCCCCCACTCCAAATACCATCATGTTAAAGGAGGTAGGGCTTCAACACATGCAACTTATGGGGATCCAAACCTTACATCCATAACAGAGACCACAGGTTAAAACCAGCAAGGTCCCAATGCCCAGGAAGGCCCACTCTGGTGGCAGATTTGGGGTGTTTGGTATTGCAGTGGTCCTTAAGGGAATGGGAATCACTGATTATAATCTGGGTCATTATTTAAGGTATTTAAAATTACTTTTTAGTTTACTTTAAACGATTTGCTTTGATTTATAAAAGAGAATGTGACACACAAAGCAATATGATAGAATACCTAGGTACAGATTTCCATATTTATTAACATCTGGTATTCCAAAATTCTTTTTTATAATAGTTAAAAAAAATTACATGGATGCTCCTCATCTTGATTGAACCTTTCACTTCTTAAAACCCTCACTCTTAAAAATACTGATCCGAGCCCCCATCACCTCTCACCAAGATTTCTGTAGCAGGCTCCTAGCCAGCCAGCCTGCCTTTCCTGAGCTTCTTTGAAGTTTATCTCCACAGCAGCCAGAGAGCTCTCTCTGTATCCACTCATATCTTTCCTTTATTTAGGACCCTGACAATGACACAAAGAAAAAAATTCAACTCCTCCCTGTCTTATCTCACCTGCACCCTCTCCCACCGATTTATTAGGTGGCAGCCACTTTGGCCATCTTGTCTCTTGTACACATCTCCCTAAAGTTGATCCTCTCTTGGTTTTTCACCTAATAATTACTCCTTGTTCTATTTTCCTCACAACATGTGAAAGAACTGGAAATCATCTAATTTATTTATTGCTTTGCAAGCTTATTTTCCTGTCTTCCCCCAATAGAATGCAACCCCTTTGAAGGCTGGTCATTAAAAAGACTTTAAAATACCTGTTCTGATGTAGAAAAAGTAGGAATGCACAAGAATGAATGCCTACCTGGCTTCAAGTAAATATCTTATACAGGATAATTTTTAATATGTACTAACCATTGAATCATATCACAGATATATGTTGAAATGGGAAGATAGAAAACAGATCATCTATCACTGAATGAATGTCAGAGACCAATATGATGATTAGTTAGGAAGAGCTGATGCGTTGCCACATGCAGATCTAATATAATGCTTTTACCTACCAGGTCAGCTGTCATGTATTTCCCGGCATTCTCAAGTATTGCAGGCTGTTTTTCAAGGGGAGATTATCTTATAGTAAATAGAATATAAATATGCCAGGAATTTTGTGGCAGGAGGACATTAAACTTACTTTTAGAACAAAAAATTAGAACTGTACAAAGTTTACTTTTTCATGGAACAATATGCATCATCTTAAAGAAAGCAGGGAATATGAAACACTGGGAGATATTGATTTAGAGAACTTTCAGGATATTCGTTTGTCAAGACATTATCTTAAGAGAAAGTATTGATGAATGTTGGCAAATATAGGAAATATGATCATATGTGATTTTCAGAAGTAGGTTTGTTTTGTCAAAGTGAATTTATATTATGTTCTCTGTTATATTTAAATTGAAGATACCATCTATGTTTTGGAATATTGTCAACTGAAAGGAAAATAAATTATTTTAAATTAGAGCAGTATTATCTAGATGTTACTCTTGGCATAAGTCCTTGAATGATATATGTTGGAAATTTTGTGACTTGTTTATAAAGAATGCATGGTAATGTGTCAGGGATATGAATTTTTTTTAAACTGCTACATATTAAAATATCAGAAGCCAATTTATGTGACTTCTAGGTGATATTTTCATAATGGCATATTTACTTTCATTTCATCTCATACAGGAAATATCTGTAACTTGGAATTAATATTAACAGAAAAATAAGTTTTTGCTTATAAACTTTTACATCTCACATTTGGACTCTGCTATCACAAAATCCCCTTTGGGATTTAAATTAGCTATGCCTTTAGTCAAATGACATCTTTGAAAAATATAAAGCCTCCGTGTAGAAAATTAGCTTAAAGCTATTAAACTAGGGGAGCCTGGGAGGCTCAGTTGGTTGGGTGTCTGCCTTCAGCTCAGGTCATGATCTCGGGTTCTCGGGGATCCAGCCCTGCATCCGGATCCCTGCTCAGCAAGGAGTCTGCTTCTCCCTCTGCCTCTGCCACTCCCCTACTTGTGTTCTCTCTCTCTCTCAAATAAATAAATAAAATCTTTAAAAAAGTTATTTAACTAGTGTCACTAGATTGAGGAGGTTTCCTTTTAACTATCAGGAGTATTTTAAGTTATTTTTTTTTTTTGATGTTTAACTTGTTGCTACACTTAAGCAAAAATGTGGATTAAAATGTTTCTCTCCTGTTGTATTGGCTACATATATGTGCACCTTTAGGTTTTGAATCTGTCTGTAAATCGTGTCTGACAATAAGTGACACAGTTTAGTTTTGGAGAGCAGTTTGGGAGTTTGTAACGGAATAGGTGTCATCTGCCTTCTTGCCCAGATGCTGGTCTCCTCAGGAGCTGAGTGGAAGCGGCATTCTGGTTCCTTCTCACTGTTTAACTGTTGACATTCAGCATGCTAACAATTTCAGCTTTTGGTTTTGAGTCTTATTCAAGGAGAGAAATGGTACCTTCATCTAATTGTTTACCAAGGGCAGTACATGCCTTGGGAAGGTTTTTATTTATGAGTCATTCTGGGAAATCCAGGCCTCCATTGCTGTATCCTTGAGAGTGTTAGGTAGAACCATGTGAAATTGCTGACATGCAACTTCCTTTAACCTACAAAAATGTCAGTTTAAACCTAATCATTAATCTCATTAATCGAGCTAATTAGTAATCACAAAATAACATGTATACTTTTTTCCAATGCAGTTCACCATTTAGTAGTTTAATAACAAATATGAGATTCAAATTCTCTTGTGCTTTCAAGTACAAAGGGAGATGTGCCAACTCTTGGGTCATGGGGGAAACCACTGATTGGATTAAGGTTGGCCGAGCTGGAAAGAATTAACTTAAATCCCTGAGAAACCCAGAGACCTGTCAGCTGGTGTGTTGGCCCTGGGGAGTGGGATGCAGGCTGTCACTTTCTGCCATAGACAGTTACTGTTATCTTCATCAATGATTCTATCTCCTTTGTTTTGTATTGTTGTTGCTGTTTTTTGTTGTTGTTTTGTTTTGTTTACCCTAGCTCTAAGCTTGTAATTTTGGTTTTTAAGCTATATAGAATTTATTTATTTATTATTTATTTATTTAAAGGACAATATAAATTAATGTTCTAATGTTTTCATGAGACTCTTTTCTAAGTTTTAATTGATTTTTTGTTCTTGCACTTTAAAATGTCATATGATCATTCTAAATGATGTTAGAATTCATATAAAAATGCCATTGATTTATATAATTGAAACTCCTGAGTCTTGTCCAAATGTTTACTTCAAACTGGATAGGCTGGTAATACTAAATTGAGGGCATTAAAATATAATTTAGTTTCCAAGAATGTAAGTAAGCAATTTATAAAAATTGTCAATTAAAAAAATCCATCTTATATGATAGGTTGAAAATGGCACTTGACTTTTGTGACTTCTTCCCTAAAACCTATAGTCTCAGTCTAATCCTAGGAAAAATATCAGGGAAATCCCAAGTGAGGGACATTGTACAAAATATCTAGTTCAGTATTCCTTAGAACTTTCAAGGTCGTCAAAAACAGGAAAAATCTGAGATCCAGTCAGAGCCAAGAGGAGCCCAAGGAGACATTAAGACTAAATTTGGTATGATGTCTTAGATAGGATCCTGGAATAGTAAAAGGACATTAGGGAAAAATTAGGTAAATCTGAATAAAGTATGGCCTTTAGTTAATGATAATATATCAGTACTGGTTCATTAGTTGTAACAAATATACTAATGTAAGATGTTCATAAAAGGGGAAACCAGGTGTGGGATCTATGGTAATTCTCTCTACCATCTTTGCAATCTTTCTGTAATCCTAAAATGATCCTAAAATATAATGGTTGCTTTTCAAATCTCATTTTTAACACTGTAAGTTTTTAAAATGCCTGCTCAAAGATTCCAGTAAGGAATTCAGTAAAGGAAACGATGTTTTTATTTGATTTTAATAGGCTTGGATGATGTCCTAATATTTTGAAATTGTTCTTCAAATTGACTTATTAATTATTCACTAGCAAATCAGCATAAAATATTTTTTATAATCTATGTTGTGGATTTATGGTAAGGTGAGGGAAGGGAGGGAATTTCTCAAAATTACATTAAAAAACAAGAAAAAAGAAAACTGATGACTTACAGTTATAAGATACAGATAATACAAAATTGGCAAAACTTCTCGCTTAACCTATTTTGTTTAGTTTATGTCTTTTATAGAAGCAAAGGGCATTGTTATCATTTGTTTAGAACATAATTTAACAAATGAAGATATTTTAACAAGTATTTTAGTATGGAATATTTACTTCTTTCCTTTACAAAACCAGAAACAAATGTAATTAGTATTCATTTTGTGAATTGTCTTACTGATAACTTTAATGCCTTGTCCCTGGCCCTCTTATACAACCTATATAATACCCGGGAAATACCTATGAATCCAGAGTTAGAGTTGCCAGATTAGCAAGTAAAAATACAGGATGCCTAGTAAAATATGAATTGCAGATAATCAATAGTTCTCCTTTTTTTTTTTTTTTTTTTTTTTTAGTATAAGCATCTCCTAAATATTGCATGGTACACACTTATACTAAAAAAAAAAAAAATAGTTTTTTCTACAATTCAGATTCCACTAGACCCCACATGCAGAATCTGCTGGGTATGATAACATTTGCAATTCTCTTTAATAATATTAACAATAAGAATTCTAATAGTTGAGCCTTTAGTATATGTTTCAGACTCTAACCCTTTCCTTGTGATAGAAGACCTTCTTTTGGGTTTACTAATTCTTCAATGTCACTGTCTTTTTTTTTTTTTTTTTTTGAGAGAGCAAGAGAGAGAGAGCTTGTACCCACAAGTTGAGTGGAGGGGCATAGGGAGAGGGAGAGAGAGAGAACCCTAAGCGGGCTCCATGCTCAGCGTAGAGCCTGACATGGGACTGGATCTCCAGATCCTCAATCATGACCTGAGCTGAACTCAACAGTTGGATGCTTAACTGACTGAGCCACCCAGGCATCCTTCTGTGTTACTATCTTAAATCCACTTTCTAGTGCTAAGACTTTTAGTCTTAACCTCAACCCAAAGTGAGCTCTTACAGAATTTTTGTTTTTCATTTACTATGGAATGTTTCATATTTTGTTTTTTATGGTAATCACCAGCTATGGTCTTGTCACATCATAATCTTGAAGAGAGAATCTCTCATAATCCTCTGCACACCTCATACAAATGAGCATAATGTGTTGAAATTTTTATGATTGAATAAGAAGTTTGTGTATTCATTGGGATAAATTCAGTTATGCTGCTTAAACAAACAGCACCCCCATTTCAGCAGCTTAAAAAGAGTGAGAGTTGGCACATCTTTAGCATGGGGTTGGCAAAAGGTGGGAACAGAGGCTCGGGCAATTCTAGGCGTTTGGGGAGCCAGGCCAATGGACCTGGCACGGTAGTGAATTCCTCATGGTCATTGAGGTGGGGAAAGAAGAGTGAAAAGTTGAGTCATGTGTCACTCAGTCCTGCATCATCAGGCACGGTGAGTTACGTGGACATGCCCAACTTTAAATGCTGAAGGAAGCCAGTCTTACCACATGTCTTGGGGTCAGGGAGAGCCAAGATACTGGTGAGCAGCCTTAAATACAGAATAGAAAAAGAATATTGGTGGAGTCTTTGAAGGAGAGTTGGACAGCTTAGAAATATTATAACTTTAGGAGGTATTTGTGAGCCTATAGCTTTTATTAATAAAACAAAATTTTCTTTGGAATTCTTGTAAATAAAACAAAAATTGAGGAATTTGAATAAAAGTAAGAAAAAAATAAATGTCAAAGCCTCATGAAGGGCCCAGAACAGGGCATGAGTCATGATTGGGAGTCAATATTATGATAATGTGCTCCAGTGAAATGGTAGCACACTCCAGAGTGGCCTTGCTTTTTCAAGATTTCCATGAAAATGAACTTTTCTGGAAATGCTATTCCCAGGTGTTAAGAGAAGGCAGATCGGACTTTTCCTGTATATACGGACATGCACATGCGTGTATGTGTGCACATATGTACCTATATGTGTATGTATGCATATATAGTTTTTAAAAAATAAACTCGCAGACCTGATTTTTACGTTTCATTTTGGTGGGAACGTCAGAGACACTTGGCAGTTCTAATGCCTCTCATTCTCATCTCAGGTTGTTTTCTGCTTTGCACCCGCCCTGTCGTCTCCGGGCCCTCCTGTCCTGGCTGGCGCGTCTGTGTGTCCCGGGGACCCCAGGGACCCAGGAGCGGGCGGTGCTGCTTCCCTGTGGTGCCCCCTCTGCCTGCCCCGTCGCCGTGGAAACCGCAGGCTGCAGGCGCCGGTGACTGGGGGGCGGCCGGGGGTGCGGGGCCGGGCTGCGGGGCGGGGCGGGGCGGGGGTGGTGGTGGCTGTGGGACTGCTGCGGGGTGCAGGGCGCGGCTGCGGGAGGGGATGCTGGGGGGATGCTGCGGGACTGCTGCGGGGGGCTGCTGCGGGGGGGTGCGGGGCGGCTGCGGGCTGGCAGCTGCCAGGGGGTGTGGGCTGCTGCGGGGGCATGGGGGCTGCTGCGGGGGTGCGTGCGGGGCTGCTGAGGGGGGATGCGGAGCCGCTGCTTGGGGGGCGAGGGGTGTGGGGCTGTCTCGGGCGGGCGGCTGCGGGGGTTGCGGGCTGCTGCAGGGGGAGGGGATGTGGGGCTGCTGCGGGGGGTTCGGGGCTGCTGGGGGTGCCGCTGGGGGGTGCAGGGCAGCAGGAGCTGGCAGAGACAAAGAGCGAGGCGGCCTTGAGCTCTGGAAGAAGCTTCCAGTGTAATTGCGGAGACAGGACCGACAATGTTCTTAATTTGAGACAGCCGGGCTCGTGGCCGAGCGCCCAGGGCGCGTCTGTGCTCCCACCTCGTGGAGCCCTGTGTGGGGGCCACGGAGATTTGAGGGGGACTGAGGAGGGCTCCAGGGCAGGGCAGCAGCTCCCGCGGAGCACCCCGTGGTTTGGGAGGATGTGGCCACCGACCTTCCCGGGCAGCGCTGGCCAGGCTGCGGCTCGGGGCCCTGGGGTCAGTGTCGCCACGTCTGCAGGTGTCTGCAGGTGTCTGCAGGTGTCGACGCCGCGGCGCGGGGTGGGCTTCCGGGCCCACGGTACCGCGTGAGATGCGGGCGGTAGAACAGTGCCAACGGCGGCCGCTTCTGTCTTCTCTGAGCATTGCTCTGCCCTGAAGATGGGAGGTAAGCAGAAGCACTAATACCGTCTGTGTCTTGGGTGGCAATGAATCCTGCCTTACTTGGACCTGACCTTTTCTCAGGGAGCTCATCCCAGAGACAAATGGGCGACCTTTTACAAGAAACACACGTAGTGGTGAGGAGACAGAACACAGAAGCCAGAGAGGGAATTCTTGATGGAAGAGAACTGAGGAAAATATGTAATATAATTTTTATAACGCTCTTACACCATGTTTATTAATATACACTGATGTAGTTTTTCAAGTATAAAATGCAAAACAATTCAGAAAAAATATAATTGCATTTTCAAGTGTCTCTTATTGCTTCCAAAATTTGTTCCTTTGTGTGTGCCTCTGTGTGTGTATAAAATCGTTAAGCTGTTCTGTAAGGCACTCTTAAAAGAAGAAAGCTTGGATAGAAGTTAATTTTCTTTTCTTATATGCAAGATTCATTTATTTGATTCCACCATTCAGAAAGACTCAAGTTTACGTGCTGCTCTTTGGTGCTTACATATCTTTAGTTATTAGGTGGATTTATATGTAGTTTTACTCGAATTTGATGTTTGTAATTTGTAATTGTATATTTTTTCTTGCCTTTTGTTATAGCATTTTCCCCCCAAATGCATTAGTCTTTCTCATTTGATTCTCTTGTCTTTGTCTTAAAGATCAATGATACTTTTAAGAGAATATAATGATAATAATAATGATGAAGATCATTATTATTGAAAGTGAGAATTTTTTCCCAAACCTTTTATTTTCCAGCTATAGATTGAGCAGTAATACGAAATAAAAGCTTCTCAATAATAGATACTTTAAATATTGGAGATTAGCTACAAATGTATTCAAATATTGGTGATACAGTTTAAAAGCTATTTCTTCCTCTTTTGAAATCTGCTTCTTATACAAATTAAATACGATTTATTTCTTATATGCATGATTTATAATGATAATTCAACATTATTTTCAAATGTTAACATTGAGACATCATAATAAATTGCAGAAAATGTAACTGGATGCCAATTAAAACAGCAAATAGCGAAATTCAAAGTGTGTAGCTAGTGTAGCACATGCATTTAATGCATTTATTAGAAAAGAAGAGTAATTGATAATTAATGAGCTAAGTGTTCATCTTAAAGGCAACAGAATAAAATGAAAGAAAGCAGATAAAAGCCAGCTATTGTAGAAGTTTGTACTACAGTCATTCCTAAGTATGCTTTAATGTTAAGAATTTGTTTTATCAGTTACGCACCACTTCTGTATTTACAACAGAGGGGATTTAATATAGGAGAATAGTTACAAATTTGAAAGAAAAGCTAAGAGTCAAGCAAGGAGGCAGAGAAACAACTCAGAGATTAGCTTCAAGGAGATGACTCCCATTAGCCCAGATCAGTGGTTCTCAACCAGGGCCTGTGTGGTCCCTCTCTCCCCTACCAGAAGACAGGTAGCAGTCTTTGGAGACTGGGTGGGAGGTGCTAGTGGAATCTAGTATAGAGAGTCCAGGAATGCTGCTAAACATTCTCTGATGCACAAGCCAGCCCACATAACAAAGAACAATCTATCTGGTCCCAAAAAGTCAGTAGTACTCAGATGGAGAACCAGTGGTCTTGAGAGAGAGGAGAAGGCAGTACCACCGGAATCCAAGGCCTGGATTTCCCAGGGGGAGACGATGATCCAGCAGGATGTAGAGCCATGGGGGTGGGGAGAGGGGGAAATGCAGTCACTTTCAGAAAGGCTACTGGAGGCCAAGAGGAAGGAAGAGTGATATTCTGTATCTTCCCTCCTTCCTTCCATCCAGCCTCTTGGCAGGGCCTCCCTGTTGTGAAACTTAGCTGGAAGCCTTCTGTTACAGGTGCACAGAACACTGGCTGCAGGGCAGCCCGGTGATGCTGAATGGAATCAGGAAGGTAGAGGGGTGATTCTGAGGGGAGGCACCAGCCAGGAATTATTGTAATCCCCAATATCAACAGATGGAGGAGAGGCTTGGGATTATTTTAATCAATCTTAAAGAAGTACCACATTCCAAAACTAGGTTGTAATTAATAATTTGTAGTACGCTAAGAATTTGTGAATATTCTTAATCTAATACTGAAATCCTAGATTGATGGTATCATCTAGGTTGTAATTAATAATTTGTAATTAAATTACAAATTATTGTAATTAATGTTGTAAATTACAATTATTGTAAATTAATGTAATTAATTAAAAATTTGCTAAGAATTTGTGAATATTCTTAATCTAACTAATACTGAAATCCTAGATTGATGGTATCATTTTAATCACAAAAACCAAAAGCATATTTGCTCTCACCATTTCTTAGACCGCAGATATCGCAATAAGACAAGAAAAGACAACAGCATGGGAAAAGAAGAGGAAACATTTAAAAATTATTTGCAGATAATACAAATGTTTACATACAAAATCCAAAGGAATCCGAGAATTAACTATCAAAACTACTAAGAGATTTCAGCAAGGTTTCTGGGTAAAAAATATCAGCATGTTAAATATAGCTTATTTCTTTCATGCTTGATTTATAGTGATGATTCAGATTACCTTTAAAAGCTAACATTGAGACATCATAATAAACCTTAGAAAATGTTTGTACCTCAGTGCCAATTAAAATGGCAGAAGTGCCCGGTAAACCAGTGGAGCTTTGAACACTTGTTCAATCCATAGCATTATTAAATGCTCATTGAATGCATGGTGTGTTTTTAAGCTAACCTTTTAACCAAATCAGGCTTTTGGACTATTTCTCTTGGTTTTACTTTCTATGCAAAGTTATCTTTCTATTTTGTTTAAGTATTTATATGCATTTTAATATATATATATATGTGTGTATGTATGTACATACACATGCACACATGGTTTGTTGAAGGAGTATGATTATATTGATTTCAGCTCTATGACTAAACGTTAACCTTTTAAATGGAATTCTTCCCTATGAAATGCATTTGTAATCCATGTTACCTTGTTGAAAGATTATGTATGCAATCTATAATTTCATAAATCCATATAATTATACATGTGACATAGTCTTCCTATTCTTTCAGGGGAATGGCAATAGTAAACTCTTGTCTATCTTGTTTTCTATTTCTTTATATATGAATAGTACCTGGTTAAATATTTTATATAATGTTATTCATGATATGGCTGTTATTAAAAAATGGAGAGTTTCTATACTTTAAGATTTGGTCTGTTTGGGGATCCCTGGGTGGCTCAGTGGTTTGGCGCCTGCCTTTGGCCCAGGGCGCGATCCTGGAGCCCCGGACCGAGTCCCGAGTCGGGCTCCCAGCATGGAGCCTGCTTCTCCCTCTGCCTGTGTCTCTGCCTCTCTCTCTCTCTCTCTCTCTCTCTCTCTCTCTCTCTGTGTCTATCATGAATAAATAAATAAAATATTTTAAAAAAATTTGGTCTGTTTAATTTTTGATCAAGTATGCCCCTTTAAGACTGTTGTGGAAGCAAAAACATACCTGATGGAGAGCCGGCATTTGGCTTTGATGATCTTGATTGCTTTCTTGCTAATGTTCATGTATCAGAAACTATGTGTTAGTGATCCTAGTAAAACCCAGAGTCTATTCAGTTCACTAATCCGAAGTGCTGAGGTGCTTTTGCAGCAGTTTTTCTTTGCGAAGCTTTGAGGATTTTTGATTGAGTTATGTATTCCTAGAGTAACAGACAAAAGAAGCAGTGCCCTTGCACAAATTCAGTAGTGAATTAGGGGGTTAGGAAGTGAAAATTGAGGCTTCAGGGGAAAGGGGATATTTGTGAAGACTGAGAACTGGATACAACAATAGGCTAATAGCTAGTGTCTATCGAATGTTTGAAACTCAGTAGAACATAATTTTCTATGAGAATGATTTAACAGTGTAGAAACTTGTTCCTTAATGGGTAAGGACTTAGCGGCTCTATAGGAAAATTATTTCCAAGTTACTGAAATGAAAGATAAAGTCATGGATAGTGTAAGAGGTTAACAGTATTTTGTTTTCCACTTATGCAAACCTCTTTGGGATTGGATAATTTATAATTTTTTCAAATTTGTTTGAAAGTATCTACTTAAAACATCAATGCATATGTATTTTTTCATGTCTAACTTAAAAGGTATCTGGGTTATACTTTCCTTTGAAAATTAATGATGGGGTTTACCTTGGTTTAGTACAGGTTATCTGGGTGAGGAGTCATGATGCTAATTTCACTGACTCAATGACATTGATATTAATGCCATGTTTCTGTGCATTGCTGAGGTTATGATAAGTTTATCACAAACTGGTCATAAAAATGAGAGAATTTTAACATTAAAGGTTGTTGTGTTAACTTAGAAATAGGATAAGGCTTCAGTGTATGGTTAATGAATTCCAAAGTTTGTTTCCCTTCCTATCCACTTAAAGCAAGTCTATATCAGTGCTCAACATTGTATTCACCACTGACTAGTAGAGCTTGAAAATCTATGTCAGTCATGATATGACTGTCATGAAAATGGATAATTTATACCTTTGTACACAAAGTGACAGGTTAACCAAACTTGTGCTACTTTTCCCACAAGGAGGGAAAAAATACCAAAGTTCTCTTTGGGACCCAGATATCGTCAGCAAAAATGGAAATGCAAGAAGTCTGTTTTTTTATTTTTAGAAGAAAATACCACTGTCAGAGGAAATGAGAAATGTGGAATCTTTTATGTCATTCTTAAATGTTGGCTATGAAAGTGTTTCCCTGCAAAGAGAAGAGTCTTGTGTCGTCACAAAATGATGGGGAGTGCAGAGGAAGGGTAGGATATAAGATAACCAACCTGGATAACAGTATGCACCTTGGATGTTAGCAAAAATGAAGCTAATAGCTTATAAAAAAACACGTGAGATATAGAAAAAATAATTTTGTATACATCATAATTTAACACAATTAATGCATTAAATTCCTGTTTAATAATTTAATCTGAACAACAAATTTAACACTAGTTAAGACTATCAAATTTAAGACTAGTTACTATTACCTGAATATGAAATTTAACCTGAATATCAAATTTAAGACCAGTTACTTTTACCATATTTTTTCCTACATATAACACACACAGTCTTAAAAATAATATAACACATTTATATTCTTAAATCTAAATTAGTGAAATATTCTCTAGAAATATACAAGTGAGTAGCTTTAAAAAAGAAAGAATAGTTTTTTTTACATTTGTTTTTATTTAAGTTCAATTTGCCTACATATAGTATAACACCCAGTGCTCATCCCGTCAAGTGCCCCCCTCAGTGCCCGTCATCCAGTCACCCCAAACCCCTGCCCACCTCCCCTTCCATTACCCCTTGTGTGTTTCCCAGTTAGGAGTCTCTCATGGTTTGTCTTCCTCTCTGATTTTTCCCACTCAGTTCCCCTCCTTTCCCTTATGGTCCCTTTCACTATTTCTTATATTCTCCATATGAGTGACACCATATGATGATTGTCCTTCTCCATTTCACTTATTTCACTCAGCATAACCTCCAGTTCCATCCACGTTGAAGCAAATGGTGGGTATCCGTCCTTTTTTTTTTTTTTTTCAAAGACAGATGGTTTTTTTTTTTTTAAGATTTTTAAAATTCATGAGAGAGAGAGAGAGAGAGATAGGCAGAGACATGGGCAGAGGGAGAAGAAGGCTTTATGGAAGGAGCCTGATATGGGACTCGATCCTGGGACTCCAGGATCACGCCCTGGGCTGAAGGCAGGCACTAAACCACTGAGCACCCAGGCGCCCTTATCCGTTCTTTCTGATGGCTGAGTATTATTCCATTGTATATATAGACCACATCTTCTTTATCCATTCATCTGTCGATGGACACCGAGGCTCCTTCCACAGTTTGGCTATTGTGGACATTGCTGCTATAAATATTGGGGTGCAGGTGTCCCGGCGTTTCACTGCATCTGTATCTTTGGGGTAAATCCCCGGCAGTGCAATTGCTGGGTCGTAGGGCAGGTCTATTTTTAACTCCTTGAGGAACCTCACACAGTTTTCCAGAGTGGCTGAACCAGTTCACATTCCCACCTATAGGGCAAGAGGGTTCCCCTTTCTCCACATCCTCTCCAACATTTGTGGTTTTCTGTCTTGTTAATTTTCCCCATTCTCACTGGTGTGAGGTGGGATCTCATTGTGGTTTTGACTTGTATTTCCCTGATGGAAAGGATGCGGAGCATTTTCTCATGTGCTTGTTGGCCATGTCTATGTCTTCCTCTGTGAGATTTCTGTTCATTTCTTCTGTTCATTTCATGATTGGATTTTTTGTTTCTTGGGTGTTGACTTTGACAATTTAAAAAAGAAAGAGTATCTTAAATCTATGTTAGTTTTCCTGTCTCCTACACTTCCTGGAGGCAGTAATGGTAGATGTTCTATATGGGCGCTCTACTGTCTGTACTTCTTCCCTTGCTACCAGTGGGGGCATCTCACGTGCTGTTTATATTCCAAGGGTGGAACAAGTTTGTTGAAGGTAAGTCCTCCACAGAAGGCTGCTGTCAAACTGCTCATGTTCTCCTTCTCCTCACCTTCTTCTTGAGCAGATGTCACAGGGTTAGCCCCTCTTACAGGTCCTTGCCCAGTTGCTGGAAGTTGTGGAGTGGCTTGTGAGGCCTCCAATCCAGGCTGACAGGTCATCTCTGGCAGCAGTGAAGCAGGGGCTATATTTTTAATTCAGTCCAGTTTTTCTTAATTAGTTCACAATAGAGAAGTGACTTATTTGCAACCTGTTTATGTTGATTTTAACTTTATGATAAAGTGGTAAATTCATATGTAGTCAGTAAAATCTCCTGTAACCCAATTTGCCTTGAAAGATAAATAGATAGGCACTAGTGAGAGGAAGCCTCAGCCCTCACCCAGGGTACATCTTTGTCTATGCCTTGGCAGTGGGAGCAGATACACTGTAGTTCAACTCCTGCTGGCTGCTCATTTGTTTGGTTTAGAAAAGATGGCCACTTTTTAGAGTGAGTGTTTCTATCTTAAAGTGTCAATTCAGGGCATTTCAGGTGGTACCATGACACTGATTAAGTTTGAATAGTTGTACATGAGTGTCCTCAGCTTCAGACACTGTTAACATCTTAAAACTACCTTTTGCTTTTTTGTTGTTGTTGTTACTGCCTAGGGGTTTTGGACAGATATGCGAGACTGTTGATTCGAATAACTATTTGGGAATGAATAGGTTTCTGCAGGAAATATCCAGAGATTATCCAATCAGACTGTACTGCTTCCCACCCTCCCCCAAAATGTTTGATAATTTCTCCTTCCCAATAATAGAATGGTAATTTTCCAGCGAAAACTCTTACTTAGCATAATTGTCTCCTATTTTTAGCTAATCTTAGTGCTCAAAATGAATTGTGAAGACTTGCTTCATTTTAAATTATTAAGATGTTAACAAGAAAGAACCACATTGTCTGTGAAGATCATGTAGAAACACAAGTAAAGCCTCTAGAGGGTGCCAGAAAGTCTGTCTTTGGTACAGTTTATAAGATAAACTGCCAGTTAAATATCTAAAGATTGCACCATCTTTCCCTTTTTTTGTTAAAAAAAATACAGCTAGTTGTAAATCTGATAGTTCTGAAAGAAATGAAACAGTAAACAGAAAGAAGGGAATCCATGAAATGAGACCATAGTGAATGCGTTTTGTGTAGGTTTTCTTCAAAGTGATAAAGGGAATGAGCTACTTGGAGATTTTGCATGTAAATGTCACAGTCATGAAACCAACACTACAGTCAAATGACTAACTTAGTCTAGTCCTAATTACTTTACAGTGTCACATCCACTTTCCTTGTGGGATTGAGAATAAAGGCTGTTATTTGGCCATAAAACTTTAGAGATATTTATTTGACATTGACAAGTTTAGTTAATTATTTCAAGTTACTGTGGGCTTAACTCTCTTTGTATATTACACACACTGTTAATATTTTTGATGCAGAGTGAAGAACATTTTTAATGTTAAAATATTTCTTTCCCCCAGGTTTTCAAATATTCTTTTTCTTCTTGGCAAGAACACTTTGAATGTGGTGTTGAATGTTCAGTTTCTGGCTACCCAACATTTTCATTTTAATATTGGCTACAAAGAATCTGTGGGTACTTGCACATCCCATTCAAGTTTTTTGGGCCTCACATGCCTTTTCTCTAAAATAGTGCTGTTGGCTGCCTCTAACATTAAGTGATATTCAATCTTTATTGTGTTATTACAAATGTAGGACTTTTGATATGCCAGGCATTATTTGTAGTCATTTACATAATTAACTTCTTGAATCCTCTCAATAGGCACTATTTTTATCCATTGTACAGATGAAGAACGTGAGGCACGGGCCATAGAAACACAAGAGGTTTTGTTTCAGTTTGAGCTGCTATGACAAACCACCATGGACTCTCACAGTTCTGGAGGCTGGGAGGTTGAAGGTCCGGGCGCCAGCCGATCCAGTGCGTGAGAAGAGCCAGTTCCCTGGCTCACAGATGGCTGACTTTTGCTGTGTCCTCACCTGGCAGAAGGTGAGGGAGCTCTCTGGGGTTTCTTTATAAGCCTCCTCTAGGAGGGCTCCACCTTTATGGCCTAGTCACCTCCCAAAGGCCCCACCTCCAAATAACATTACTTTGAGGGTGCAGGTTTCAATATATGCATTTTGTGGGGGGACACAGACTTTCAGGGCATTGTTGGTGATTTAGATAGAAACCTCTTTCTTGAGTCTCCTTCGAGGGTTAATTTCCCACTAATTGATGTTAGAAGTTCTGTCTTGATCAGCCAATAGTAAATCCTACCTGTGTACCTGACTTGGAATTTGTGGGCTTCCCTCTTAGCACCAAGTGCCGTTTCTGGGCAGCTCTGGAGTGTGGCCTGGGGCCAGCTCTGCATGACTGCATTGAGTCAGCACGGCGGTGTGCAGCAACAGGCAGGGAACAGCATCCTCTGCTCCTCCACAGACATGGAGGTGACAGATTTTTCTTGCTTTGCCTTGTGAAGCAAGCACTTCACACATTTTTAGCACTTCCTTTTTTACAGGGAATTGAGCTATGGGAACTTTTTGTTTATCATCAAGTTTATTTAAGTCAGGGACCTTTGCAAAAGCCCGTTCCTGGTTAGCAGCTCTGGGGCTCCAGCATTGTTGTGTGCATACGTGGGTCATGAGCAGCGCTCTCTTTCCATCTTCGTGGAGAGAAATGGGCACCAAGGAGGGGCAGCTTTCCTGTGAGGGGGTGTCCCTGCCTCAGTGCCGTTGTTGCCGTGAGCTGGGTAGCTAGCTCTTCGTTGTGTGGGCTGTCCTGGGCCCTGCAGGACCTTAGCAACAGCCTAACCTCTACCTGCTAGATGCAGTAGCACCCCACCCCGCATCTGTGACCAACGGTACTACCTCTGGGGATTGCTGAATGTCTTCAGGGGTGGACGCTCCGCCCAAGAGGAGAGCCAAGGTGCCGATTAATGGGGCTCCCATGGGCCCATCCCCGCAGGAGCCCATGCTCTCCCCCTGGCCCTCGCCAGCAGGCTTGCAGAGTGGCTGCAGCAGATTCCAGAGTTCTGTTGGCTTTTCCCGTCACAGCCCCCCACCCCATTGGCCAGGTGGTGTTTGTGGGCCATCAGGGCCTCCCCAGTGTCCTCATACCGCTGCCATCTTGAGGTTCACATCCCGAAAATGGTTACCTGTTCTGCCAGAGAATCAAACCAGTTTCCTGCTTCCTTATTATTATTGTTTTTTCTCATTTTGTTCCTCATACCCCCACACCCGTGTTAAGGCCCTAGAAGAGGGAACATGCTTGTATTTGGCCCAAATTGCTTTGTCACTTCAGCTGCCGGTATACCTGGGGCAAGATACTTTATAAAAATACTTTTTTATTGTGGCAAAATATATGTAATATAAAATCTTTCTTTTTAAGAAAAGATTCTATGTATTTAATTGTCAGAGAGTGTGCACAAGCCAGGGGAGTAGCAGAGGGAGAGGCAGGCTCCTCACTGAACAGGGAGCCTCATGTGGGGCTCGGTCCCAGGACTCTGGGATCATGACCTGCACCGAAGGCAGTCGCCCAATCGACTGAGCCACCCAGGCGCCCCTAAAATCTACCTTTTCAACTCTTTTTAAGTGTATATGTAGTTCAGTGGCATCATGTCTATTCACAATGTTGTAGGATTATCGTAACTATCCATTTCTGGAACTTTTCATCCTTCCAAGTGGAAGCCGTGTACCCATTAAACTAACATAACTCTCTCTGCCCTCCCCCTACTTCCCTCTCCCTGCCAACCACAGGCAGTCATCATTCAACTTTTGGTCTCCAGTTTGGCTATTCTGGATACCTCATGTAAGTGGAATCATACACTGTCCTATTGCGTCTGACTTATTTCATTTCACATGATGCTTTACAGGTTCATCCATGTTGTGGCATGCATCAGAAATCCAGGCCTTGGTGTAGGTGAATAATATCCCGTTGTGCATACAGATCACATTTTGTTTATGCCTTCATGTGTGGATGGACACTTGAGTTGTTCTCAGCTTTTGGCTGTTAGGAATAATGCTAATGAACATGGATATCTCTTCTTGAGTCCTTGCTTTTAATTACTTTGGATATATACCAGGGGTGGAATTGCTGGATCACAAAACAATTTTAACTTTTTGAGGAACTGCTGTACTGCTTAACGTCATAGCTGTACCATTTTACAATCACGTCAGTATTGTATGAGAATTACAATTCTCACCAGCACTTATTTCCCGTGTTTTAAAATTATAGCCATCTTAATGGATATGAAGTGGTATCTCATTGTGGTTTTGATTTGCATTTCCCTAATAACTAATGATGTTGACCATCTTTTCATGTGCTTATTGGCCATTTGTATATCTTCTTTTAGAGAAATGTTTGTTCAAGTCTTTTCCCATCTTTGGATTTTGTTGTCATTTTTATTAGATTGAGTACTTTTAAGAACAGATAAATTCCATGATCTTTTTCTGAGTATATAGTCATTTACCATTAGAGGCCATTAGTTTGCTTCATTTAGTTTATGTGGATTTCATCTTGTATTGGAAGGTATCATAACACTCAGACTGGTAGCTCTGTCCCATTGTTAGTGTTTCCCACCTGAGGCTGTTCTGAGGTGGGAATCCCCACCAAAACCAGATCATGGTGGGACATGCGAGGGCCTGACCAGCAGCCCAGTTTGAGGTCTTAGTGGTGGCCAACGTGATCATAAAGCAGCACTGCAGAGAGAGTGGCTACAGGCCAGGGACACCTGCTGCTCATACTTCACTTCTTACTATGGCTGCAGTTGGCATCTGGACTTCGTTTAAGAGTGAGGAGTGTATGCCTACATTCCCACACCCCTTGAACCCAGTTATCTGTGATGGTGTACACAACAGCATGGTAAATCTTGGTATGAATCATACTTTCCATTTTATAGTGAAAACTGAACTAAAATAGGAGTCACCCTCATCATTTCTCATAAATGTGAGGGTGGCAGGGTTTTCAAATGTAGGAACCCATAAAACTGAGAATCCTGTGAGAATGGAGGCAGCCCTTACGCTATTGATGAGAAGAAAAGGATAATGATGGCAAAGAGACTCATGAGAGGTCACATGTGATTGTGAGTCTCAGAACCAGTCCCCACGTTGGGACTGTGTGTGTGCTGCTCCTTCTTCTACCTGGCTGGTTTTTCTGGGTTGATTATAGATGGCACTGAGGCCCTGTGTATGGCAGCCAGTCCATGGTGGTTGGGCAAAGAATCTGATTAGGGTAGATCATGAAATGAGAAATTTTAGATGTCTAGCACTGTGTAGATTCAACCTCTGTTTTTAATATTTTCTTAACTTTATAAAGGGTAGGTTATCTTCTGTAGCCACAATATAAGTTGGCATTTTAATGGGTATATTGATTGATCTGTGAAAGTTCATGTCTTAAGATCATAGCTCTGCTGCTGACTTGCTGGGGCATTTGGGGGTCTGTGCCTGACTCTTTGAGACCTGTGCAGGTACTATTGTTGAGTGAATGAATATATGAGGAGTCTTTCTGTTTGTCACTAAGTGGGAAGGTGATTGGTCTTTCAAGTTACCCTCAGCTCTAATACATAGTAATTCTAAAAGTAATGATTGTTCATCTATCTAGACAGTAACCTTCATGTTTCTGCCAGTGTGACAGAGCATCCTGTTAATGGAACGGAATTGGCATCTCCATGAAGGAGAGAGAGAAGATCTTCTTTTATTTTTTAAAGATTTATTTGAGAGAGCAAGAGCATGAGCAAGGGGAGGGATGGAAGGAGACAGAGAGAGAGAATGCAGATTCCTCGGTGAGTGCAGAGTTTAACACAGACAGGGCTTGATCTCATGACCCTGAGATTATGACTGGAGCCAAAACTAAGAGTTGGATGCTCAAACAACTGAGCCACCCAGGCACCCTGGAGAGATTGAAAATCTTAAACAACTCATTAAAGTTCTGATTGGCTGATTATAATAATCTGAGATGTTCTTCTTCATCTTGAATGTTTTCTCTGATTTTGTATTTTCTTTCCCCAAATAAAAACAAAAACAGCAATTAATTCTTGCCTCAAATAATTATTGGACTTTTTCCTGAAATCAGTACTAAGTCTGAGCAAAGGGCAGTTTTCCTGGCTAGAATCAACATGATATAAAATTAGCACTACAGTCTCTAGCAAGTTCATTCTTCTCCAGAATAACTCAATTTGTTGAAACTATCCCTGGCCTTGCAATATATTTTACATGAGCCAACCAGCTGGATATTCTAGGCAAAGTCATTATGCCTTGGCAGTCCAGAAGGCATTAAAATGAGAGCTTGAATCTGAATCATGTGATATTACATACTAACTTGTGATATTAAAACGAAGCTGGATAGAGAAAATATAATGCCATATCATCCATTTGTCACAATGATAGATGGCGCTTGCAGATATCCAGAAAAATTGTTACAGCTTATCTACTGCTCCTGATAAGGTGTCAGGGAGGCAGAGACTCGGAGTGAGTTCATGATGACTGGAATCATGTATTGATTGGGACCACACAGAATAGCACGCAGTTATTGATCATCCTAAAGATTTTAAGAGAGACCTAATGGCACGTGATTTCTCTCTCTCCCTGTGCATTTTTCATGAGTGGTAGTATAACTTGCAATTAGGCCAACACAGGAAATATTATTCCATTTTGGCAAAAGCTTTTCTATTTGTCCACAGGGAAAACACAGTAGAATGTCCACAGTAAACGTGTATTTAGCACTTGGGATGTGCCAAGTACTGTGCTGGACACTTATATACAACACCTCCTTAAATTTTCCCAATGGGTCTCTGAGATGGTTTTGTTTTTTAATTTCATGTGTCATAGAGGTCAGCTAGGGCCTCCTGATTCTCATCTCTGATTACCTTTGGTCCATAGCCCCATTTATACAGCCTTTGAGACATAGGCATCTTCCACTGTACAGTTTCTGTAGATTCCTAATAGGTCACTGGCTCAGGCATCCCTGTAAGCCAAGCCCGGTGTCCTGTGCTGTGTATCCCTTACAGCTGTTAGTTTTCTGTTGCTCTTGTAGCAAATTACCGTAACTTTAGTGGCTTAATGCAACACAAATCCATTCTCCTATAGTTCCAGAGGTTAGAAGTCCGACGTGGGTCTCACTGGGCTAAAACGAAGGTGTCAGCAGGGCTTTGTTTCTTTCTGGAGGCTCTAGGGGAGAATCCGTTCCTTGCTTCTCCTGGCTTTTCAAGGCCGCCCACATTCCTTGGCTCACGGCCTTTGCTCCAGCCTCAGAGCCAGCGACAGCAGGCTGAGTCCTCACGACACAAACCTTCCTCTTCCTTTGCTGCTATGTTGTTCCTTTTTCAGCACCCGTGTGATCACTTTGAGGTGATCCTGGATAATTGCTTTATTTCAAGGTCAGCTGATTAGCAACCTTAATTCTGTCTTTAACCTTAACTCTTCTTTGCATGCGACATAGAATATTCGCAGGTTCCAGGATGTATACGTTTCTGAGGGATATGGTTCTATCTCTCACAGTGATTTAACCTGTTAGTGAAAATTGAACTCCTTTGCTGATCTCTATTAATAAGCCATCTATCTTAAGTGTATCAGGAGTTTATTCAGTTTGTTGAAGGCTAAAGAAGTTGATGATTATACTCCTTCTTTAACTCTTTCTCTCTTTTCCCTTTCTGGTTTTATTGATAAATTTCCCTCCTTTTTCAAACCTGATAGTTCTTCCCATCTCAGCTCCTGGAAATCTCTTTCTCCTAGTAGCCGATGAGCTACCTCAAAAAAATCAATCAATAAAAAAGGAAGTTCAGAACAATAGAGAATCTGTCTTGACAAAAACATTATGAATATGTTTTTTGCCATCTCATATTCACCCATTTTTCAGATTAACAACAACAACTGGGACTGGAAAGATTAGTGATGCACCGTAGACCATTGGTTCTCATCTGGGGATGATTTTGCCCCCAGGGAATACTTGGTACTGACTGGAGACATTTTGCTTGTCACAACTAGGGGAAGTGGGTGGTCTGATTTGTAGAGTCAAGGGATGCTACTAGATCTTTCAACCCACAGGAGAGCCACTCAACAGAGAGTTATCTGATCCATAATGTTAGCAGTCCTGTGGTCGAGAAACTCTGCTGGAGACTATATGGCTACATGGTGGATCTGGGTAAGGCCCCTCCAGTGCCAGTCAGTCCCAGGTCTGACAGGTAGCTGTGGTTCCAGAGAAGAAAGAGGACACTGTGTAAACTTTTAACTTTTCTTAGTTGTAAGATTATTGTATTTATTTGAAATGAATTGTGTTCAGGAGATTTGTAAATATCCAGAATGCAATGTTTTGCCCATGTTTGGTGTGACTTCCAGATTTCTTGGTAGTACAATGATTATTTCTATGAAATAGCTGCAATACATGTTTCTTAGAAGAGCAGCATAATTTGTCTGCCTTTAAGATTAAATGACTATTTGCCTCTCTGAATTAAACCGTTTTTCCTTGAATTGGAGGTCAATGAAGGCCCTCACTGGTGGTCTCCCTGAGTCAGCTCTTGGAGCCATACCTCTCATTTGGGAGGAGTGTCTTTCTGGAAATGATGAAGACAAATGAAGTCAAGGAATAATTAGGAAGCGGGAATGCTGACCTGAACAGTGCAATAAAAAATAGCCAATATTCATGATCCATTTATAGTGAACCAGAGGGAAGGCCCAAAGCATGGAAAGAACTGAGGATTGTTTTAGTTGGGTCATAGAGTAAACCTTAGGTAAGTAGATATTAGCTGTAGGTGTACTTCTGCTGATTTCAAATACCTTTCATACCTATTTTGAAGAGAATGTTGAAGGGAAGTCTAGAATTTAGAGGTGTAAGACCATCCCTTTGTCTCAGACAAGCATAAATCTCACTATCCTTAATTGTGTATTAACTTTTATATAATATACTACACTTCAAAAATGCGATTATGATATTCTCATACTTAGTTCAGACAGAAGTGGTGCTTTGATAGAAGCAAAGTGTGGATGAGATTATGATTTTATGCTGATTATGTATTTACAGCACATTAGTATTTACCTAGCAATTGGTGAGTGCTTAGATTTTGTTATTTTTCTAAAAATCATCACTAAAAAGAAAAAGCCTTTCTTTCCTCCTGCTTTGCCCATGTAACACATACACAAGCACCTATTGTCCTAATAATTGAATTTACTGCTGGAAGTTATTAATGATTTCATTGTCTTAGTAGCATCCTTCCATGTCATGTTCTTACCAATCAAAAATAATTGGTTTGGAAGCTAGGGAAGCTATTGTGTGGGGGATCCTGTTGTGTGATATATCTGGCCCCATAATCTGATTTATTCCCATTGAGTAAAATCCTTTGAGATCTATAATACACAAGTTGTGAAAGAGAATGTTTTCCAAGATATATTATTAATGCTAGGAAACAGCAGTTGTTTAGCAATCAGGAGTTTTATTGAATGTCTCTTTGCATAACAATGTGCTGAGTACTTTAGAGAACATGTGTGAACATCAGTATATGATTTGTTCTCTTTAAGAGAATGTTTTCAACTCTAGGAAGACATTTAAACATGAACATTTTCATATAAGTTTTTTTTTTTTTTTTTTTTTTTTAATTTTTTTTTTATTGGTGTTCAATTTACTAACATACAGAATAACACCCAGTGCCCGTCACCCATTCACTCCCACCCCCCGCCCTCCTCCCCTTCTACCACCCCTAGTTCGTTTCCCAGAGTTAGCAGTCTTTACGTTCTGTCTCCCTTTCTGATATTTCCCACACATTTCTTCTCCCTTCCCTTATTTTCCCTTTCACTATTATTTATATTCCCCAAATGAATGAGAACATATAATGTTTGTCCTTCTCCGACTGACTTACTTCATATAAGTTTAAGGGTTAAATTAAATATGAGAAAATAGTTGTGATCAGGTCTCATTGCTGGGCACTCGGAGTCTCCCAGTCACATCTGAGCTGTCCCACAGAGTCTCAAAGTCCTACTAGTTTTTATGCTTTATTTTAGCCCTAATCTTCTATTGAATGGATACAGAGGACCTTTTACTTTTATCTTACACATATTAACTCTATGTCATTTGTATTTCATTTTGTTATTCTATACTGCCCTTGCTTGTATCACCTTATATTTATTCAAAAATGAATTGCCAGTAAGTAGAAAGGAGTTTGAGAATCATCACAAAGTAAAAAGTGAAAGAGTTGGTTACATGTCAAAGGAAATAGGTTGAAGTATAAACAAGATACAGAGTTCTAATGGTCATGATAAAATGAAGAATCCTTTTTGAGGGAAGGATGGGGAGTGAGAAAGAAGAGGAGGTAGCAGTAACATGATTATTATATTTTTAGTGACTCTTCAAAATGTCAGCTTTTTAGGATTAAAAGGTAGCATGCCAGAATTTCTCTTTTGTGCCAGTTTTTTAAAGATTTATTTATTGAGAAAGAGTGACAGGTGGGGGAAGGAGCAGAGGAAGATGGAGAAGCAGGCTCTCCATAGAGCAGGGAGCCTCATGTGGGGCTTGATCCCAGGACCCAGGTCAACCAGACTCCCCACTGAGCAGGGGGGCCAGTGTGGCCGGATCCCAGGACCTGAGATCATGACCTGAGCTGAAGTTAGATGCTTAACTGACTGAGCCACCCAGGCGCCCCTCTTCTGTACTAATGTTCAGAAATTTCTTCAGTTTTCTAATGCCCTACTTTACCAATGTGCTTTTGGGGTGAGCTCTTTGAAGAGATGGAATATAAGTGTATTTCAAAACTATAGTGCCTTCAAAGTAGGAAAAGGTCACATTAGTGAATACTTGCTCAGATTCCATTATTTGACAGGAAACTTCTTCGGAATGTAACCAACTGTCCTTAAAATACCATAGCAGGTATGAATTACCATAGCAAATATTAAATACCTTCATCTTTACTAGTTTTTATTGACTAAAATAGAACAGTCTTTGAGAAAAGTTTTATGACAATTGGTCCATAGTTTTATGATATAAATGTGGGTATTGGGTTATATCAGCAGTTAGAAAAAAATCTTAATTTTTATTTTCTGTTTAATCCCATTTCACCTAATTATAGAAAGTGATAAATGCTATGAAAAAGTAAAGCATGACAAAAGGGATTGGGTATTAAAAGATAGGGTCCATTGCCTGAAATTCTAAATGGGGTAGTCAAGGCAGGCTGCATTAAGAAGGTATCATTTGATTTTAAGTTTCAGGAATGTGGGGAGATTGGCCTTGTGGATATCAGGGGGCATGGAAATCAGGGAGACAGTTCATGAGGTCCCGAGGTGTAAGAATGCCTAATATACTCAAAGAATAAGAAGGAGGCCAACTGTGGCTACAGACAGAAAGGATAAATCATAGGAAGTGTAATTATGATATCAAATGGCAAAAGGAGGATAAATCCAGCAATTTTATAAACCACCATGAGTATGCTTTGGCTTCCACACTGCTGAGGTTTGAGAAGAGAAGTAACATGATTCAACTCACATTTAAAAAGAATTTTCTTTTTTTTTAAAGTATTTTTTGTATATATATATATTTTTTATTGGAGTTCAATATAAAAAGAATTCTCTGATTGCCCTGCAATCTTGTCTGTGGGATTCAGACAAGAGATGTTGATTTGGACAATGATGTAGAAATGGTGAGAGAAGTGATCATATTTGGGATATCTTCTGAAGGTCAGAGGATTTGGGGATCAATTGGACAAGGATATAAAAAACAGAAGGATAGAAGATGCCACAGTAACTGGAAGGATAGGTAGAGTTGCCATCCCGTGAGAGGGGAGAAGGTGAAATTGGCAGGCGGGAATGTCAGTAGATCACTATTGTTATGTTATTGTGTTGTGTTATGACATGTTGTGTGGCAGCAATTTATCAGACATCTAGGTGGAGGTATCCAGAAGGGAGTAGATAATAGGTGTCTGTTGTGGAGCATGAAAGTCTAAGAAGGAACCTAACATAAAGCATGAAAGCATATAGTTGGTAATTATATTTTTTAGATACAGATGTGGACTGCATGTGTCTTGAGAGAGAGAGAGAGAGAGAGAGAGAGAGAGAGGTTTTCTGTTTAAGTAGTTTTCTGTGGTTTAGAGCTTACAGGGTGGTAACACTAAGAAAGTTCCAGTACCTTTTAGAATACTGTTTTTTAACAGTGCTAGTTAGATTGTGATTTGCAATAGAGAGATTTCTGAAGAATCTTTATTCTTTAGCAACAAAAAAATCCTCATGCTTTTTTGAGAGAAAAATTCTACTGTAGTAGTAAAATATAAATGGAAATTTAGGCAGACTCATTGCCATGCCCTATACTTAAATACTTATAGAGATGTCATGTTTTCTGTGAGATCTTGGATTAGTGGGGATTTGCCACTCTTCCTCAAGAACCATGCATTTAAATGCCACATCATAGTAACTGAGGTCACTACTTGAACTAAAATAAATTAAAACTTCTAATTGGTTTCTAAATTACTTGGTTTAACCTCTTTATAAATGTATTATAAAATAAATTATAGCACTTGTTAAAAATAAATAAATAACCAAGCAACCTCTGACTTCCATAGGATGCTATTGTTAAGAGCAGTCAAGTTATGTATATGCTTTTTTGCTTTTTCCTGTTTTGTAACTAGAACACATCTTATGTGCCTTATGGAATTTTAGATGCAATTGCTAGAAATCCAATTAAGATGCTAGAACAGTAAAATTTACAGATGAGCTTAAAAGTACTTAGCTCTAATAGGGAATTAGTTATAAACCTCTGTGTTAATCATTACTGATCATGTATCTTTTGAAATGTTACCAAGTATGGTATTAAAACCATAGAATTCACAATTGAGCTCTAAAAGTTACTAACAAGGGAGTTATCCAACAAATGTGATTACAGAATTGACTAGCTGTTGAAATATTAGTAAACCTGCAAAAAATAGTTTCACAGCAGGAAGTACGAGTGTTCTTTTGCTTAGAACCTGTAATACTTCATACCAGAAGAATTGAACATGAGTTTAAAATAGTTGTATAGCCAGTAAGTCTTGGTTACAAACCAATTGTATTTTAAAAAGTCTTTGTGTATTGTTACAAATACACCATCTATACATTTATGTTCACTAAGGATTCAAAAGCATCACCACACTCTATAATACTTAATGAAATCCTTTGCTAGTTAATTCCACTGTGAGTGAGCAAGTACAATAGGGTAAGAACACTGCTTAAAAAAAAAAAAAAAAAAAAAAAAAAGGTTATAGAGCCAGAATTGGTAGTGGGAGGTAGCATTTTTTTTTTTTCATTCTCGGTACGTCTGCAATTTCTATTTTCATGAGAAATTGAAGTGGAAATGGTAAGATGCTGATACAATCATTGTTGCTCTGGCATTTCCCGGCAGATTAGAAACCCAGGACATACAAAGCAGAGCCGAGGTTTTGAACTTCAAATTTACTGTCTGATGAAATTGTTGGGTTTTTACATCTTTTATTGTAGCATAATCTGATTGTACCATAAATATTTTTAGAGACTTCACTTGGTTGATTGTGATTTATATGATGAACTAATGTATGATTGATATTTGTGTAAACAATTTAAACTAGATTTTTTCCTCCTTACTGTGATGGTTCCTTGTATATATGGCAAATAAAGGACTTGGGGAAGATCTATTTCTGGTAATCTCTACACTGTGCTTACAGTGTGGTAAGAGTAGGTATTGAGGACAGGGTGCTTAATACAAAATACATACACTGCCTGCCCTCATAGTACTTAGTAGGAGGAGGCAGATGTGCTGCTGAGAAAAAAGCTGAGTGGGGAAAGAAGCAGGATGAACATAATCATCAAGGGTAAGGCAGGGTTGGAGATTTCTAGAAAGAGCATGTGCTAAGACTTTAAGAGGAAGCTTGGACTCTATCCTGAATTGGAAGAAGGCCAGTGAGGAGCAAGAAGGTGACCAGCAGAGCCCTCCAGGGTAGTGTAGAGAGCCAGGAGGGCCAGGTCATGCCACACCCCCCTAAGAGCCAGGAATTTACTCTTCCTACAGTATCTTCATAATCTGGGTCTGGTGGTGGAAGCAACAATGTTTTAATTATTATTGGCATTGTTAGTATATCTTGTTTTCTGTTTTTCCAGACTTCTTGCTGTCTGGAGGTCTGTGTGTAGAACTTGGCTGGTGTGGGGTTAGTGTGAATGGCAGTACCAGGCACGATGTGTTAAGTGTGGCACCTGTGGCACAGAAATGAAGTGTGTCAGTCATTTGCAGGAATGAGAAGTCAACAGTAAAGGAAGAGGAAGATTCCATATAGGGAAGGAGCTCAGGCTGTGTCTTCGCAGACGGTCTTGGAAGAGGTGCTACTGCAGTGGTTCCGAGTCTGAGCCTAGGGTCACATTGGATTCCCAGCCTGCTAGCTTTGCAACCTTGGAGGCATCCTTCACTGTGAAACATCACAGAGCCTATTTTATTAGGTTTTTCTAATAAATGAGATAATACATGTAAAGCACTTAACCCCGGGGTGGCATACCTAAGCTTACTGAAATTATTAGCTCTCATTGTTGCTCCTATTACTTTTATTATTTGATTAAATTGGTAACAAGAAGGGTGGACAGGCACAGAATAATTAATGTCTTGGAGATAAGAATATGCATTCATGATAAATAGATCAGTAAGTGGGATACAGGATTCATGTAGAGCAATATTAGTAGATAAGACTAGAAAAATAGGATGAATAGAGGGTTTTTTTTTTTCCATTTAAGACAGAGAGTATTTTATTCAAACCCATCAGAGAAATGGACAGCTTGGGTCTGTAACAAAGCGTTGTGTTTTAAAGCACAGATCAGTAATTGTATATGAGAGTATACTCTGCTACATACAAATTAACTGATCAGAGCACAAATTTTCAATGTTCAAAACAGAATAAGTTGCCCTGTAAAAGCAGCACCTTTGTGACATTTTTAACTTTAGCATTCCTCTCCTTCTTCACCTTCTCCTTCAACAGAACCCACACCAGCCTCCTTATAATCCTTCTCCAGGGCAGCCAGGTCCTCATGGGCATCAGAAAACTCTCCTTCCTCCATGCCCTCACCCACATACCAGTGAACAAAGCCATGCTTGGTGTACATCAGGTCAAACTTGCGGTCCAGGTGAGCCCAGGCCTTAGTGATGCCTGTCTGCGTGCACACAGTTCGCTGTACTTTGGCCAGGTCTCCACCAGGTACCGCAGTGGGGGACTGGTAATTAATGCCCACTTTGAAGCCAATACACTTGGACGGTACACTTGATCTTGATGGTGGCAATGGCAGCATTGACATCTTTGGGAACCGTGTCACCACAGTATGGCAGGCAGCAAGCCATGTATTTACCATGGTGAGGGTCATACTTCTCCATCTGGTTGGCTGGCTCAAAGCATGTGTTGGTGATCTCAGCTACAGAAAGCTGTTCATGGTAGACTTTCTCAGCAGAGATGACAGCAGCATGTGTGGCCAGAGGGAAATGGATGTGGGGATAGGGTACAAGCTTGGTCTGGAATTCTGTGAGATCAACATCAAATCTGAGGGAAGCAGTGATGGAGGACACAATTGGACCTATCAACCTATTTAGATTAGTGTAGGTTGGGCATTCAGTATTGAGGTTGCTATGACAGATGTCATAGATGGCCTCATTTTCTATCATGAAGGCACAGTCAGTGCTCCAGGGTGGTATAGGGAGTGAGGATGGAGTTGTAGGGCTCAGATGCAGCTGTGGAAACCCAGAGGGGGGAGGTTTGGGTAAATGAAGAACTCCAGCTTGGACTTCTTGCCATACTCGAGAGATGTTCCATCAGCAGGGAGGTGAACCCAGAACCAGTTCCCCCTCCAAAGCTGTGGAAAACCAAGAAGCCCTGAAGACCTGTGCAGTGGTCAGTGTTTCTGAATTCAGTCCAAGACAAGGTCAGTGATCTCCTTGCCAGTGATGTAGTGCCCTCGGGCATAGTTATTGGCAGCATCTTCCTTGCCTGTGATGAGCTGCTCAGGGTGGAAGAGCTGGCAGTAGGTGCCAGTGCGAAGTTCATTGATGACTGTGGGTTCCAGGTCAGACACTGCCCTGGGTACATGCTCGCCAGCACCCATCTCACTGAAGGGGGTGTTGAAGGAGTCATCTCCTCCCCCAGTGGTCTTGTCACTTGGTATCTGGCCACCGGGCTGAATGCCGTGTTCCAGGCAACAGAGCTCCCAGCAGGCATTGCTGATCTAGACATCAGCCTGGCCAATGTGGATAGAGGTACATTCACACATAGTTGCTGCTTTGCTGCTGCTGAGCAGATGGTGGAGAGGAGGAAGAGAGGTTGTTGCTTCTCATAGCGCAACTGTTAGGGGGTCAATTAAGAGAACCTAAATATTGATATTTTATTGCTTATATCACAACCTGACATGTGCAAACAGCAATTCTGGGTTTACTCACTCAACAAACACTTCAAGTTCTCAATGCCACCCAACCCCCTGCCCTCTGTCCCCACTTCCATCAGCTGGGCATTTAACTGTCTGCAAAATTGTGGGGAATCCTTTGTGTGTATCTTTAATGACATCCTCATAAGGAGGGATTCAGTAGAACCAATTATGCCACCTGCTTATATTGTTATTAGAGTTGAGAGTCATTCTCAAAAATGTCTACAAAGGTGTTTGAGGGATGCATTGGTAGCTAAGATGATTAAAGTACACATGGAGGGGCACCCAGGTGGCTCAGCGGTTGAGCGTTTGCCTTCAGCTCAGGTCGTGTTCCCGGGGTCCTGGGATCGAGTTCCACAACGGGCTCTGGGCAGGGAGCCTGCTTCTCCCTCTGCCTATGTCTCTGTCTCTCTCTGTGTCTCTCATGAATAAATAAATAAAATCTTAAAACATACACACACATACATGGAAACAAGCGTGAGAAACAAGCATGAGCAGGTCTAGTATTAAGCTGAGTTAGAGCCACATTGTCTGTGATTTCACTCCATCACAGTTCTTTGGAGGGAATAAGTCCAGCCACCAGCCATATGCTGTAAGGGGTCCTGGCTTGCTGTGGGCCCCTAACACCAGTGCTCCCAAAGAACCCACAGTGTACATTTCCAGCAGGAAAGCTCTCTCTCCCTTTCAGCACTGTGCTGACTGTGAGCAAGGCCCTGTCAGCCTCTGTGGCTCATGGTTGGTAGATTTGTGTTGAAATCATAATACTGCATGTTTCTCCTTTTCCTGTGTGCTCATGTTCTATCTCAAAACACAGAAGAGAGCAGACAGGCATAATTTCTCTTAGATAGTATTTTTTTCTATAACAGCATAGGTAGTGATTAAATATGCACATTGGTAGCTAGCTCAAATTTATTAAATATGACACTAAGTAGGTTAACCCATACTTAATGTATATTAGCTCTTCTACCGATCGACCCTAAAGATCAAAGATACCCTTATGAGTCAAGAGCTTTTCACATTACTCTGGGTCCAGATGACAAGATTTGCATTATTCATTACAATATAAGTGTAAACTCGTTGGCAGAGGGTAGTCAGATTATTCTGCTTACCACCCTCCCTGGAAATGTGTGTACTAGGAAAAGCATCTTCACCATGGTCTACAAGGACACAGCCCCTGTGACAACTGTTTCCCAGCCACACTTGGCATTTCCTTGTTTCTCACGCAGACCAGGTGTGCCTCAGTGCCTTTGAGTGTGCCACATGTTTGCCCACAAACAACTTTGACAGAGTCAAATACCTGGATATGGCTGGCTTGTCTTATCATCTTGGGCTCTGTGCCATCAGAATGCTCATTTCTGTATCTATTTCCTGTACAAAATTTCATCATACGAGAGTAGAGAACATTGACAGGAAAACTGATGCTTTTGATATTTAGAACGAGCTTTGTATTTAGAAATTTAGCCCCAATGTCAATAGTATTGGGGAGGTGGTTATAAGTATAATTCTCAAATGGAGGATGTGAAATTTTAAAAATCCATATTCTCAGATCAACTAATTGGACATCAGTGTATCTTGACTCAAAGACTAACTTCAGCTCTATAAGCAGATTGGGAATTTGATAAATTTGAGAATAAATAGTCTTACCTGATATGAAAGGGATTTCCATAATCATGTTTTCTTTCAATTTGACCCTTTAAAATGCTGTGATTTTGGTTTTGTGCCTTGTTACTGGCGTAACTTAACCATACTGCAGTCCAGGCATTCCTTCTATGTTTACACGTAGCTCAGCTTCAGCCGCATTATCAGTAAATGCATCATATCCCATGCCGCAGACGTGGTAAAGGGAGATGTATTTTGGGGGGACCTCTTTCAATCTGAGACTATATTTGACTCACCCAGTAATTCAATCTGCAGGTCTTCTATGTTCTATCCCTACTATGCTTTGCAGTTTTTTCTCCTATTGCATGGTCCTCCCCTCTCTTTTCTGTGTAGTTACCTGCTCTTCCAGTTTCTCTTTGGCCTCCTTCCTGAGATTGAGATTGCTGCTAGCTCTCATCCAGAGCCCGGTGTGGGGGATATAGAGAAACATGGCCTTTCTCAAAACCTCAATAACTGTACAGAGAAGGTAATAAAGGCTAGTTCCTCAGGGTGACACTCAAATCCCAATTACCTGTCCAGCCTCCTCCCCAACAGCATCCCTTGTTACCTCCTTTCCACCGCCATACATGACCAGCTGCTGCTGTTATCATTCCTTGTGTGCTTATTTTCCAGAATGGGGCTCACTTTTTACTTATTTGTCACAGCAGGAGCTACATGTGGCTTTGTATTCTTCTTAGGCTTTCTGGGTCTGAATACCTCATAATATTACAAGCTCCCAGGGGTTGAGATCCGTGTTTTATCCTTTCTGTCTCTCCTAGTTCATAGCATGGTGGCCGACACATAGTTATTGTGGGGTAGATCTCTGTGAGTTGAAGATTTTGTGTGCTGCCAAACCAGTGAATGCTGTATTCACTCACTGTTTTCTAAAGATAATTTCTTGCAACCAAACTCTATCAGTTCATCACTTAGCTAAAGCATTGAAGAGTCAAGTTTGATTCTCCTTCACTATCTTTTCTCTCTCAGGAGGTGATGGCTGAAGGCAGTGGTTTTCTGACTTTGGCTCATGCCCCTATCATCTGGGGGCTTGCTAGAATTCAGATTGCTGGGTCCCAGACCCACAGTTTTCTGACTCAGTTGGTCTGGGCTGAGGCCCAAGGATGTACATGTCTATCATGTTACCAGGTGATGAGTTATCTCTGTGCTGAAGCTATTGAGTCAGAGAACGCTCTCTCTGGAAAACCTCAGCATTGGAGTTTAACATTAACATTGAGTAGTGTATATTCCATAGACATATTTGCCTTTAGATTTTGCCTTCCCACCTAATGAGAGAAGGTGCTCCCCTTCTGCCTCTCCACTGGCCTTCACTTCCTTGGCAGGGAAAATGCTAAAATGCTTTACTCTGCTGGATGCATATATTGAACTGTGTTTTGTTTGTGTATGCGAGGTTGCCCAAAAGAATTTCTGGTGAGCACAGTTTGTCTAAGTGCCTCCCAGGTAGTAGCTCTTCTAATCTTGTCTTATATTACCCATACAGGGAGGTTAGGCAATTGGTGTGAACTCATACTTAGTAAAGGTGGGTGAACCAGGGCTTGAACCCTCTGGTCTCTCTCTAAGTAAAAAACAAAAGACAAAAAACAAAACAAAACAAAGCAAAACAAAACAAAACAAAAAACTGCTGGTTGTCTTCGTTTCAACCTGTGGTTTGATGCCTTCTGCACAAATCCTTTTGGCATCTCCAGTTAGTCCCTGGTTTAAGACTGCCTTCTGGGCATCAGAGGATTTTTATGCTTGAATGGGAAAACCTTAGTAACCATCACTCTTTAAGGGCTTGTATCTTAATCAGATTTATTTTGGTCTGTGAGTGCAGCTGCACATTACAATTATGGTATATTTTTATCACTTAACTTTATAAAAAATGACAGCACACAGCAATGGTCCAGTTCAGAAGGAAATAATGGGTCCTATCCTCTTATCATATGATCTTGCACTTCTGATTTTATAGTTTTACATTCATCATCATATTTGGTTTTAAGCATAAAAGCAACAACAAAAAACCATGAAACATCCTGATTTCACGGAGAAGGAACTGAAGGAACTCCCTCCTCAGGGAGGTCAAAGAAATTCTTCCAGACCAAATTGCAAGACTGGGATCCAGGCTCAGCTTTGGGTTTTTAATTCTTAGTTCAGTGTCGATTTTACTACATATTAGGAATTTATATTAAATTAAATCTATGTGAAATTTTGTAAACTTTAGGTGAGATTTGGCAAGTATTGAGTACAGCATTTAGGTTAGATTTTTGAGTGTTCATTTATTCAGTGAGTGTTTACTGAGCCTCCTCTTTGAGCCAGGCATTCTTCTAGGTGCATAGAATTTATTAGCAAACAAAACACAGAGACAGTTTTGTTACTGTGGTGTTTACACCATGCTGGTGGGAGACAACAATAAGCAGTGAACATAAATCAGTAAATTATATTGTATGTTAGAAGCTGACAAGTGCTATGGAAAACAGAAGAAAAGAGCAAAGCAAGGAAGAAAGGAGAGCTGGAAGAGGATGTCATAGAAATTTTAGTAGTTGAGTAGTTAAGCAGAGGGGCAGTTAAGCGAGAAGTAGAGGTGGTGAGGGAGTTACCCATGGACCTGGCTGGGAGAAGACTGGTCCAGGTGCAGAGAGCTGTTGGGGAACAAAGGGCCACAAATAGTGGGTTTTTGGAATGGCAGGAAGAACGACGTAGCCATGGGGATGATAACAGGGGAATACTTTAGAGAACTGATGCTCACCCAGATTTCCTAGGGTCCCATATGCCGTTGAAGGTGTTGAGCTAAGGACTGGCCTGATCTGACTTAGACTTCATCTACTCATCAATTGAAAATAGACTGTAGGGAAGCTACGATACAGACTGTTTCATCAATCTGAGTGAGTGAAGTTAGGGGCTCACACTAGGGAGAGAGAACAGTGGAGGTGTGAGAGGGGACCAAGTGCTAGATATAGCTGGGAGGTTGAGGCAACTGGATTACCTGATGGATTGGGTGTGAGGTGGGAGAGAAAAAGCTGAGTCAAGAGTGATTCCCAAGACTTGACCTGCACAGCAGTGAAGGATGGAGTTGACATCAAATGAGAAGCAGAAGAATGTGGGTGGAGTAGGTTTGAGGGGCAGATAAGCTTAAGAGATCAATTTTGAGTTCCCTGTGGGTGCCTTTTGGCATCCAGATGTTAGTGTTGAGAAGACAGGAGGAAATAGGTGCAGGGTCTTGGCTGGATATGGTGACTTGAGATTCATCAGCATCTGGAAGCATCTGTTGCTATTTAAAGCCACCAGGATGAGATTCCCAAGGAGGTGGGTATAATAGAGAAGAGGGTGTAAGACCACTGAGCTCTGGTGCAGGTGTTATTAGGGGGTCAGGGAGAGGAGGTAATGAATGTCAATGAAGTAGGAGGAATACCAGCAGAGTGTGATGTCCATGAAGTCAGACAAGATTAGTCAAGACTTTGGTGGTAAAGAAACCTGAAAATGCTGTAGGTAGCTAAAGAAGGCAGTCCTGAGAATTGCCATGAGTTTAGCAAGGGGATGGTCTTTGGGAAATCCTACCAAAGCAGTTTTAGTGGAGTGACAGGAGCAAGAACTGCATGAGGTATCTCTTATAAAATGGAGGACTCTGGGAAAGGTTGGAGAGCAAGGGGATCCTTTAAGAAGTTGACTTAGTTTCTCACTTTTGAGATGTTTTGATTAAGTTTCCTAGGTTGGAAAGTGATTTATGTTCAGTAGGGAAACAAGTTCAAAAAGGAGACGGTTCAAGAAGAAAAAAAAGACATTGCAAGTAAGACAGAGGAACAGATGAGACAAAGACACTCAGAAAGAAAAGAAAGGAGAGACATGGTGATGACTCTCAGGTCATGAGGACTTTCATCGGTGAGAGTGTACAAGTTTAGGGCAGGCACAGTATCAAATCAGTTTTTTGTTCATTTCCAGCTGCCTTTTTTTCTTTCTGATGAGTAATTAATTGGGTCTTCTGAGAACAAGTAATCACAGTACATGTTGTGTAGCCCCCCATCACATTTCCTACCTACCTGTGGTTCAGAGAAACCCCCCAGCTATTTCCAGAGAGGGTCAGTGCAATTCCAAGATCTAGGAAAGATGGTTTTCAAGCTCTATTCCAGCAAAAGTTTTGAAGGCTTTAAAATCTAAATGTACAATATCTTTTCACTAAGTGTACATTTTTTACTTTGATGGTGTTTGTGTCACCCCAGGGCTTTAGAGCTTCTCCTGTAGCCTCTCTGAGCTGTGATATCATTGCAGGCTTTTTCAGGACAAGGGGCTCTTGTCATTTTCTTTGCATGATGCTGTGTATGTGGAAATGCCCTATGTTTACTCAAGTGTCTCACATGGTCTTCTCAGTAACCTGTTGATTTTTTTTATTGTTCTTTATTGCCATTAGACCATCACTTAGTGTCAAGGAAGAAAAATAGTGGTTCAGAATTCTACAGATTAAGTGTTGTCTATTACTGTTCAGTGACAATTCTATTATTTTTTTCTAAGTCGAAGAATGCACTTTTCTTTTTAATGCCTTTTGGACCTTTAGAATCATAATCACCTTTGATTATAATGAATGGCTTTACTGGGAGCATATTGAGGTTAGTTGCTGGGTGACATTCTTGGGCTGAGCCCAGGGCCATTGCCCTTGGTCAGCACCGTGAAATATGTAGTTAGTAGCTGAAAGCTAATGAATCAAAAAGGTAAAGGAAAGGGGGAACAGACAATGAATAAACGTTGGCTATAGTTAAGGGAGAGAGCAAGGTCAAGGTATGCAAGCTAATTCTTACTGTGGAGAGGGAGAACAGACGACGGTGGTGGGGGGTGGGGGGGAGGAAGCTTATGGCTGACTTGAGGTGGGAGAAAACATGCTATGGCTGTGACTAGAAATCATACTCACTCAAAATATTTACTTGTAAAAAAATATATATATTTACTTGTCCTCTCTGGAAATCGTGGAATGCATTCACGGGCCCTCTGGCCTAACCAGTTATGTACCACTGATTAAAATGTAAATAGCTTGTTCTGGTTAGGCTTTTGGGTATCAAGACTTAGATTTTTGAGATTACTTTATGATCAGCACCCTATGAAACATACTGTGTTTACCAAAATCACAAATGGAGTTGTCCACTGCCAAAAGGAAGACTTGGCAGCAACATGTAGGCCAAGCAAACTCCAAGAAATATAAACACGATTGCTGGTTGATTCACTACTACAAGCAGAATACAGCACTTCTGTGAGAAGGTCCTGGTTCGACTCTGTTGAATGACTTTGAAAGTGGGATCAGCACACAAGGCTCTGTGTTGATTAACAAAGCAGCAGAAAGCCAACTGCTCCTGTTGACTGTGGATGGATGAAACCAATTACCATCAGGCCCCAGAGTACAGTTAGGAAATCCCTTTAAGAAATAACTAAAGCTGGGGAAACAGAGCACCATTTCTTTCAATCATGTAAATACTTTTCTTCTCCTGAAAGGTAGAGTTTAAGCCACGATCTTCTTTTTGTTTTTGTTTTTGTTTTTTTAAAGATTTAATTTATTTACTCATGAGAAACAGAGAGAGAGAGAGAGAGAGACAGAGAGAGAGAGGCAGAGACACAGGTAGAGGGAGAGGCAGGCTCCCTGAGGGGAGCCTGATGCGGGACTTGATCCCAGGACCCCTGGATCATGACCTGAGCCAAAGGCAGATGCTCAACCACTGAGCCACCCAGGTGCGCAAAGCCAAGATCTTCTTGATAACATTTAAATATTGTAATAAATCTGCTCCATGATAAACCATGTGTACATATATTTTTTATATTTTATCCTTAAAGATGGACATTGTATTAGTGAGGGTTCTTCTGAGAAATAAAAAATACACACACACATACAGACACACAGAATTGACCCTTGAACAACATGGGGGTTAGAAGCACTGACCCCCTTGCAGTCAGAGATTCCTATAGTGTGATGATGTGGATGGTACTTTATTTTCCTAAACAGCATTATCAAACACACTGTACTGATGCTATTAATTTGAATTTTATTTATTTTTTTAAGATTTTATTTATTTATTCATGAGAGAGACAGAGAGAGAGAGAGAGAGAGAGAGGCAGAGACACAGGCAGAGGGAGAAGCAGGCTCCATGCAGGGAGCCTGACTTGGGACTGGATCCTGGGTCTCCTGGATGAGGCCCTGGGCTGAAGGTGGCGCTAAACCGCTGAGCCACCCGGGCTGCCCTTACCATTCTTTTTTTTTTTTTTTTACCATTCATTTTTGACCAAAAGAAATCCTAGTAGAAAAATCAGAAATATGTTGTAAGTTGTCAGCTTGAGGAAAAAGAAAACACAAGCACAATGACATTTTTAACATTTCAAAGAACTATTTATCAAATTTTTGCCTCCTGCTGTGCAGAAAGCAAGTTGCTGTCTTTAAGGAACAATCAGAAATAAACAATGGGGAAAAAGTTACTGAAGGTTTTAAATGAAAAGCATAACTATGCCAACATATTCAAAGATACCTTCCCAAGAATTACTTGTGCATTACACTGTCAGGTGATATAAAACAACTTTCAATAATAATATTAATTACATTAAAAGTGAACCACTGTGAAGAGTTCCATTATTAAATGCTTATCTTTAGTATATTTTAAGACAGCAAGGAGAATTTAAAATTCTTCCAGTGATGAGGACCTTTCCATACTTCTACACATAATTTTCACAGATTTTTCTACTAAAAATCACAGTCATTTTTAATGACTGACATATACTTTATTAAAAAAAATCACACAACATTCTCCAAGTAGAAATGGTAAAAGAAATAGTTGCTTTTTACATAAACCTATTTCCAGTTTAGTTTTTAGCATTTTATTGAGCATGTTCACATACTTGCCACTGTATTTTAAATTATACTTCTCTCTCTCTGTGTTACTATCATAAATAACTAAAAATTAAAAAAAAATTATACTTCTGTTGGCCATTCATTCATTCATTCATTAAACAAATCATTATGGCTTATGGCTATAATGTTGCTAGGCTGTATTTTAGGTACTGGGGAATGTGTCAGTGTACAAAATGAAGTTTAGTTTTTCAGAAGGCTTTATGTTTTAGATGTCCTCATTTAATTTAGTTGATCATCTGTTTATGCTTACGTAAATATAGACTAAATGCAATTTTTAGGGATCTAAATGTTGAATATAAACACCCCTTAAATTTTTTCTTAGCTTTCATATTCTATTAAACTTATTCATATTTAAATTTTCCATAGTTTCAAGTCATAGGTTGTCTTGGTTACTATATTAGTTTGTATTCCTATCACAGGGCTGCTGTAACAATTATGTAGGTAGGGTGGTTTAAATAACAAATGTACTATCTCACACTTCTGGAGGCTAGAAGTCTGAGATCCAGGTGTTCTACTGATGGCTATGAGGGAGAATCTGTTCCTTACCTCTAACTGCTGTGGTTGCTGGCAATCTTTGGCTTTCCTTTGCTTATACTGTATCACCCCTTATTTGCCTTTGCTGTCATATGATGTTCTCTGTGTATGCATGTCTTTTTTTTTTTTTTAAAAAAAGGCCTTTTCTATTGGCCTGCCTTTTTGGAGGACACCAGTCACATTGCATTAGAGCCTCACCTTATTCCAGTATGACCTCATCCTAACTAATTACATCTGCAATGACCCTACTTCCATGTAAGATCACATTCTGAGGTCCTGGGAAGGCGACGCATGATTTCATCTTTAGCAGTCACCATGGAGTGGGTTGAGAGCTTTTTTTTTTAATATAATTTTTTAAAGATTTTATTTATTCATGAGACACACAGAAAGAGAGAGAGAAAGAGAGAGAGAGAGAGAGGCAGAGACCTGGGCAGAGGGAAAAGTAGGCTCCATGCAGGGAACCCGATGTGGGACTTGATCCTGGGTCTTAAGACTTACCATATGTGAGGTTTGGTGGTGAAAAAGTAATTTCCCAGGTGAATATAATGATTAATAAGAAGATGGACTTAGTTCTTGAGATTTTTTTTTTATTTTATTTTTTTGAGATTTTTTTTAAACCATCAATGCATCAAAAAGCTGGCAACAGGATAAACATGAGATCTTTAAAATAGCTGAGATTAAAGTAAACAACAGGTGCTCCATGAATCCATCAGTTCTACATTTAAAAACAAAGTGATATAGACATTCTGGATTATGCTACTTTATGCTAAAACAGATTACCAATTTTCAGAATGAGTGAAATAATTATAGGTGGGAGATTGCTGTCATTTTAATGGGAATCTGCAAATGCAAATCCTAATTTGCTTCAGAAGTTGCATTATTAGACTTCAGAATCTGGCAAAGAATGTTGTGTGTGTATGTGTGTGTTCCAGTCTATCCATTCCTTAGGAGGATTCATAATGCATTCAAGATAGATGGCTTTATAAATTTTAAAAAATCTTTGGGGAACTGTTACACATCCTTCATAAAAATATGTATTAAAATATGTATTAAAAATATCACCTAGGTTTTATTTGGATAAATGTGGGTTTTCTTTGGTTAAATAGGAAGTCTTATTTTTCCCCTCTCCGTTTATGTAGAAATATGGAAAGTTAGAGCCAAGAGGAGAAGGGCAGTATAACAGCAATGTCCTCATTAAGCTCTAAGCAAATGAAGATCTCAATAATTTGACCTTGATGAGAACTAGAACTCAAACAGAATTCTCTAGATTCTAAATCTAGATGAGGCAGCACTATATGAACCACTTTGGGATATAGATCTATCATAACTCGAAGATAGATCAGACTACTCTTCAGATTCTCTGTGTTAGCTCAAATAATATATTCCTTTATTTTCCCTTCAAAAACCTGGTTCTATTAAAACCAAGTAAACAACCCTTGAAAAAATTTACTTTGGAGATTTCATTGGTCCACATATCGTCACAGTTCATCTCTTAGGACCATAAATGATAATTTAGCATTTTTAAGGGGCATTTAGAAGATGGACTACTTAGAACTAGTAAAATGAGAGCCCAAATTTTGTAGCTTACATTGGAATCAAGATCAGGTAGTTATTTTCTGGGCTATTATCCTCAATAGCATAATGGTGAGATAGATATTTTTTGCTAAACTTTGTTGTCAGTCTTGATTATATGTTGTTGGGATCAGTATTATGGACACAGAGAAGCTTCACTTACTTATTTTTTCCTTCTGCAATACTGAAGCAGGCTGGCTGGATAGCTTGACAGTCTCAACGTGGCAATATTTGTTCTAATAGATGAAGTGTAATTTGTCCATGAGGACATTTAGCAAGGGTAAGTGGCATCTTCAGGAAGTTGTTCATCTGCAATCAGGGATGTCAGTGCTTCTGCTCATGCTATTGCCTGCCTGGACTTCCACCCCACCAATCATTCTCTAAAGAGAAAATAAAATGAATTGCTATAATTTTTCTCTGGAGAAAAAGAGAGAATGTATCGGGAACTGCTCATGAAACAATGCCCTGTGATAGGTAGTTAAGTTTTCTTGTTTCTTTTTCATCGCCATATTTTCAGATTATTTTGTGAGACAAGAAATGCAACCTTTTTGTGACTCTCAGATTCAGTGATGAATCTGCAGGAGTGATGACATTCCCTACTGGGCATTTGAGAAAACGAGAGAGTCTTTGCTTGCTCTTGATCATAAAACAACATTAAGATCTGACTGTAATCCTTGGTTTCAGACTGAGCCAAGTTAATTTTTCTCCCATACAGTGGTGCTCCACATTTTGAAAAGAGCTACCTGCCTACCCTCGGTGTCTCTAAAGTAGTACTGTCCAGTAGAAATAAAATGGGAGCCACATGGGCTATTTAAAATTTTCCAGGAGCTGTGTTTAAAAATGCAAATAGAAACAGGTAAAATTAATTCTAGATTTGAGTTAAACCAACACAGCTAACATAGTACTTCAACGTATTAAATATAAACAACTATTAAAGAGATACTTCAAAATATTTTTTTTTTACTAAGTTTTTGCAGTCAGGGTTTTTTTTTATACTTACAGAACATATGAATTCAGACTAGCTTCATTTTTTCTTAAAGATCTTATTTATTTATTAGAGATAGAGAACAAGCAAGGGGAGAGGCAGGCAGTGGGAGAGAAAGAAGCAGGCTCCCAGCTGAGCAGGGAGCCTTATGTGGGGCTCCATCCCAGGACCCTGGGATCACAACCTGAACCGAAGGCAGACTGAGTGAGCCACCCAGGTGCCCCTGGACTAGCTTCATTTAAGTGCTGAATACTTATATGTCACTAGCTAATGGCTGCTGTGTAATGGATAGTACATTTTGAACTGTACATTCCTAGGGCCTTTGAATAATTTTGATAGTTTTAGAGGTTTGAGTGTGTCCTCTGCCATGATCTAACTGATCTTATTGTTATTATTATTATTATTATTATTCATATTATTTTTTTTTTTTTTTTGTTTTTTTTTTTTTTTTTTTTTATTATTCATATTATTAATGGTATTCCTATATTATAGGTATGGTTTCTCTAGGCTAGGCTAGAGACTCACTTGGTCTGGCCTGGTTCAGAGCCTATGGTGGTGCATGCAGAATCACATGGGAATCTTTTTAATCTCCAGAGTCTGGTTGTGAGCATCTGGAGTGGATCCCAAGAGTCTGCATTTCTAACCAGCTACCAGGTGTCCTGATGTAGCAAGTTCAGAGACTACCCTTTAAGTAGCAAGAGCTCTGAGTGTTTGGAGGAACCTGTTATTATAGGTTAATCCAACTTACACACTTATTGCTAAAATTTGTAAGGAGATCTTCTTTGTGTATATTGCTACCAATCTTCTTAATGCCATTCTTTTTTACTTGGTTTGCTAGTAATTAGTATAGAGTTTTGCCTTTGTACCAGTACATTTTACTAGATTCAGTCCATTAAACTGGGTTTAGGAGGTCTCTGTGGATCCTGGTTCTTCAACTGATACATTCAGAATCACCTCCTCCTTTTATATAATCCCAGCTCCTGATACCATTTACTCAGTATCAGCCTTCATGTGTGTATTTATTTTTATTTTTTTAAATATATATATATATTTATTTATTTTTATTTATTTATGATAGACCTAGAGAAAGAGAGAGGCAGAGACACAGGCAGAGGGAGAAGCAGACTCTACGCCGGGAGCCCGATGTGGGACTCGATCCCGGGACTCCAGGATCACGCCCTGGGCCAAAGGCAGGTGCGAAACCGCTGAGCCACCCAGAGATCCCCCCTTCATGTGTTTAAAAACAACAACAACAACAATAAAGTCAGGGTCTGCATTGAAATTGATTTCATGAATTGATGTTTTTCAAATTATAAGAATTTGGGGCAGTAAATAGTTTACCAAATTAGATATCTCTATCTGCTTAACAAGATAAGCCAATGTGGAATTCTGAAAATTCCTTGATGGTATTCAGAAATATTGTGTCTATGGTGTTTCTTCAATAAATGATGCTGAGAAAACTGGATAGTCATATGCAAAACAATGAAACTGGACCACTGTCTTACAGTATACACAAAAATTGACTCAAAGTGTATTGAAGACTTGAATGTAAGCTGGAAACAATAAAACTCTTAGAAGAAAACACAGGTGGTAATAAGCTCCCTGATATCAGTCATAGCAATGATTTTTTTTTTTAATTTGACTCCAAAAGCAAAGGCAATAAAAACAAAAATAAACACATGGGAAACACTAAAAATGCTTCTGGCAGCAAAGAAATTGGTGAACAAAATGAAAAGACAACCTACTGAATGGGAGAAAATATTTGTAAATTACATATCTGATGAGGGTTTAATATCCAAAATATGTAAAGAACTCCTATAAATCAACAGCAAAAAAGCCTCAAGAAGTACAATTTAACAATGGACAGAAGATCTGAATCGACATTTTTCCAAAGAAGAATACAAATGGCTGGCAGGTACATGAGAAGATGCTCAGCATCACTAATCTTTGGGGAAAGGCAAATCAAAACTACAGTGATATCTCATCTCACACGTTCAAACAGCTAGTATCAAAAAGATACAAAATAACGAGTCCCTTCAAGGATGTGCAGAAGATGGAACCCTGTGCACTGATGGTGGGAGTATAAATTGGTATAGCCACTGTGGAAAATGTTATGGAAGTTTTTTAAAAAATTAAAAAGATAACTACCATATGATCTAGTAATTCACTACTGGGTATTTACCCAAAGGAAATAAAAACACTGATTTGAAAAGATACATGCACCCCTACATTTATTGCAGCATTATCTATAATAACCAAGATAGGAACAACCTAAGTGTCTGTTGATGGATGCATGGATAAAGAAAATGTGGTATCTATAGATCATGGAACATTATTGAGCCATAAAATTGAAAATTTGATATTTGTGACAGTATGAGTGAACCTTCATCATGCTAAGTGAAACAGCAGAAGACAAATACTGTATAATCTCACTTATATATGGAATCTAAAAAAAAAAAAAAAACCCACCCCCAAAGCCAAGCTTGTAGGTACTGAGAACAGATTGATGGTTGCCAGAAGTGGGGGGGATTGGAGGTGGGTAAAATGAGTGAAGGGGGTCACAAAGTATAAGCTTCAAGTTATAAGATAAGTAGGTCATGGGATGTAAAAAAAGAAGAAGAAGAAGAAGAAGGAGAAGGAGAAGGAGAAAGAGAAGGAGAGAAGGAAGAAGAAGAAAGAAGAAGAAGAAGGAGGAGGAGGAGGAGGAGGAGGAGGAGGAAAGAAGAAGAAAAGAAGAAGAAGAAGAAGGAGGAGGAGGAGGAGGAGGAATATTGTGTCTATTGCAGAGGAGTATTTACTATTTAAACAGTCTTCATAGATTAAAAGAGAGCAGACCTTGCCTCTAGAGGGGAAGATTCATAAAGGAATGCGACACCGTGATAGATTGACACCTTGGTCCCGCTGGAATCAGAGGGTCTTTAGATTAGCCAGTGGTGTAAACTCTTCACTGTAAGGCTCACTTCTGAATAAAACATCTCCAAGTCATAGAATGTCAAAGTTTGAAGGTCCATTAAATGCCCTTCTAGTCCAATCCCTAACTTTATACATGAGGAAACTAGACCTACAGAAGGTATGTAATTTGTCCAGGGAAAGCAGGCCAGTTTTAAGTCAAGCCATAATGTATAAAGTCACCTCTGCTGAAATATCACCACCCCAACGAGGCCTCTCCTGCCAGAGTCTCGACTCAACCTGCCCTGCTTCATTTCCTTTTTTTTTTTTTTTTTTTTTCATTTCCTTTTTTAACCACTGGGATTTGACTTTGCTATTTGTTCTGCCTATCTGAACCTCTAGAATGGAAGCTCCAAGAGAACAGGCATTTGTTGGTATTAGCTCTTCTGTCCTGGAGTGAGCCACAGTGTGTGATCAGTAAATATTTTACTGATCTAATCAATTCAGTGCTTAAAGTTAGTGATCTATATTCCAAGTTTAATTAGTTCTTTCACTGAAGTAGCTTGTAAGGCTGGTGGGTGGGGCTGTATCAGTAGTTTCTTGTTGTTATTTTGTCTGGGATTAATTAATGCCAGTCTGGGAGTCAGATGTCTTGTAAGGCTGATGGTCATGTTGAATCTGATAAGGACCTGACCTGAGAATAGAGGGGTTTCTAAAACAAACCAGCAAGAAAGGAGAGGGTAAAAGTCATGTGTCAGAAGGGTATTTTGCATTTTCTTTCATTATTGTTTGTTGTGAGGCTCTGAAATGATTCCATGAGCATTTGTAAAAACTTGGGTGATTTCTGGAGGTTTCTCAGCTCTAAAATTGAGTGGGTGACATTGGCCTTGAAGGTTTGTAGTGAGAATTCAACGAAATCATGTATTTCATGCATTCAGGTTGATGCTTAAAATAAGGTTGATTTTATTAATGCCATTAACATATCCTAATATCTTAATTTAAATATTAATATCTTAATTTAAGTATTTAATATTTAAATAGTTCTCTATGATGGTGAAAACATTTTTAAAGTTTATCAGTGGCTGCCTATTGGGATATGTACATACATTTAAAAAGTGAAGTTTCTGAATCACTTTTATCCATAGCACATGGACAAACAGATTTTGGGTGTTTTTGTTTTAAAGTTGAATATATTTTTTGCTGACGTTATTTCCCATTGTGCCCAATTCTTACTGAAAATTAACCTCAAAATAAATACTACTTCTGAAGACTCCTTACCCAAAACGACATGGCTTCCAACGCACAGACGCCCATGATTCTTAAATAAGATGGAGTGACACAGAATTACTTCAGTGGGTCCAGTTTACGCATTTGAATCCACATGTTCGCACGTCTTTAAAACTGAGTCCAAGTTAGAGAATCATCTGACCACTTAATGTTTGTTTCATTGAAAAATATCAAGCATGTAGAACATATTTCTTGTTTTGATTATTTAAGTAAGTAGGCCTCACATTTCTCTGGATGCAGAAATAAAATCATCCAGTAACCTGAGACCATTACTGTCAAGGGACACATCTCCTTTCATAATGCATTATAAAAATGATCTTCAACACATGGTAGTAAACATGAATATTTCATAAAGAAACATTATGATTTTTAAGCAACTTTGTTGAGAGATTTTTATATTGATTCAGTTGGTGTTTAGGAAAGACATGCATTGTATATCTGTGAGTTGTTGGTTTTTTTTCTTAGGTTGTTTAGAGTTTTTTGTCTCAGCAGAATACTAACATGTAGTTATGATTTTTTCCTACTAATTGAAAATATTGGAGTAACTTTTATATATTTTTAAGAATAATATCAGGGGGGCACTTGATGGTATGAGCACTGGGTGTTATTCTATATGTTGGCAAATTGAACACCAATAAACAATAAATTTATTAAAAAAAAAGAATAAAAATACCAGATTTTTCAGTGATTAATTTTCCTGGTAGAGATTATTTAAAGTGGAGTACTTGACTATACTATTCAGAGAATGATAACTTATATTTAAAATTCCTTTCTTTCCCAAATGTTTATCAACCGAAGATGTGGTATATATACACAATGAAATATTACTCAGCCATCAAAAAGAATGAAATCTTGCCATTTGCAATGACACGGATGGAGCTAGAATGTATTATGCGAAGCAAAACAAGTTAGAGATAAATACCATATGATTTCACTCATATGTAGAATTTAAGAAACAAATGAACAGGTAAACATAGGGGAAGGGAGAAAAAAAAGAGAGGAAGGAACACCATAAGAGACTCACCTACAGATAATAAACTGGGTGGCTGGAGGGGAGGTGGGCAGAGGATGGGCTAGATGGGTGATGGGGATTAAGGAGAACACTTGTGATGAGCACTGGGTGTTATATGTAAGTGACGAATCACTAAATTCTACTCCTGAAACCAGTATTACACTATACATTAATCAGAATTTAAATAAAAACTTGAAACAAACATAAATAAGTAAAATCCTTCTCTTTGTGGCAGTTTTATTTTTATTTTATTATTTTTTAAAGATTTATTTATTTACTCATAAGAGATATAGAGAGAGAGGCAGAGACACAGGCAGAGGGAGAAGCAGGTTCCCTGTGGGGAGCCCGACGTGGGACTCGATCCCGGATTCTGGGATCATACCCTGGGCCGAAGGCAGATGCTCAGCCGCTGAGCACCCAGGCGTCCCTTTGTGGCAGTTTTAAAACTTATCCATCAATTTAATTATCTTTCCCTTGAATAAAGACTGGCATTAGTGCCTCAAGTCTAACAAATACATTGCAGCAGACTCGTCACTACCTGGGTTAGGTCATAAAGAGCTTATTAGTACCTTGCATAGGCTCTTTGTGTGTCTCTCTCTTTCTCCCTGGAGACACCCACCTCTGAGGCCCCGAGCCTGCATTGTTAGAAATCTGACTACCCTGAAGACAGCATCTTGGAGAGACCTCATGAACAGGCCACATAGAGAGGTGCCCAAGAAATCCAAATGTCCCAGCTCCCAGCTGTCCCTGTCTTCCCATCCCAGGCATCAGATTTGTGAGAGGCCTCTAGACACAGTCACTCAAGATCTGACTGCAACCCTGGAAAGAAGCTGAATAAATCCTACCTCGTTGAGCCCAAGTAACCCTGGGAGCCATGATAGATAGTAATAATTTTAAAAAAATCACTGATTTATATCACCTAGTCTGGAATAGTTTGTTACACAGAAATAGACGACTCTGGAATACTATTTTCTGAAAGGTTCTCATGATGAACCTTAGTTTGGTGACCACAAGGCAAGAAATCCAAAAGTAGAATGCGGTCCAACTTTCACACTTCCATGGCTTCTAACAAACCACATTGACTCTTGGAAAGACTTCACTTCTCCAGGTGATTAGATACTATATCACCATGGTATCAGTTCTTCTTTTATACTTTTTTATGTAAATATTCTGGACTGAATTAAATCAATCATTTTATTTTTAAAACAATTTTTAAAAAGATTTTATGTATTTATTCATTAGAGACACAGAGAGAGGCAGAGACAAAGGCAGAGGGAGAAGCAGGCTCCTCTCAGGGAGCTCAATGCGGGACTTGATCCCAGGACCCCAGGATCATTCCCTGAGCCAAAGGCTGATGATGCTCAACTGCTGAGCCACTCAGGTGCCCCCAAATCAATAATTTTAATATTGTATCATTCTACTACTTTCTTTTTTTAAAAAAAAATTTTATGTATTTGAGAGAAAGCATGAGAGAGAGAGTGTGTACACAAGCACGGAGGAGGGACAAAGGGAGAGGGAGAAGCAGACTTGCTGCTGAGCAGGGAGCCCAAGTTGGGGCTCAATCCCAGGACCCTGGGATCATGACGTGAGCTGAAGGCAGACGCTTAACTGACTGAGCCACCCAGGTGCCCCTCATTCTACTACCTTATTTCTATGATATTAATTGAATTGTAATGTTTAACTTTGCATTAGAGTAAGATTTTCTTATTTTTAAATTTTAATTTTAAGATGTACTATTAGGTGGTAATGTGAAAGAAAAGATGCTGAGAAACATTTTTAAAATGAAGATTTGAAGACATAATCCCATGTCAAAGACAATAAAATGTGAGAAAATATATCTCATAAGTGGATGCAATATAATATTTAATATTGATACTCTCATTCTAGCAAAGAATATGAAAGATAAAATTTCAAGATAAGCTCAGGAAATGGGGCATGATTTGGGTCAGTCTGTTCCAGGACCTGACTTTTATTCTATAACATCGGACTTAAGTAGTCATTTACTCTCAACTTTCTTAGGCAGCTGAATCATAGTGCCCGAAATCCATAGCTCTCTCTGTCAAATGTCCACATGTATCAGAGTCTTTGCTGGAGGAGCTAATGAATCATTAAGACGTTCCTGTAGAGAGCCTGGTGGTGGTGGCCCGGGCTGAAGGCAGTGGGGTCACAGACGGTGGCCATTGTAATGCAAAAGAGGAATGGGCCTGGAAATAGGAATAAGAGCAAAAGTATATACATTTGACTGTTTTCAGAATTGATCTCTTCTCAGAATATGACCGGAAATGCATTTGACTGTTTTCAGAATTGATCTCTTCTCAGAGAGAAGAAGATAGAAGAGAATATGACCGGAAATGCCAGTAACCAACTGGAGTTTGAGAATAATCATGACAAGAAATTGTGCACCTTACTTTTCACACTAGAACATATTCTTGATTGAGTCTTTTAGCTGAAAGAAAAAAAGATTCAAGAAAAGATGAAGAATTCTTTGAGAAAAACAAACAAAAACTTCCTACTACTTCTCCAAAGGGTCTGATTGGTCCCCAGAGATCCCTGTACTAAAAAAAAGCTGAGGAAACACGGGCAGATCCAGTTATGTAAAACCCAACATCTAGGTCAGTGGCATAACTATTCAGCTATGCGCTGAGATTCCAGATTGCCACCTTCTGGAGTCACGGTCTTCCCTGCCTTCCCATCTGCCGGTTAAAACAAAAACTAAATAACCTAATTTGCTAAAAATTCCATAAAAGCAGTAAGGTCATGAGCTGGTATCAGTTTTGTTCCTCAAATATTGATCACTGGAAAAAAAATGTCCTTACTGCATATTTACAATTTAAAGAGCATTTTAGAAGGAAGCCAGCCTTAGAAGGTCAACCTGTTGTTTGGCCCCATTTATGTGGTATTTAGGGGAGGATAGAGCTGTGACAAAGAACAGATCAGTGGGCTCCAGTGGGTAAGGATGAGGGAGAAGGGGAGTTACTGGGTGTTGGGTATGCTGTTTGTCTTTATTGTGTGTGGTGGTGGCCACAAACTTATCCATGTGTTAGGATTTATAGAGCTGTATGCAAAAAGTTAATTTTACTGCCTGTTGATTCTTAAAAAATGTGAAACCTAAAAGGGAGAAGTAGGACCAATGGCAAACGACATGCAAAACCTTCGTCTACGGAGGGCGCAGGGAGCCTTGGGGGAAACCCACAGCAGTGAATCTCCAGACCTCTCTGGACTTAGCAAACCAGCGTGCTCTGTGTACATGCGTGTAGAGTACGGACGTGATTACACACATGTGCCCATGTGCTCCTGGCTGAGCCACAGCGGATAAAGATGGCCCGTGACTCACGAAAGGAAACTGGTACAGTGTCCTCTCGAGAAACATCCGCCAACCCTTCTGACTGGTCCGTGCTCCACGAATAGAAGCGGTTCCGAGGGGTTTTGTAAGGATGACTGTGTGGCAGGAGGGGCGCCGAATCCTGTGCCCCACCATCTTAGGAGACTTCGCCGATTCCGAGGGACCCTGCCAGGAGGCAGCGCCGCAGCACTTTCGCAGCCGCTTTGGCGTTTGCTTCCACGGGAGCCTTCAGGCATCCTCGCTGGTTTGTCCTGGGCGTTGGATGGACTTGATTCAATTTAAATGAGCCCCTGTTAGATGTTCTGTCAGAACGACTGGCTGGAAATGAACCATCTTAAGCAGGTGAACTGACGTATCCTCCCGTGGCGCCCTGGTGTGTTCATCATGCGTTCCCACTCTGAGCCGCCCTTCGCTGGGCTCAGGTGCGCCGCGGCGGGCGGGCGGTCGCCGAGCGAGGTGGCCTGACGGGGACCTGACGGGGACCTGATGGAGACCTCATGGGGCCTGACGGGGACCTGATGGGGGGGGCTGACGAGGGCCTGACGGGGACCTGATGGGGGGCTGACAGGGACCTCATGAGGACCTGATTGGGGGGGGGGCTGACAGGGACCTCATGAGGACCTGATTGGGGGGGGGGCTGACAGGGACCTCATGAGGACCTGATGGGGGGGCTGACAGGGACCTCATGAGGACCTGATGGGGGGGGGCTGACAGGGACCTCATGAGGACCTGATGAGGGGGGCTGACAGGGACCTCATGAGGACCTGATATGGGGGGGGGGCTGACAGGGACCTCATGAGGACCTGATGGGGGGGCTGACAGGGACCTCATGAGGACCTGATGGGGGGGGGCTGACAGGGACCTCATGAGGACCTGATGGGGGGGGCTGACAGGGACCTCATGAGGACCTGATGGGGGGGCTGACAGGGACCTAATGAGGACCTGATGGGGGGGCTGACAGGGACCTCATGAGGACCTGATATGGGGGGGGGGGCTGACAGGGACCTCATGAGGACCTGATTGGGGGGGGGGCTGACAGGGACCTCATGAGGACCTGATTGGGGGGGGGCTGACAGGGACCTCATGAGGACCTGATGGGGGGGCTGACAGGGACCTCATGAGGACCTGATGGGGGGGGGCTGACAGGGACCTCATGAGGACCTGATGGGGGGGGCTGACAGGGACCTCATGAGGACCTGATGGGGGGGCTGACAGGGACCTAATGAGGACCTGATGGGGGGGCTGACAGGGACCTCATGAGGACCTGATATGGGGGGGGGGGCTGACAGGGACCTCATGAGGACCTGATTGGGGGGGGGGCTGACAGGGACCTCATGAGGACCTGATTGGGGGGGGGGCTGACAGGGACCTCATGAGGACCTGATGGGGGGGCTGACAGGGACCTCATGAGGACCTGATGGGGGGGGGCTGACAGGGACCTCATGAGGACCTGATGGGGGGGGCTGACAGGGACCTCATGAGGACCTGATGGGGGGGCTGACAGGGACCTCATGAGGACCTGATATGGGGGGGGGGGCTGACAGGGACCTCATGAGGACCTGATGGAGTCCTCACAGGGCCTGATGGGGACCTGATGGGACGGGGCGCGGGGGGGGGGGTTTCCTGACAGGGGCCTGACGGAGACCTCACGGGCCTGACGGGGACCTGACGGGGGCCTGACGGGGACCTGACGGGGACCTCACGGGGGCCTCACGGGGACCTCACGGGGGCCTGACGGAGACCTCACGGGCCTGACGGGGACCTCACGGGGGCCTGACGGGGACCTCACGGGGACCTCACGGGGGCCTCACGGGGCCTGACGGCGACCTCACGGGGCCTGACGGGGACCTCACGGGGCCTGACGGGGACCTCACGGGGCCTGACGGGGACCTCACGGGGGCCTGACGGGGACCTCACGGGGCCTGAAGGGGGGCTCACTAGGACCTCACGGGGGCCAGACGGGGCCTGCGGCGCGGCCCGCACGCCCCGTTCGCTTGCTCTCCGCCGCGCGCCGCGCTCATCCGCGCGTGGCCCCGCGCCCCACCGGGGAGCTCACCTGGAAAGCGGGCAGGTGAAAGGCCTGTGAGGTGCGGAGCCTCGGCCGGCCCTGCCGCCCCGCCCGCATCTGTCGTTCTGATGTCGGGCGGGGGAGCCCGGGGGCTGTTCCGCGTGGTGACAACGGGTCGCTCCCGGCGCCCGGCCCGCAGCCCCGCAGCCCCGCAGCCCCGCAGGCTCCACGCAGGCTCCACGCAGGCTCCGCAGCTCGTGCAGCCGCGTCAGCCAGGCCCGGCGGGGACGTGTGGCCCGGTTTCCGGGGGTGACGCCGCACAGCCGGCGGCTCGGGCCTCGCGCGTCCCGGGGCGGCAGGTGGAGCGCGCGGCAGGGCCCGGCTCCGGAAGGCGGTAGGCGGTGGTGCTGCGGCGGGTCGCTGAGGCGCGTCGCTGAGGCGCGTCTGGGCCTCGGCGCGGGCCCTGGGCCGGTGCCGGCTGGGGCGGTCCGGCGTCGCTGTACCCCAGGCCTCCCTGCCCTCGGTCTTCCCTCCTCGCCCGCCCGCCCCCCCGGCCCCCTCAGCCTGGAGTGTAGGAGCCTCGCGCCGCGAGACCTTCTGTGGCCGCGGCCCGCGCTGAGCGGGGCGGACGCAGGGCAGACGCCGGACTCGCGCCCCCTTGGTCCCTCGTCGGCGGCTTCGGGGCTGGGGCGCCGCCGCCATGGTGGGCCGTGGTGGGGACACTGGCCGCGAATGTCCGTTGCCACCCGCTGTCGCGTCTTGGGCAGACCGAGGCCAGGAGCGGGGTTCGGGGATCGCATGCGTGTGTTTGGATTTTTTTTGAAGCCACGAGACTGGCAGCGTTGCCGTGCACGTGTCGCTTCCCGCCTCGGCTGCGGAGGCCTCGGCCGCCCCGTCCTGCGCAGCCCCCGCGGCTTCAGCGCGTTCCTGTTCCGTCCGCTGTAGTAGGTCCCGAGTGGCGGGGACTGCGCCGCGGCGGGAGCTTCTGCCTCCCGGGTACCAGCTTCCCTCAGTTACGCATTTGGGCGACAGCTTCTCCCGACCCGGGGCTTGTCCCTTCAGTTTCTCGACGGTGTATCTCAGAGGGAAACATTCATATTTTAATGATGTTCTGTTTTTTTCGATTTTTCTCCTCACTGACTCATTCATACCTTTTGTGTCATTTGTGTGAGATCTTTGCCCGACTCAGGGCTCTGAAGACTTTCTCTCATATTTTCTTCTAGGACTTTTACGCTGTAAGTTTTACAGTGGATGTCTGATCCCTTTAAGTCCATGTTTTGTATATGATGTGAGATTCTTCTTATGCTTATGTTTAATATGTCTGGTTTCAGGATTATCCGTTGTTGAGAAGATTTTCCTGTGGCCACTGAATGATGCCTGCACAGTTGTCAAAAAGCAACGGACCCACATATATGAGTGGACGTATTTCTGAATTCTCTTCTACTCACTCATCCTCTGTTTCACTTCCTAGGTCCGAAAGACAGGGTCTCGATTATTCTAGCTTCACCCCACGTGTTGAATGAGGTAGTGTAAGTCCTCCAACTTTACTCTTCTTTTTCAAAAAAATGTTTTTAGTAATCTTAGTCCTACCCTTTACCATGCAAAATTTAGTGTTAACCTGTCAATTTCTACAGCCGTGCTGTAGAACGTTTAATGCTGAAATTGCATTACATTTATTTATTTATTTTTATTTTTTGAATTTAAAGATTAATTTGGAGATGTGTAATTTGTGTCTTCCAATCCTTGAAAAAAACTATACCTTTTAAAAAATTTCCCATGTTATTACTTTATAATTTTTACTGCATAAATGTTAGAATTATTTTTATGACATTTATCCCCACATATTTAATATGTTTTGCTATTATAAATGGAATTTTTAATTTCAATTTGCAATTGTTAATTGCAAATAAACATATATATATATTTTTTTTCTGTATTAAGCAGAGTCCTGCTCTTTTTATAAGGCAACTTACTAGTTCTAGTAAGTTTTATGGAGTTTCTTTGGGAATCAGTACATAACCAGTTGTGCTGTCTGTGAATTATTACTGTTTCATTTCTGTCTTTTGGAACAATGTATCCTTTATTTATTTTCCTTCTTTATTTTACTAGCTAGACTGTCCAGCACTATGTTAAATAAAAGTGGCAAGACTGTACATTCTTACTGTACATTCACTCTTAGGAGAAATCATCAAGTGGTTAATTATTAAGACCGATTTTAGCTGTAAGCTATTTCTAGATCATCTTTGTCAGATTGAGATTGTTCCCCTCTATTACTAGTCTGCAGAAGGTTTTTATTATGATGTTGAATTTGGTCAAATGCTTTTTCATCATCTGCTTCGTGCAGATGGTAGGATAGAGGGTTATCTCTTCTCCTCCTCCTCAAGAGAGACACTTTTTGTTTCTACTACTGCCACCTGTCACCCTCCCATCCAACCTGGAGCGAAAGCATTTGCTCACCTTCCTGCAGTGCTTTTGCTTCCTGTGTTTTTCACAGGAGTGACGCTGAGGGCTGCGTTGTATGCCTATTGACTGAATTTTTAACTGTGGTGCTAAGGACATTTATGGAGTGACTTCCCATTGACAGAAGCAGTATTTATGTATAACTCATTTCCATTTGAGTCTGGATGGATCCCGAGGGACCTGGTGACAAGAGCATCTATCTAAAAATATTTTTAATTTAAAAAAATTGTATCAATATTTATAAATAGATTTTACGAAATTCCAGAGATAAGTTTTCTAGAATTCTCTGTCTCTATATAATTGTGACATTATACATACCTTGTAAGACTATTAAAACTGACAGTGAAATGTATTTACCATCTGAGCACCCCCCCTTTCCCCTGTGTAGGGGGGCAGCATAACTTCTTCCTTGAAGTAACATAGCTGCTTTCCCTTCTTTATCTGTTCTGAACCCTCCACCAAGCTAACCTGACACATTTTATACTTCCCTGATGCAGCAGCTATAAATATCTTTCCTGCACTTCTCTATCAACAAAATCAGTGTTTTAAAAATTCATCATTTGAAGAATTATTTAAACCATTTAGTCCTACGTGCTGTACTTAGAGATAATAATTATGACTTCCAATTAATTATCTAAAGCAGGCAGACAGTCAAACAATACAAACAAAAAAACTCACTAATGCCTTTCTGTCAATGTGTCAAATAGAAGGACTCTGCATTTAGCTTGTTCTGCTGAGTATCCAGGTTGGAACAAGAATGCTTGATGGCTCAGTAATTTTCTTTTTGATGATACCAAAATTTATTTAAATTGCTAGTACTATTTTTATTATTTTGCTATTGATGTTATTGTGAAAAATGCTTAAGAGTACAAAACTGGCTTTATTCCATTTTGTTTAACTTTATGCTCATGTGTATCCATACTCATAAAGATAACTGTGATGAGGATGCTGGTGACAGAGTGTAGCAATATAATCTTTGGAATTTAGTGTTTAGAAGTGCCTCACATGGTGTATTACATTTTCCATATAAGCATTTCCCTGGATGTCATTCCTAATTTCTACCAAAGATTTTATTTTTGAAGTAGCGTCATATAGTATGGCACTGAAGTGGTACCAAGTAGCCTTAGAAACCTTTTTATACTTTATCATGAATTATGCCTTCATCCAGATTTATCACTGGTACGAAAGTGCTCTTCTACCTTACAAAATTTTTATCATGTAAATATATAACTTTAATTTGGTTAATGAAGATGAATCGTATGACAGAAAAAAAAAAGTGCAGTGGTTTTACAATGGCTGATATTTACACTTTCATTTTTATTCTCCTCAGATATGGAAGTATCCTCGTGATTAATAATTTGGGTAGGCTACTTGTGTTTCCATAACCATGGCTGAAATGCTTTAGAAATAAGCTAAAAAATAAATAATGAGATACTTTCTTTGAAAATATTTGAGAACAAAGTTAAGTCAATAGAATTCCTGACTGGCTATAGTAATCTTCCTAATGTAACTCAGCCTGAACTAAAAAATTCAGTAATTGGGGAAAATTGCATGCTTCATTAGTGGTTTTCCTTAATTTGATCTTTTCATCTTCCTTTTGGAGGACACTAAGCACCAGAGTTTGAAATCTTCACCATGTGTGGCTCTTTGATCCTTCTCTTATTAGTTAGTGTTTTACTTCTGGACATAATCCCCATTAATTTAGTTAAATATATATTTGAATTGTTGATATAAGTATTAAAATTATGCTCAGGATATGGATTCAAGGAAATTAAAATTAAATATAATTATCAGTAGTTAGAATAATTGAATTATTTTAACAGTAATATTGTATGTATCATTATTTGTTGTTTTATAACAAAAATGTAAAACTTAGAAGCTTACAGCAGTATACATTCATCATCTTCTAGTTTCTATGGGTAAGAAATTGGGCATGGCTCAGATGGGCCCTCTGTTTCATAGTCTTTCACAAGGCCCGAATCATGATCTGTGGTCTCATCTGAAGGGTTGAGTGGGGAAGAATACAACACATCCATTCTCAATCAGTAGGTCTTCATAGCATGGAGTTCCTTGCCAGTATCAAACTGAGGTTTTCATATCCTCATTGGCTTTTGGCCAGTGACTTCCCTTAGTTTCTTGCCATGTTGGCCTCTTCAGTATGGCAGCTTGCTTCATCACTGTGTGCAAGCAAAGAAACAATAGAGAGTCTACTAGCAATACAAGTTCACAATCTTTAGCCTACTCATGGAAATGACATCCTATCCATGTTGCCAGGTTTTTTTTTTTAATTAATTAATTAATGAGAGGTAGAGCATGAACAGGGGAAAGGGCAGAGGAAGAGGGAGAAGCAGATTCCCTGTTGAGCAGGGCTTAATCCCAGGACCCTGGATCATGACCCAAGCTGAAGGCAGATGCTTAACTGCTGAGCCACCCAGGCACCTCATGTTGCTGGTTGTTACTTAAGAGGGAAGTTATTCATAGGGAAGGAATGAATACTAGGGTGTGGAGCCCATCATAGAGGCCACATACTAGTTGAAATTAATCATTTGTTACACAAACCAGGTATTGTATGAATCTTTTGTTAGATTATAATTTTTTATCCTAAAATAAGTTGCTTTGAAGAATATGAAAATCATACACTATTTATCTTTTTTTATCACATCACCAGAATTTGTTCTCAGCCAAATTTCTTTTTATTTCAAATTGTATCATAATTTATGACCTCCTCCCCAAACATGGTGTTAGAAATACAGACCTAGACTGTTATTAGGAACTTAATGGAAGAGGTATCACATAGAGGTCAAGGTATGATTTTATTCATAATCTCTTTCTACCGATTGCTACACATCTCTGAGACTCATTCCTTCTCTTTCAAATGGAGATTGCAGTGCCATCCTATTTGCTAGTTTTGGAGGTTTACATAAAATGATAAATTTAAAGCATTTAATATAGTACTGGTATGCATTAGGTACTACATGAGTGGGCTTTATCAGTAATATGTATATCATTACTTAAAGAATGAGAAATCCTTCCTACTGAGGAAAAACTATTAGTTCACTCTTAGTAAACTTGAGTTGTTGTTTTCTTATTGGGGGTTACTTGGCTTGTTTAAAGTTGTATTTAAGTGAAAATAGAATTTAACTGACTCTTTGCTACTGAATTGGGATCTATAAAGGAGCCATGATTTATGGAAAAGCTTCCATAGATCAATCACTGTGATTAAATTAATATTGTTAAATGTCCACATTATCCAAAGTGATGTACAGTTTCAGTGCAGTCTCTATAAAAATCCCAGTAGCATTTTTGCAAACACAGGGAAAAAAATCTTGAAATTTGTGTAGGACCACAAAAGATTCTGAACAGCCAAAGCAATCTTGAGAAAGAAGACAAAAGAAGGAGGTATCACATTACCTGATTTCAAACTTTATTACAAAACTATAGTAATCAGAACAGTATGGAACTGTCATAGAAACAAATAGAGCAATGGAACAAAATAGCCCAGAAATAAACTGACACTTAGAAAGTCAACTGTCTCTGACAAAAGTGTCAGGAATACACAATGGGCAAAGGGTAGTCTCTTCAATAACAGGTGATGGGAAAATTGAATCTCTGTATGAAAAAGAATGAAATTTAACCTTGTCTTATACCCTATGAAAAGATCAATTCAAATGGATTAAAGACTTGAATTTAAAACCTGAAACTGGGGGTCCCTGGGTGGCTCAGTGGTTTGGTGCTTGCCTTCGGCCCATGGCATGATCCTGGAGTCCTGGGATGGAGTCCCGTGTCGGGCTCCCCGCATGGAGCCTGCTCCTCCTCTGCCTGTGTCTCTGCCTCTCTCTCTTTCTCTCTCTCTCTGTGTCTCTCATGAATAAATAAATAAAATCTTTAAAAAAAAAAACTGTAAAACTCCTAGGAGAAAACATAGGGAAGAAGCTTTTTTTTTTTTTTTAAGATTTTATTTATTTATTCATGAGAGACAGAGAGAAACAGAGACATAGGCAGAGGGAGAAGCAGGCTCCATGCAGGGAGCCCGATGTGGGACTCGATCCTGGGACTCTGGAATCATGCCCTGAGCCGAAGGCAGGCGCTCAGCCGCTGAGCCACCCAGGTGTCCCAGGAAAGAAGCTTTTTGATGTTGATTTGGCAATAACTTATTGCATGTGACACCAAAAACACATGCAACAAAAGTAAAAATAAACATGTGGGACAGTGTCACTATCTAAAAGGTTTCTGCCCAACAAAGGAAACCATTAACGAATGAATTTTAGGCCTTTAGTTTATATGTTACATGTTTTTAAAAAAATCAATAGAAAATAATAGAGACAGTATTTTGACAACTAGCCAAAATTATATTACCCAGAAAAAAATTCATAGGAATTAAAGGTACAAGTAGAAATTTTTATTTTTGTAACCTGTGGGGGAATAAACATTGTTAGAGACTATCACAGACATTAGTATTTTGCTCAATAAATGGTGGTTAACTGTAAATCCCTCTGAAAGCTTAATTTACCATGGAGGATAATTTCTGTTACTGTGATAGTCCTGAGGCTGTCAGTTATTGCCAAATAGCTTGTGAATGAACTGAACCTGGCATTTAGTGCAAGTTCAGAGAGTGAACATCTTTTAAAACCCACTTCATACAATGCCTGAAGTTTTGAGTATTGACTTGATTGATAGAAATCCAACAACTATCTTAGTGAATGCCCCATTCACAGAACGCTTTATATCAGAGGAGTACATTGATTTACAGGCCATATAGAAAAAAATACAAATAGGAGCAGTTCTGTAAATTGAGAAAGTAAATTCCATATCTAGAGTAGAAGACCAAGAGAATTTTATTTGAATATCTGAAACCCTTTATGAGCACATCTTATTTGGGATTGGTGTCCTTATATTAATTTACCACAGTGTTTGTAAGTATAGGCTGTGCTGTCAATTTTGAGAGAGAAGTGAATGTCATATATATAATATTTTGCAAATACAAAAGTTGTTTAATTTCTTTAACTTTTTTTTTTATTTGGGGGGAGGAAGGTCATAGGGAGAGGAAGAGAGAGAATCTTAATTAAGCACACAGTGCTCAGTCTCCCGACCTGTGAGATCACAACCTCAGGTGAAATAAGAAGTCAGATGTTTTTTTTTTTAATTTTTATTTATTTATGATAGTCACTCAGAGAGAGAGAGAGAGAGAGAGAGAGGCAGAGACATAGGCAGAGGGAGAAGCAGGCTCCATGCAGGGAGCTCGACATGGGATTCGATCCTGGGTCTCCAGGATCGCGCCCTGGGCCAAAGACAGGCACTAAACCGCTGTGCCACCCAGGGATCCCCAAGAAGTCAGATGCTTAACTGACTGAGCCCACCAGGCTCCCCAATGCATTTTAATTTCTACCTGTAGACTTGTTCCATTCCACTATTTTCCCTCTGGTTGGGCCATAAGATTTATAGTTCCAGGGAAGGAGATACTAGATGTCACCCAGCATGGAGAGTCTGTTTTGATTTTCGAGTTGGCTTTCTTGACCTTCTAGCATGACAGAGCCATGAATGCCATGGCATGCATAGATATAAAAGGGTTTTCCATGTTTTTAATCCCCTGTGACATATCAATAACCAGGACAGACAGATTAGACTATAGAGTTTCATATCTGTGTCTAGATCAGATGAGAAGGTGGGAGCTCACAATCCTGCCTCTGTGGGTGTAGGAAAGAGGTGAGGCAAAAATAGGGGGAGCGAGCAGCCAGACATGTGGCCCTGTGTCTCCTCTTCCTACCATAAGTTCTGAAAGAGAACACATATTAGAAAAATGAAGGAGAAAGCCAAAGGCTGAGGCCTACTGAGGCTTCTTTATTTAGCAATAAAAGAAGCACTGCATGCTACCCAGAACAGTCTCGTCAAAGTAAATTGTGAGGATTTTTTCAGAGTGCAGCCTTATTTATAGCTCTCCCATGCCACTGTGAGATCCCCAGAGCAGGGCGCAAGTCCGAAACTGCCACGACAGAGCCCAGGAGTCTGTTGAGACTCTTCCTAGACAGTTTGCTGAAGACGATGCCAAGGCCAGGCAAAAGGGGCTGGACAATCCAGGAGGCAGCAGAGATTGTTCTGTTCTGGATCCAGACCTCAAGAGGATTAGACACCTGTTGACTCACTTGAGTCTGCAGGGAAGCTGATTTGACCCTTCCTATGAAGACTGAGAAGACACTGTGAGGTGTCCCCAGGCTCCAGCTTCTGGAGCAAGCCTTGACAGGATGCCGAGGGAGAGCACCAGCAGTCCTGCAGCCCTCCAGCTGTGGAACAGTCCAGAACAGGGACTGCCAGAGCATTCCAAGAGTCCATGTCCCTGTCATTGCACTCGGCTCACATACCAATTGGGCAGCACCTTGAGGAGGAAGAGGGGAAGGCCAGACCCTGAAAATTCTGAGCATTGATTCATAGGCATACGGGTAAAGACTGCATTCAGCTGTTTAAATTATTTAATCTGGCTAGAGTTACCTTATTACCATAAAATTTAATTTTCCACCAACTGATGGCTCCAGCTTGGGATAATAAAGCTAGTTGTAGGGAAATAGGAGATATATATATATATATATCTCCTATTATATATATATATATTTTTTTTTTTTTTTGCTGGCATGTGTGGGCACATCTGAGACCTCATTCTAATATTTTTCTTTGTCGTTTTTATAGTTAAATTATTCAAAATATATTTATTGTATTGTGATAAAAACTGTGGCCAGTAGGTTACATGGATACACCCAAAGTCCCTAAGAAACAAGGAGAATCCTTGGAATTTTTTTAAGGATTTATTTATTTATTTGAGAGAGAGAGTGTGCGTGCATGAGCAGGGGGGACAGACAGGAGGTAGGGAGAGTGAGAAAGAGGGAGAGAGAAACAGACTCCCTGCTGAATACAGAGCCCAAAGCAGGACCTGAGATCATGACCTGAGCTGAAATCAAGAGTTGGGCACTTAACCAGCTGAGCCACCAAGACACCCTTCCTTTTGAATTCTTTGCTTCACCTCTCCCCACGCCTCAGTACATCTTCAGGAAGACTTTAATGGAGAAGAACACAGTAAACATTTATTAGTTGCTGCCTCACAGCTACAGAACTCTGAACACTCCTGGTTGGTGAGCAGAAGTATCAGGAAAGGAAAGTACTTGAGGTTTTGCGGTTATTTTTCTTCCATTAAGAAAATAGAGACAGATTTTGGTTTCTTTTAAAATCTATATTCCTTTTTTTCCTCTCTCTCCTATTCACAAAGCCTGGTTTAGCACTTTGAATTAAATATTTATTGAACTCCTATTGTACAGACATTGAAGTAGGATCTCAGAGAAATGCGCAGCCCTTCCCCACAAGGAACCGATAGTCTATGAGGAAAGAAAAAAACTTATTAAGCTTATTTATAAGCCTCTGAAAAGGTTCTAAAAAGAAAAATAGGTCTTGGAAGCAAATTGTATCTCCTTCCCTCTGCTTATATCCTCATCTACAATTACCTGCTTTATCAAGTACCTGGCACCTTCATTTGTAAGTTGACTCATAGTTGAGGCTTAGTTTCAGTTGGCTCATATGAGCTTTCCTTTTCTAATGCCTGTGACACACACACATGCACACACATTCTTTGGTACATTCTTATTTTCTTAGACTTGCTTATTCCAGTACAACCTGTTGCCAGTACCTTATTGCTACTTCAACCTAACAGACTTAGAGGTTAGGAATGCAGACACTGCAGCCAGTTGGCTTGCTTCAGATGAGATTCCCGCCCTGTGCCCCCTTTCTGGCTGTGGGAATTAAACACTGGCTCATGGACTCATACATAGTTGAAGGAATTAATACATTTAGTTAGTGAATTAATGAATTCATAGGCATCCCTGTATTAATGCTGAAGCCCTTGCCATAATGTCTAGACCCAAAATAAACAATACATTTCCTTATTTTCATCTATCCATTCTTCCCTCCCTCCTGCCTTTTCATCATTAATTGATTTCCATGTTTAATTAGCCAGCATGTGTTTAAGAACCATGATCACCCAGCAAACTCATGATGTTCTTATCCTCTGGAAGGAAATGTAATGTATGGTTTTGATACTGGATGAAGGAGAAGTGGAAAAAAGAAAGTCCCATAATATATACCTTTCCTTAATCAAATTTTGAAACTCTCCCGAAATTTTTTTTTAATGAAGTTTTAGTTTAGTCTGTTGTCCTCAATTTCTGAGTTCAGATTATGTGCTTCTTTCCAACATTAATATTCTTATTTTGTAGTAGTATTTTTAAGCATAAAGAACATCTTTCCTCTGCTGTGCTACATAAGGCCCTAGTCCTGTTTGAGCTGAATCATAGTATCCTCTGAAGTGAACGTGCCCACATCCCCAAGGTCAGGGCGAGTGCCTTCGATAGCCTCTGCCTTCCAGCAGGTCCTGTGGAATCCCCTAACGTTTCCGTGGAGACCTAGCAGTCTCCACTCCTGGTCTCTTTCAGATAGAGAAGCTGTCTGATTTTAATAACCACACACAATTTTCATGCTCCAAGTCCAGCTTGATTCTGAATTTCCATCATAACTACAGGTCAAAGCTGCCCCCACCCTGACCAGTGGGATGGAGTTGTGTTGGTGAATCAGCAGCCTAGCTGGCTGTCTGCTGTCCTCACTCTGTGCTCTCGGCTTCTGCTGAGCCACTTAGGGGCAGAGTGGTTGTACTAATTCAGCCAGCTGTGGGGCTCTAATATGGCAGGTCCCAAATGCTAGTTCTGCATGAACCCCTGATCCCTGTAGCTTTCATGGGTGACACACTCATAAACTCCTGAAATTCTCTCCTGTCTTTAAGCTGGTCCTGTGCACAGAAGACCCCTGACCATATCTTGTTTCTGTAATCTCCTTGCCTCAGCGCTCTACCCTATGGGGCAAGGATGCCACCGAAAGGCTCAGGCTAACTTTTGTTTTCTCCAGGTAGCTGATGGGAACTTCACACTTACTTTTCTTAGCAAAGAAAGGATGACCAGACTTAATCTCTCCTTGCCCTCTTTCCTTACCCTGCCCATGATGGCTGCCCCATGCTGTATATGTTTTCAGACATGTGCCAGCCCCCAGGCCCAGGGACACTAGACAGGCCCTCAGAGCACTCTGTATGTGAGTACCAGGGTGGACTCAGGCTCTTGCAGCTCAACTGGCCAACAGGTGCAATGAGAAGCTATCCCTCTTCCTCCCAGACACTCCCTTGTATCTCAATGGCTATCTTGGAGACCCCATCAGTGGCCTGGGGGGTCGGAGAGGAGACTTCTTCTCTGCTCTCCCAAAGTTAGGACCAGACACCTCACCTCTTAGCTAGTCTTGGAGGAGGCTGATGGCAGCTCTTTTCAGCTGCTCTCCTTAGAAGACCTGCTTTTGCTGAAATGCCCAGGGAGCATTATAGTATACATGTATGTATACTATATAATTATATATACATATATGTATATATAATTATATATACATACATACATAATTATAAGTATGTATACATAGTATACATACATATAATTACAGTATTACAATACTGTGTAAGTATTAACAGATTGCTGGCACAAGCCCTGTTACCTGAATGGCATATTTGATTTGGTTTTAATTAATATTTAATGTTAATTTTGATTCATAGGTACAGAAACTTCACATTTTTTATGGTTTTGAATTAAATTTCTTTTTCATTTTCATTTTGTTCATGGCAGTGTTCATGTCATTTCTACATCTGGCTGTATGTCACTCCTTAATGATGTCTGCCCTGTCTTAATGAACGTTCGTTTTGTAGGGATTTGGGTTTTTATATATAACTTGCAGGCATAATTCCTTTAGCAAGTAGGATCTTGGCATCCACAAAATTCTCATTAATGAAAATCCTACAAAATGAGAGAAGAGCTTAAAAGTAAGTTCTCAAATAGTATTTACTTGTTATAATCTAAATCTGCTGTTAAATCTGCCCTGGTCAATTATAGCTTAGCTCTAGTTGATCTCAATAATGGAAATACCAACTCACTTACCTTGTTTAGAAATCTTAAATCTCAATCTCCATTGTAATCTTACAACCAAAATTATAGTAATATTGCTACTATACTTTCATTTGATATTTTATTTTATTTTGATCAAGTAGAGAAAACTCTATATTTGGGCTGCATTGCAGAGTCCTCTTTAGAATGAGACCTGGGGATTTCTAGCAAGATCCTTGACATTTGCCCATTAAAACTGCATCTTGGATATGATTCAAAGTAGCTTAGCCTCAACCAGCAATAGCTCATCATTTGCTGTGTAGCTTCCTCTTTCCACCTGGCCAGGTGCCATTCATTTGGTTTTTCACATGTACGATGTAGTTCTCCATCCCATGAGCCTAGGTGCTGTCACTACTGCTTGCAAACTTTAAGATAAATTTTAGAAGGATCTGCCTGTCATAGAACTATTTACATTAGCCATCCATTATAGTGTTACTACATCTATCAGCAATATCTCACCATGTGGACTTGAACTACCGTTGTCTACCATGTCTTTTTTATTTACTTTAAAGATTTTATTTATTTATTAATGAGAGACACAGAGGCAGAGACACAGGCAGAGGGAGAAGCAGGCTCCATGCAGGGAGCCTGATGTGGGACTTGATCCCGGGACTCCAGGATCAAGCCCTGAGCCGAAGGCAGGCGCCCAACCGCTGAGCTACCCAGCGTCCCTACCACGTCTTTTAATTAAATGCATGTCCACTGGGAACTCAAGTGTTCTGCAATGTCAAGATGTCTTTGCTCCTATGTATGAAATTTCTGGTTGTTCTCTGTAGATACACAGAAATGCATTCTGTTTCAACGTATAGACACATTTTACACATTTTACTCACATTTTAAAATTTGCATTGGCATAATTTTATTTTATTTTATTTTTTTCATTGGCACAATTTTAAATGTTTTAGATAGCACCTAATTGAACTTTGAAATATTTGACTTTCATCAGTGTTAAAATGGCATATGCTGGGATTGTAGATACACAAGATAAATAAAATACATAGGTGATGCGAATATATGTCAGGTACATAGCAAGCATAAATTTTAAAAAATCTAAAAATTATAAAAATAGCACAAATAGCCATTTTGTCATAGCTGTAATAGATTATACTTCTCAAATAATTATTCAAATTATTATGGGATTTACCTGGAGCAGTGAATAAGTGTGCCCATCAGTGACATGCAGGAAAGCGTGCAAATTACAGCTTCATTTGAAAGCCTTCTTAACATTTTGATTAAAACACTTATTTAAATGTTTGCTTTAAAACACATGTGGACTGTTCTACAAAGTGGATGCTGACATAAGATGAGGTTTATGTACCACCAAAAATATCAGTTGCTAGGGAAGTATTTGAAAATGCATGCCAGTTCATACAAGACCCAATTAATAGTAGAAATAGTTGAATAGACTTCCATAACAAGTGGTAGTGGATGAGAGTTATTCAGGCTATTAAAATGATAAATTAAAGAAGATACTTCAGATTGTAATGACATTCCAGGGTTTGGGTGGCTAAGGCAGAGCTATGCTATTTCATTTTATTCTAGAAGAATGTAGTACAAATGAGATTTTGGATTTCAGGAGTAAGACTTTTTGTCAACCTTGACTTCTCTTTGGATATGGAGAAAGCAAAAGGCAAAAAGGGCTCCACGAAGTGGGGGGGAGGGGGACTATCTGGCTGGCCAATCCCAACCTGTATTGGAAGAAGCCAAAGAGAAACAGCAGGCGTATGGTGAACCAAAGTTACCAGGAACCTCAGCAAGTGGGACCAAACGGAAGAGATCTATAAAAGAAGGCAAAGCTTCCTGTTCAGAAAAGACGGAACAAGAGAGTACAAGAGTAAGAATTCGAAAGAAATCCCAGTTCCTCCATTACCTTTGAAACTACCACCAGCCAACTTGCTTCACCAAGACATCCTGTGGGCCTGGTGCCAAGAACTCCAGCTGAGCACCAAAGGCCAGAAATTAGATGTATATAAGCGAACCTGCGAATATGCTTACCCAGATCAAAAGAAGAACTTTCCTGTCACCTCAGAGGAGCCCAAGATTCTCACCCAGACACAAAGAAGGTTGATGATGGACAAGGGGGAAATGTCTCTGGAAAGTCCTGGAACAAAGATACCTTCTGATGGAACCTACCCTCCTGAAGTGGCTGCCCCTCCTGAGAGGTCTGATGCTCTCCTGGAGGTGGTCAATACTGTTGTTGTGACCACTTTGGCCCCAGATTCCATGTTTGCCTCCTGGTCCAGAATTGCAGCCAGGGCTGGGAAGATGGAGACAGTGGCATCGCCACAGGAGGCCCATGGTGCCAAGTGGTGTGTGGTCCATGGGAGAAGTATGCCTGCAGGCACAGAAGGTTGGGTTCACCTGCAATTTCATGCAGGACAAACCTGGGTGCCTGAAAAGCGGGGGAGAGTATGCGCCCTCTTCTTGCTCCCCGCTTGTAACTTTCCACCCCCACAGCTGGAGGACAATATGCTGTGTCCCAAATGTGTTCGCAGGAATAAGGTGTTAATGAAAAGCCTCCAATGAGCTTTCAATAGCAGGAAAAGGGACACAGCTGTGATTATAATCAATGGTACAAAGAGAACTACAGTCAACTCCGTGGTGACACTGATGGCCGGACTGTAGGCTGCTCACACCCTCCATGCTGCCTGCTTACAGGGACACAGGCTAGTGCATTACAGATGTTACCCTCCAACCTCCACTGGGGCCTGTGGCTTCATGGGTTGAGATGCAGGAGCTCTTAGATTTTAAATTGGAAGAGCATTTCAGAAATTACCATTTCTTCTATTTAATAAGAAGAAAAAGTCATTCATGCTACCAAACGTTTACCCTTCTGAAATAGAAGTGACCTTAACTTCTTTTAAAGTGGGAACCTGAGCCTCGCCTAGCAGAGGGTTTGGGGGTGGGGGGTGGAGTGGAAAGTACAGGTGTGCTTCCACACTGGATTTCTCTGCAATTCCAACTCCTCCAGAGACCGCTACACCTTCTTAGGTTCGTGACTTCAGGCTGTTGAGTATTTTAAACCAAAGGGAAAGCTGTTATTCTTTCCCACTCCCAAAAACATACTCTTAATATAGAAAACATTTTTTGATGTTTTCTTAATAACCTGAGACCTCTATGGTATGTCTCTGGGATAATAATATGGAACACTTTGCGGGTATTATTTTTACTTGTAACTATCATGTGTGTTTCTACTGCTTAAAAATATTTAAGGGTACTTCTGAATCATAAATTCATAATGTATTGGATTTTAAATTGTATATAAAATCATCTATTGTATATAGGAGGCCATATGCATTGTGGGCAAATTCTTAATATTCTTAACTCAGAATTAAGCTAAAAATCATGGTTTTCTTTGGCATGATTCTTTTTTTAAAACCACTCAAATGAAGTATGAGTAACATTAAAAAAAAGCTATACGTTTAATGTATATAATTTGATGAGTTTGATTCATTTATAATTTTTTGTGTCCTTCCTAAATTTATAGTCCTGCAGTTCTTAGAAAAGATTTTTTTTTCACTCGTGTTCTTATGGCAGTTTCCAACATTGTTTTATTGTTGTGGATTTGGAGATTATGAAAAATTTTTCCCCCTCTCTAATGTACTGGAAGGAGTAGTAGAGTTAGAAAGTTTGTAACCATTAGGATATGGACAGATTTGGGCAGGAATCCTCAATAAATGTTAAAAATGTTAAAAAAAATAAATTCTGAAAAAGCCCAATTGTAGGGTTTTATTAAAGCCCATATCTGAGTGTGTATGTACTTTTAAGTGTTTTGTTTTGTTTTGTTTTTGTGTGTGTGTGTGTTTTGCTTTGTTTTGTTTTGTTTTGCGGTGGGGAGATGACAGATCAGGTTGCTTTGGCCCTATAAAGCAGGAAAAAAATTCCACTCAGAATTGAGTGATCATAGCAATTTATTGTTTGACTTATTTGAAAAGTCTGCAGGTATTGTGGGCTTCAAGCATGGTTTGATCAGGGTTCTATGACTTGTCTATGTGATTGCCTTCACTTTTCCTCTTTAAGAGGAAGCTTGATTCCAGGCATCTTCCATTATCATAAAACAAAGATTGCAACAATTCTGAATGTCACATTTCCAAGTACATCTACTGCAGAAAGGAACCTTCTTTTTCTTGTCACCAAACAGAAATACTCAGGTTTGCCTTTATTTGTCTATCTTAGGTTTTGCCCACATGTGTATTGTTCACTGAGGTCAATGAAATGACCTGCTTGGATTAGCTGAGACCTGGGTTGCTGACCATTTACTACCCTAGGTTTTGTCACAGTGTGGTGTTTAAGTCAATTCAACACAAAAGCCATGGCCCCTGAAAAATGGACTAAGAAAGGAATAAATGATGGAGAGATCCCTACAGTGTCTGCTCAGTGGGGGAATGTGAACTAGGAACCTAGAAAAATAAATAGGGGCCCTGTCATGTCAGCCTCAGCATAGTTTCCGGGCTTGTAGTTATGGGAGGACAGAAGGGATTTGGTCTATTTCCAAATTGACCTCTAAACTAAAGAACACATTTTTTACAGAATTAAGAAACATTCTAATAGTCCTAAGACTTGAAATAGAGCTGGAATTGCAAGGATTGCAAACATGGAGTAATGATAATGACCTGCAGTTCTAATTAATGTAATTAATTTGATTCCTGCCCCTCAGGTGCTGTCTCATCCTTATTCAGATGCCGGTGATCTCAGGGAAGACATCTTGATCCACTCCATTTAAGAAAGCAGCATCTCACCCAGCAATTCCAATTCACTTTCTCTGCTTGGTTTCTCCAACACAGCTGGACATTTCTAAAGTACTAGTTTATTTCAGTGTGTAGTGTTCATTTCTCTCTTGTAGAATATACGCTCCACAAGGGCAGGGACATTAGACTGTTTTGAACATTTGATTGTAGTAATGCTTTCATTGTCTAATAAATGCCTCAAGTAGAGATACATTACCACGTATCCTTTTATTACATTACAATAGCACTTTAAGTTTATAGGGATAGCCATTTTACTAAAGATTTTTAAGGAAGATAATGGAACAGAAAAGCATGCACATATCTTTCTGAGGATGTCACTGTCTGATGCTGTTCCTAATCTAAGACACTGCCAATTTCTTCTCTTCATCCAAGGGCAGTGTGTTAGTTGACTCTGGCTGCTGTAACAAAATACCGCAAACTGGAGGGCTTAAACAACAGAAATTTATTTTTTTGAGTTCTGGAGGCTGGAAGATCAAGGTTCTGGTCAAATCAGTTCCTGGTGAGGACTTTCTTCCTGACTAGCAGATGGCCACCTTCTTGCTTTGTCCGCACATAGTATTTCTTCAGTGCATGGGAGCGGAGAGAGAGAGGAGGCACGCACATGCAAGCTACCTGTCTGATGTCTCTTCCATTAAGGACACTGATCCTTTCAGTCAGGGCCCCATCCTTAGGACCTCATTTAACCTTACCTACCTCTTTCTTTCCTCCAAATACAGCTACCCTGGGTTAGGGGTCAACATATGAATTTGGAGTGGAGAGTTGGGAGATACAAACAGTCCATAACAGGCAGTTTACCTGTAGATCCAGTGTCTAGAAAGAAGTTGGGCTATCAAGCCTTAATTTTTAAAAAAAGATTTTATTTACTTATTCATAAGAGACACACACAGAGAGAGAGAGAGAGAGAGAGAGGCAGAGACATAGGCAGAGGGAGAGGCAGGGTCGCTGGGGGGAGCCTGATGCGGGACTCAATCCCAGGACCCTGGGATCACAACCTGAGCCAAAGGCAGATGCTCAACCACTGAACCACCCAGGTGCCCCTCAAGCCTTAAACTCTATGTGATTTTACTAATCAGATCCTCTCATTATTGAAATGGGAGAGTTCATGAATACTTATTCCCCTTTATCTTTAAATGCCAAAATGAAAATAGATCAGAAGCTTAATTGACTTTTTAGCACTTAAGCAATGCATAATATAAACCTAGGACTCGACCCTGTCTAATGCAAATTGAAATTGGGTGGATCTAGCTTTTAAATGCACAAAATGGAAGCATTTGCTACTTTACGTATTGACTTATGTGAAGAGAACTTCTGATAGCCTATTACATTTATTTGTCATTAATCATCTTATTTCATGACAGCCTTTTAGAAAAATCTAGTTTAGGATCAGTCCATTGTGCTACATATGTGCACTCATATGTGCAATCAAGAGGGCAATGAAATAACCAAATCCTATCAGCAATTCTGCTGACCCATTAAACTGAGCGCTGGAGATGGTGTTTAAGTTCCCCAAGCAGTATTTAACTATCTTCTCTGTAGTTAATACTGTCTACCCAGATCTCAATTAAGCAGCTTTGTTGTGTGGTGGAGAGAGCATGGCATTTGGAATTGGAAGGCCAAGGTCAGATTTTAGCTCCTCTGTAAACTATGTGAGGAAGTGGTTCAGTTTCCTCCATGCCTCAGATCCCAGTTGGTTCCTAGGAAACCCAACAAGTATTTGTTGGCTGAATGTAAAATCCTCATATATTTCTAGTAATGTCTTTTAAATGTAAACTTTTCATTTTTAGGATGCTTTCTTATGGCTTAATGTATAATCAGTACATCTAACTCAACATAAACTATGGTAAAGTTCATATGATCCATACAAAATATGTTATGGATACAAATAGAAGAGCCATTTTCACCACTGCATGTCACAAAGTATGTCTTTCTTTAAAAATAGATCCTTAAGTACTGATTCCAGGTGTTGGCTAATTTATCCTAGGATTTTAGGCTCACATTTAAAGTAGTATGACGACATTTAATTAGCTGATTTAAGAGGTTCATCGCTTTTCATTTTAATCAATAGCATACCTGCATACATACATACACCCACATGCACACACCAGTAATTTGGTCGCTCTCCAAATTACAATCATGCCTTATAATAAGCGTTAGAAACGAAGTTGTTTTTTGAGTTAATGGTTTTTCTGACACAACACAATTGATGTAATTGCAAATTATATTTTATAGTAGATGAAAAAATGCTCATTTTAATTTAGAAATCAACATTTGTTAAAAGTAGTAATCCACATTTAAAAATTTAACGCAATGCACATTTAATTTTCAAAACATTGCTCCAGGCAGTGGCTTGACATTTCTTATAATTTATCAGATTGCTTTTCAAAATTAAGCTAAAAATTAATTTACTATAGTAAATCCTTGAAAACACTATGAGTATCATCCCAAATGCCAACCGTCCTTAATAAACGCCTTTCTTCTTTTTCATCATCAGTGTCATACTTATTCTTAATTGCTTTTTAAGCTTATGTCATAATCTTAGCAGTTTAACTCAAATTAACATGATGGCTCAGATGGCAGCTTTAGCAAATGCTCAGAAAATGTACATAATACCATTTAAAACTACTGTGCTAGATACTAGATTTGGATTTTCTGTATAAAATATAATGTATTATATGCAAATATATTTCACATAGTAAAAAATATGAAGTTCCACTTGAGTGCATATGGTGTTACATTCAGTTCTTACATTTAGGATGCCAAGTTTTTCTGGGCACGTGATTTTCTCAATATTTAAAAAGTAGGGTACTGTAAGTCTCCATGCTTTTTGCTTCAGGGACTGATTCTTTGATTCATTGACTGGATCATTAATGCCAGTGTTTATAGCTGGTATTGTTTCTTAAGTTCTACTGTACCATTGAGAACTCATGCAAGTTCTCCCTTCCGTATGACAGTGACTTCCCTCATACCCTGAGCTCTTCAACCGTTATGGATTGTACCATGTATTTGACAAAATATGCCATTAATTGTTTATAGTTGTTTTTTTGGTTGTCCCCGACTAAATTGTGAGCCTTTAGTGAGCTGTGACCCGTTCCTGTATGTTGGTATAGAACAGAGCTTTACTTTATCCTTGTGTACACCTGGTGATAAGTCAGTATTTGGTGGTGATGATGGAATGTTACTTGCAGTTGGAGGCCTGATTCTACCCTGACTTAGTACTTTTGCCTCTTTTCCCTGGCATTAGATAGGCATTTCTACCATGGCTTATTTCTTTATCATTTGTTAGATTCATGCTTTCAGGATATCCAAAGAGGTTGAGTCAGTTCAGAGTTAGGTAATGACATTAGGAATGTGTTTCTTGATTTTTGAAATAACCTTCCCAGTATAGAGTCTAAGAAAAGATGACTATGTTTGAATCTTGCCAGTTTATTGTGACACACATATACTTTCAGAATTTAGACTGTCCTGAAGATTCATCTTTTATGTTTGATTGTGTGACTTTACATCACTTTGAAAGTGATATGATTCCATGGAATGCTAGAATAAGTGGAGAGCCCATTTAGAATTCAGTTGTATTAAGAGGCTTAAAATAAGGTTGCCATAGTTAAAAATCTGATCATGGAAATATCCAGATTTTCCATCATATCACAGAAAGTTTGTGCTGTCGCAGTTTGCATAAACATTCAAATATTAGCTCAGTTCTCAACCTGTATCACTCCCAGGGAGTTAAGTTCTAGGAATCTTCCTTCCATGAAAACCACAGATTGAAGTGTTCCCAAGCAGTCTCAGTGGTGATAATTCTGACACCTTTCCCTTCTTAGTGGATGGACTTGGGCCATTATGGCTCGAGTTAATTCCCTCTGAATCATTTTGGATGTTTTATTGGTAGTCGTCAGTACTCTCCTTTCCACTTTCAATGTCTTTTGTAGTAAATACACATAATGAAGTTTGAAACCGCTGAGCTTCTGGTCATGTAAACATTGTAATGAAAGTACCCTTTGTATTTCAGTACAGATCAGTTCTGCTGAAATCTTTATAAACTGTAGTCCAATGGATCCATGTTCCAGTGGGATGGAGTAAATAACTGAAGAAGGATGAAATCATTTTAAGAGATCTTGGTATCAGATTTGGCATGTGTAGTTGATTGTTCAAGGGCTAGCTAGTCTGATGAGTGCAAGTTCTCAGTGCCTTACCTGTGATTTGGAGATGCATGAGACTCTGAAAACCAAAGGTTCTTTTATATGTTCATGGAAAAATCATTAGGGACCACATCTCACCTGGACTGATGCACAGTTAAATATAGTCCCTGTTCATCCCACTTAATGTGAATGCTCACATTTTGGCTTAGAAATATCAACAGGCTTGGTTATGAGTACTACTCCAGACCTTGCTGGGAGTGGTATGTAAAAATGGTCAATGCAGCATGTTTCTAAATTCAAGAGCAAATGAACATGGAAACACTTACAATTCCAAGGATACAGATAACCAACTGGGGAGCCTGTAAAATATGATAGTTAATAATTGGCTCTGCTAAGGAAATGATGGGGTTGTGATCAGGCTTGCGAAATGTTGCTGTGTTTTGGGAAGTGCAGAGATGTTGGTTCCTGTTGCTGACTTTGCTGTGAAGGGTGGTGGTTTATATTTTCCTTAGTGTGAGTGCCTGTGATAGAGGGATGAAAGAAAGCAGGTGAGGCCAAAGTGGTGGACAGGCCAGCCAGGAGGGGGAAACAGTAAGGAAGAATGTCTAGTTGTAGCGGAAATCAACTTCTGGTAGCTCTGGAAAGCGCCACAGAACAGTTGGCATGAAACTTATTTGAAGGCCCAGAGCCTCAGAAAGGTCCTGAGGGGATCCGGTTCTAAATTAAAGAATTCCCAGTGAAAGTTAGGGTTAGTTTAAGCAGTGATTGATCTTAGTACTTACTGTGCTGCATTGTGACTGCTGTTTCTATCTCTGCGCCCCGCTGGACCGTAAACTCTGATGAGCATCGCAGTTTTCCATCTCTGTGTTTGGGGGAGGGGTGCTCAGCTCCTGGCACAGGACCTGCCAGGTGGCGGGTGTTCAGTAAATGCTTGGGAATAAGTGAATCAAGCATGTTTTGCTATGCTCCAATAACTGTAAGTCTGCACATTTTGTTTTAAATGTATGATGTTTAATGTGGTGCCATAGAGTAGGAAAAGGAAGAAGAGTGGCCACATGTTTCTAGAATCCCTTTGGACAGAGGAGTGGGATTGATTTTCAGACTGCGGTGCTTATGCTGTCCCATCTCAATGTTAATATAGCGTGGTACCCTATATCTGATGAGAATATCTGTTGTGAGGAACAACTATTACTAATGGAATATTTCCTGTTTTTCTTTTGTACCAAAGTGGAATGTAAGGGAGAGAACCATTGTAGAAAGCAGCATATAACCTACTCAGACACAATCATGAATAATACAAGTTAATTTATAGGCTTAGCAGTTCTAATAATAATGGCTGTGTTAATATATATTTGATAGAAAAAACATGGCATGCGTTTCCTTCTGGTTAAGTAAGCCCATGGGAACGTGCAGACGATGCTCATATGCCTTTGTTCCTGGGTCTTGATGCATGCAATTTGTAGACTGAGTCTCAAGGGGAAACATTTGGCTTTGCACACACAAATCTATAATGATCACATGGCTAACAATTCTAAAGCTATATTAAAGAATATGTCTGCATTTTCCTGCATTTCCAATCAATTCTCTGTGTTGATCATGGTTCTGAATTGGATGTTGTATATCCTCATTCCGTGGGACTTGGTAACCTCAGTACCATATCTGTTGAAGTAATACTGGGGACCATTGATGGCAGTTTTTTTTAGCACTTCTTTGTTTTCTGGTGCTGCAAGATGCTCCAGGCTCATCTTGTACTGTCCCTGCCACCGTTCTGGGGATCAGCCATGTTTCCAGAGAGCCCTGGTTCCTTTTATTGGAGAATGGGGTGTACTCCTTGCTCCTGGGGTATCCATGTGTTAGACCCTTTCTGGTGACTGGGCAAGGAGTACTTGTGTGGGTACTGAGTATATACACCTATCTATAAATGTTTCCATACGTAGCCATCTGTATCTATATGAAACTACATACTACAACTCTACTCCCTTTTAGCACATGGATCATTCTACTTCCTCCCTGTGTAACTTCCGACTCTAAATATGAGAAATCCTCCCACCCATCTGCCATCCATTTACTTTAGTGTTCAATTACAGTTTACATTTACAGGAGGAGCAGAATTGTTAACCTGTAGCCCTGTGGAAAACAAACTAGATTACAGTGCTTCAAGACAATTGGTTTTCCTTTAGTCCCACAGTCTGCACTCACTTCCAAAGTTACCTAGGTCACTCTGTCTTTGCCCCCCCTACTGCCTTCAGCGAGATGATTCCATGTTTGTAACACCGGCAGATTTCTTTGTCACATTCTGCATTCCACTCTTAGATTCCCCCATCTCCTAAATGAGTTTTAAACTTTGCATACACTAAGTATCCCTCTTGTGCTGTAAAGTTCTGTGGGTTTTGAAAAATGCATATTATCACGTCTCCACCATTACAGTTCAATGGAGAAACAGCTTTAAAATATCCCCTGGGTTGCACTGGTCATCTTTGTTTTCCTTCCTCAAAACCCTTGGCAACCACTGATTCATTTACCATCCCTATAGTTTTCCTTTTTTTTGAATATCAAATACAGATCTTCCTCAATTTGTGATGGGGTCACATCCCGATAAAAAAAATCATAAAAATTCAAGATATTCTAAGTTGAAAATGCATTTAATACGCCTCATGTACCCAACACCACAACTTAGCCTATCCTACTTTAAACATGCACAGAATACTTACATTACCCTTCCGTTGGGCAAGACCATTGAACATAAAGCCTATGTTATAATCAAGTTTTGACTATCTCATGTAATTTACTGAATGCTCCACTAAAAGTGAAAAGGAGAATGTTTGATTGGGTACAGATGGTTATCAACGTATCAGGTGTTGACCTTTGTGATCACCTGACTGGCTCACTGCCACTGCCCAGCATCATGTTAGCTTGGGAAAAGATCGGAATGCAAACTTCAAAGGTTTCTACTGAATCCGTACTGCTTTTGCATCATTGTAAGTGTAAAGATTGTAAGTTGAACCATCATAAGTTGGGATTGTCAGTATTTAGAGTCATACAGTCTGTAGCCTTTTCAGACTGGCTTTTTTCCTATAATAATAGGCATTTAAGATTCATCCATGTCTTTTCATGTCATGGTAGCTCATTTCTTTTTATTGCAGAATAATAGTTCATTCTGTGGATACCCCCAGTTTATTTATTTTTTCACCTACTGCAGGAAACTTTGCTTGCTTCCATTTTGGGTAGCAGTGAATGAGGCTGCTGTAAACATTCACATGGGGGTTCCCCCAGCTTTACTGAGATATAGCTCACATGTAACCTCCTATAAATTTAACATATACAGTGTGATGGTTAGACATGTTTTCAAGTACTTTGCATAGGTAACTAGGAGTGTAATTGCTGGATAGTATATGAAGACTGTATTTAGCTGACAAATTGTCTTCCACAGTGGCAGAACTGTTTCACATTCCCATCACCAATGAGAGTTAGGTTGTTCTGTATCTTTAACAGCAATTGGATTATCAAGGTTATTTATTAAATTTTTTAGCTGTTCTAATAGAAGTATAGCAACATTTAATTCTTGTTTTAATTTGTGGTGTATTTTTAAAAAGGAGCAATGGCTTTTACTTGAAATAGCATCTATCTAGAAGTCCCTGAGTCAAAGTCTTGGCCAGTCTTAACCCAGAAAGTATGAAGATTTTGAAAAAGTGGAGAACTCATAAGAATCCTCGGCATAAAAATTAGCAGTTAAAATATAGTACACTTTTCCAATCAGATTGGAGCAGAAAAAAATGTGTAAGAAAAGAAAAAAAACAACCAACAGCAATATAGCAGGATCAGATATGGGGAAGAGTAGACACTGACTGTAAAACATTGAATCCTAGGAGGACTGGTATAACATTGTATGAGTCCTGAGATCTCTGTTTGAAACAGTAGCAGAAACAGGTTGTAGAATGGGAAATAAACTTCCTTCCTCTCATATTGGAAGACACTGGACAATGACAGCCAGCAACATACTGGAAAATGAGCTATGGGAATCACATGGAACAGAAAGGGTTATTTCCATAATGTTTCATTAGCCTTTAGTTGGGTGGCTCTTTCTCTCACTCCTCAACCATTGAGCAGAAGCCCTGCTGAGCCCACCTCTGAAGTATCACTCAGCACCCAGTCAGCAGCTGGATGATGGCAATAGCTTATTTACTCAGTCTTGTACTTTGTAGGTCTTTTTCCCCATTGAAACCAAAATGCCCTTTCAAAAACACAGAGTTAAATTGCTCAGTGGCTCTTCGTTCTGTGAATGTTGAGATATCTTAATTAAATCTTGTGTCAAATGCATAGCCTTCTCTCTCTTTTTTTTAAGATTTTATTTATTCATGAGAGAGAGAGAGAGAGAGAGAGAGAGAGGCAGAGACACAGGCAGAGGCATGATGTCGGACTCGATCCTGGGACTCCAGGATCACGCCCCGGGCCGAAGGCAGGCGCTAAACCGCTGAGCCACCCAGGGATCCCCTACAGAGCCTTCTTTATAAACCTTTCGTATATCAGAATTCCATCTTCTTTCCCTTTATGTTCTAAAAATCTTGAAATGTGTCCAGGTCCCTCATATTTGGTGCTTCAGGGCAAATCAGGGCCACTACACTGTAAGTCTTTGAGAGCAAAGATTGTGTTTGTTATGCAGTTGCCCGTATCAAGGACTCAAAGCTTGCTAGTTGAATGAATATATATTTGATAAAGTGATATTCATTATAATACAATTAATAAGTAGAATTATCCGAATAAGTAATAATACATAAGTTAGGATAGAGCCATATAGGGGACTGCTATGTACTATTAAAATCATGTTTGGGTTGTATCCAACCTGGTAAAGTATATGCACTTTAACAAATAATAAATAAAGCTATTTATATAGTATTCCAGGATCAGAGAGATATGGATGCAGAGATGAGTTTGGAAAAAAAAGTGTTAAAACATCAACATATTCACATCTCCTGAATGTCAGAATTATTTTCCTTTTTGGGCTTTTTCTGTATTTTCCAAATATTCTATAATTAATTATGGAGTTGCTTATTTTTTCAAAGTTTGTTATAAAATATATTTTCATTATTTAGAACACTATGTTCAGCTCAAAATAACTGATTATTGTTTAGTAATTTGGTATCATAGGATTGCTTTTAACTTTGACAATAGGGAAGTGCTAGTTTAGAATAAAAGTGAAACTTCTAAATATACAATATGGTTAAGGGTATATAAGCAGATGTGAAAACCATAAAGCCAAAAAATAATTGCTGCCTATGGAGATACCCAATTATATACCTGGAATGTGCCAGCGGTTCTCATTTCAAGCACTTTTAGATACAATGTCCCCCCAGAAGCCTTGCAAAAATGGAAACTCTAATTGCTGAATTATCATAGGTGCAGCTAGCACTGAATGTAGACATCTCTGTACCTGCTCAAATTACATTGTTCACAACTGAGCAGAGGCCCAGGTTTTGTTATTAAATACAGAGCCAAAAACAGATGTGAGATTTAAAAGATCTGAAAGCAACTGTATCATCGATTCAATGCTTTGTACTTAGTAAACGCAGTTATCTTTGTTCCTCACCCTAGGTGAGTACGAGTTTGCTCATTATTACATTTGTTCTGTATTGGCTCAGAAAATAAAACCACTGTGCAAACTTACCAAGAGCTCCGTGCTTAACTGGTACCTATCAGCTACCAAGACATTTTGCCAGTATGCTGTTTAACTCTGGGAACAACAACAATGGAAGAATGTGTTCATTGCAGAAGATAAAATAGTAAAAGATAATTATGTAAGAACACCCTTGGAAGGGTCTAAACCAAAAATTATTCCTGTAGGAAATTAGCTTCTTAAATACTTCTTTCTTTTAGCACTGGTAGATACAAAGGACACCTCATGAAAAAGTCAGGAAACACTCTATGTTCTTCCTCATTAGTTAATTAGAATGTTACTGCTAGTCGACAGGACATTTTCTGAAAGTCGGAAGGTGCAAAAAGGGAATTCCAAAATGTGTTTTATGATTCATAAATACTGTAGAGGCTCTCCTACTTTATCTTTGAGCTTTAAATATAATACTCAGGTTTAAATAAGAACGATCAGGCTTCCTCTCAGCTGAGAGTATTATGACAACGCTACTCTGCCTGTTTATCTTACTTTATTTCATTTTTGTCACTTGTTTCATATATTGAAGAAGAGTCAGAGGAAAATACTGTTTTAAAAGCTTCTTTAGCTGACTGAAAGGCATGCCATTGTTTCCCACTGTAACCTGGATACACAGCAGAGTGTCTGGTATACAGTAGGACCGTAACGAGTGTCTGCTTCATGGACAAATCAGTCAAGGAAATTATGCTGGTTAGTTCTGCTAATTAGATCATGATGCTCAATAGTGCCCTTGGTATGTGTTCTGTGATTTCATGAATACAGTTCTTAGGATGTCATACCTAGACTGAGTTTTGAAGTGTATGTTTCCAGGTGTTTTATGTTATTAAGAATCACACAGATAGTATCCGATATTAGGAGCTCAGATGTCTTCATGCCATACTGTTATTGAATCATCTTGGCCTTCAGCTCCTGTCAAGAATTCCATATATGCTAGTAAGTGGCTACATAGGGAAAGCCCAAAATAGTACTCTGTAATGTAATTATTTAAAGATTTTAGTTCCATTCAACATTTACTCAACATCTATTATGTATCAGGCTTTTCTCATATGCTTTGTCATTAAGTCATCTCAATAGCCCATGAAGTTGATATTATTAATCAAATTTTGGGGAACATATTACTGAGGATAAGAATTCAGTTGACTCACTAAGTAGCTGAGTGTACCACCAATCCCACAAGATTCTTTAATCAAAATCTACCACTCCGGGCTGTCCCTTTTAGAAATAATTTAAGATGGAGTTTGGGGAAGTACAAAAAAATTTATGCGGTGTTTTGATATGAGTCTGAATCTCTGTTTTGCTGTTCATTCTATAACTTTGCATAAATTACATAAACTTTCTCAGCCTCGTTTTTTGCATCTGCAAACCATACCTTGACCCACATAATTTAAGTGTCACGTAAGTAGCTTCTGTTGCTATTTAAGCTGTTAGGACATTGTTTCATGATAAAGTATCATTAGCACTTAAACAACATTGAAAAGCCTCTTCTCTGTCCAAGTTGAGATTTGGACAGCAAAGGGGGGGATGTTTTATAGTAGCGATACAGTAACACCTCATGTCTTCTCCCATTAAATTCTATATAGGTGTCCATAATTTGCCTGAAAGAAAATAAGTGCATTGAAAATAATTAACTTAATAGGGGGACTAAAAATTTATAAAAATAAGTACTTGATGATTAAATGTCTTGAAAACACATACATACTTCAAAGGGGGGCAACAGTAAAAGTGTACAGGTTAAGCTATGAAATTCGGTCACAAGACAAAGACATAGATACCAGTAAAGAATCCACATCTTTACTACAAGAGGTAAAACATGAACAGAGCAGGGCACCTGGCTGGCTCAGTCAGAGGAGCATGCGACTCTTGATCTTGGGGTTGTGAGTTCTAGTCCCACATTGAGTGTAGAGACATTACTTAAATAAATAAACCTTAATAAAACTAAAAAAAAAAAAAAGAATAAAGCCTGTGGTAAACAAAACCAATATGAGATTAAAAACATCACCTGTGAAATAAAACTACTGTAGAAATTAAAGATAGAAGGGTGCCCAGGTGGCTCAGTCGGTTAAGCATCTGCCTGTGGCTCAGGTCATGACCCTGGGCCCTAGAATGGATATACTGGTTTCCAAAGTGACAGAACATATGCCACATACTAACTTGCTAAATATTTCCAAGGTGAAAAGGGTAATTGAGTTTTCAGTTGGAGAGACATTATAGAGTCCTAAGAAAAAAAGTAAAAGCACAAACCAGTGCAAAGAGGATTACTCATAAAATTTACAAACACTAGGAGAATATTAGTATATGGCATAAATTAAAAAGTGTGCAGTGTGCATAAGGCAACTATTTTGATTGTTTTTCCTACTAAATGAAAGGTATGATTTTATATATATATATGTATGTATTATATGTATATATATGTATATATGTGTTATATGTATATATATGTATTATGTATTTCACTAAGTAATGTATATGTATATGAGTAAGAGTATCTATAAGATGACTATACGTATGTACATATACACAAATATATACATTCCAATATTATTTTACTGAAATAATAGTGTTATAAAAATGAAGAATTTACCTGAATGTTTCTCCACAGATTCAGGACCATTTTATTCTTTTTTTTTTTTTTTTTAAGATTTTAGCTATTTATTTTAGAGAGAGAGAGCACAACAAGCAGGCAGGGAATAGCAGAGGAAGGAGAAGCAGGCTCCATGCAGAGCAGGGAGCCAGATGCGGGACCTATCCCAGCACCCTGGGATCATGACCCAAGCTGAAGGCAGATGCTTAAGCAAGCGAGCCACCCAGGCGCCCCAGGACTACTTTTAATCTTGAGCAGAAAGCTGTGGTATGACTGTGGAAATAGAGGAAAGGTACCAGTTGGTGATCTGGCCTGCTTTTACAAAGACACCATTGATTATAAAGCATCTGGGCGAACAAGTGAAATTCTTAACAAAACCAAGCCATAATTTAGCAATATTGTAAGTGTTATTGCTCAACAGTAAGTCAGTCTCATCATGAGGACAAAAAAAAGGTGAACATTCAACATGCTACCCTCACGGACTGAATGTTTGTGTCCTCCCCAAATGCCTGCGTTGGAACCCTGTTTCCCCAGGGTGTTGGTATTTGGACGTGGGGCCTTTGGGCAGTGCTTATGATGAGGTGGGGTCTTGGGGCAGAGCCCTCCTGAAAGTGGTTGGTGCCTTCGTAAGAGTCGTGAAAGCTCTTGTTGCTCCTTGCTCTCTACGTGTGAGGAAACAGCAGAACATAAAAGCCAGGAAGCAGACTTCTTCTGGACACTGGATCTGCTGGCTCCTACATCTGGGACTTCTACGTTCTAGAACTGAGACGTAAATGTTTCTTTAAACCGTTGTGTCTGATATTTTGCTACAGCAGACCAGACTGACTATGACAGTCACTGGAAGGGATTTCCTAATGGCATAAAACAAGCATGCAATTTCTGCATGATCAACCAAGAAATCATGTGGTGACTCAGTAGAGGTATTGTCTGTGAAGGAAGGACAACTCGTTCACAGTGACAAACATATGAAGTAATTGGTAATAAGCCTTAATCCAGTGGGACATGTGATCTACCTGAAGAAAACTAAGAAATTTCACTTGAAAATATGTGTATTCTTTTATTTTATTTTATTTTATTTTATTTTATTTTATTTTATTTTATTTTATTTTGTTTTATTTTATTATTTTATTTTATTTATTTTTTTGCTTTTCCGGTGATCATACCATTTGTTCTTGTACCCAGATATACTGTACTCCTGTGCTTTGGAGAAAAGCTATAATGGTGGCTCAGGAAATATTTCTTGACTGCATGAATAAAGGTTCTGAGGCAAGACCCATCTCTCCTGTGGATAACATTTCTGTTCCAAACTATGTTCATTCATCTCTGAATTCCTTGGAACACATTTACTTGTAGCACACACTAAGTTAATTCAAGAACTAGTTACTGTAGTTGCTATTAAAGTATTCTCATTAATAATAATGATAAAATTATAAGTACCTCTGTTTAGGAAAGTGAAACAAAATGGAGATGTCACATATTTAAATCTTAAAACATGAATTGCATTGAAACCTAGGCTTGCTTTTTAGGGACGAATTGCATCTTTATTATTAATATAATCACCTTGAAATGTGCAATAATAGTTTGAATGTGTATAGTGCTAAGTTCCTTAGGGAACAGTGATAAAAGTAAAATGCATGAGGGGAAGCTAACAAACTCAAATTTGAATGCTGCTATTAATATTTTAGGAGAAAGTTTGTTTTCAGTGGTTTAATAATACATCAGTTTAAAAAAAAAACTTTTTTGAGGGTGAGCTTATTTTTCTGTGGCAATGCATTTCTAAAATAAAAGCAAGTTTGAAGAGATGTTGTCTGACTTTCCAGAAATATCTACCATAAATTGAAGAAGACTAGTCCTGTTGGCTTTTATTTAAGAAAGGTATGTTTTTAATTATTTTCTTCTTAAAATCTTTTAAAAATTTTAATCCCAATGTAGCTGACATATATTGTTACACTACTTTCAGATGTACAGTATAGTGATGTACAGCAGTTTCATATATTACTCAGTGCTTATCATGATAAGTGTATAGTTTTTAAAATATTTATTGATTCTTTTCGTGAGTGAGATGTGAGCAAGGCAGAGGCAGAGAGAGAGAATCCTGAGGCAGACTTCACCCTGAGCGTGGAGTCTGATGGGGGGCTCGATCCTAGGACCCTGAGACCATGAACTGAGCCAAAACCGAGTCAGACCCTCCCAACTGTGCCAGCCAGGTGCCCTGTGATAAGTGTACTCTTAATCCCCTTCAGCAATTTCACTCATCACCCCCCCACTCACCTCCCTTCTGGCATCCATCTGATTGTTCTCTATAGTTAAGAGTCTATTTTTTGGTTTGTCTCTCTCTCTTTTTTCTCTTTTGTTTTTTGGTTTCTTAAATTCCACATATGGGCAAGATTATTATGGTATTTGTCTTTCTCTGACTGGCTTATTTCACTTAGCATTATACTCTCAAGCTCCATCTATGTTGCTGGAAACAGCAAGTTTCATTTTTTATGGCTGAATAATGGTCTTATATATATTATATATGTATATAATATTTACCACATCTTCTTTATCCATTCATCTATTGATGGACACTTGGGCTACTTCCATTGTTTGGCTATCATTGATAATCCTGCAGTAAACAAAGGGGTGCATCTATTTCTTCTAATTAGTGCTTTCATATTCTTTGGGTAAATACCCAGTAGAGCAATTACTGGATCATAGGGTAGTTCTATCTTTAGTTTTTTGAGAAACCTCCATTTTGTCTTCCACAGTGACTACACAAGTTTGTATTCCTACCAGCAATGCAAGAGGGTTCCTTTTCCTCCACATCCTTGCCATTGCTTGTTGTTTCTTGAGTTTTTGATTTTAGGTAATTCTGACAGGTATGACATGGTATTTCATTGTGGTTTTGATTTGTATTTCCCTGATGATAAGGGATGTTGAACATCTTTTTATGTGTCTGTTAGCTATCTGTATGTCTTCTTAGGAGACATGTCTGCTCATGCTTTTTGCCCATTTTAATAGGATTATTTGTATTTTGAGTGTTGAGTTATATAAGTTCTTTGTATATTTCGGATACTAACCCCTTATAGAATATGTGATTTGTAAATATCTTCTCCCATTCAGTAGGTTGTCTTCTAGTTTTCTTGATTGTTTCCTTTGCTGTGCAGAAGCTTTTTATTTTGATGTAGTCTCAGCAGTTTATTTTATTTTTTAAAAGATTTTATTGGGGGATCCCTGGGGTGGCTCAGTGGTTTGGCGCCTGCCTTTGGCCCAGGGCGTGATCCTTGAGTCCTGGGATCGAGTCCTGCATCAGGCTCCCAGCGTGGAGCCTGCTTCTCCCTCCTCCTGTGTCTCTGCCTCTCTCTCTCTCTCTCTATGTCTATCATAAATAAATAAATCTTTAAAAAAATAAAAATAAAAGATTTTATTTATTTATTTTTAAAAAGAATTTATTTGTTTGTTTGTTTGTTTGTTTGTTTGAATGGGGAGGGGCAGAAGGGGAGGGAGAGAGAATCCTAAGCTGATTCCACACTGAGTGCAGAGCCTGACAGGGGACTGGATCTCATGACCTTGAGATCAGGATCTGAGCTGAAACCAAGAGTCAGATGCTTAACCAAATGAGCCACCCAAGCCCCCCACCCAATAGTTTATTATTGCTTTTGATTCCCTTGCCTCAGGAATCCTATCTAGAAAGATGTTGCTAACTGCCAATGTCAGAGAAATTCATGCCTGTTCTCTCTTCTAGGATTTTATGGTTTTAGGTTTCACCTTTAGGACTTTAATACATTTTGAGATGTGTGTGTGTGTGTGTGTGTGTTTTGTAAAAAAGTAGTCCAGTTTCATTCTTTTGCATGTAGCTGTCCAGTATTCCCTACACCATTTATTGAAGAAGCTGTCTTTCTCCCATTGCATATTCTTGCCTCCTTTGTCAAAGAGTATCATGTAACATGTAACATGTAACTGATCATGTAACTGTGAGGTTATTTCTGGGCACTCTATTCTGTTCCATTGATCTATGTGTCTATTTATGTGCCAGTACCACACTGTTTTGATGACTACAGTTTTGTAATCTAGCTTGATGTGCAAAATTGTGATGCTTCCAGCTTTGCTTTTCTTTTTCAATATTGTTTTGACTATTAAGGGTCTTTTGTGGTTCTATAAAAATTTTTGAGGTGGTGTTTTTTTCTAGTTCTGTGAAAAATGCTATTGGTATTTTGATAGGGATTGCCTTAAATCTGTAGATTGTTTTGGGTACTATAGACATTTTAATAATGTTTGTTCTTCAAATTCATGGACATTAACTTACTTAACACTCAGCAAGGAAAAAAATACTGGAAAAGCAAGAATCAACCTCAGATATTTCAGATTTTTGAGATAGCATTCTTATCTATGACTGAAACTGCCTGTTACCTCCTTCAAATTCTGCAGGTTAAAATAACAATCATTTATGTCAGGTATGAATATATCTGCCTATGACTCATACTATATTTTATATATTGCATTGCATGTTTTAATGTGAAACCTTTTAAAGCAAAACTTTTCTGCTGAATAGTTACTGCCAAAAGATGTTTACAACCATATAAATCCTCTATATTGGTAGAAAACGTAATTAAAATAGGCGGTATGAGTTTACACATACACACGCACACACACACAGACTAGTGGTTTTCTCAGGAATAGAAGGATTCTAACATACAAGAAAATAGTTCTCAGGAAAATAACATTTAAAATATTTAAAGAGGGCAGCCCGGTGGCCCAGTGGTTTAGCGCCGCCTTCAGCCCAGGGCATGATCCTAGAGACCTGGGACCAAGTCCCACATCAGGCTCCCTGCATGGAGCCTGCTTCTCCCTCTGCCTGTGTCTCCCTCTCCCTCTCTCTCTCTCTCTCTCTCTGTCTCATGAATAAATAAATAAAATATTTTTTAAAAATATTTAAAGAAGTAAGTTGATAATCTGCGTTATTTTCAGGAAGCTCTAGTGGGGAATGCAGTTCTCTGCCTTTTCAGCTCATCTGATTTTTGGAGACGGATACAATGTAACCCATATCCAATATTGTGTATGAAACAAGAGTCAGGAAGAGTCTGGTTTTTCAGACTGGGCATCTAGAAGAATGGAATTTGCCATTCGTATGAAAGGAGAGACTGAGAGAAGCAGGTGGATGGGGAAAATCAGATCTGGGGCCTTGTGAAGATAGATTTTGATGAGTCCTTCTGAAGAGTGTATGTTTAGAGTGCGGATCGGGGTCCCCTACACCAATAAAACAAGAAATCACAAAATTGTTATCTAATTCTCTATCTCTGGAAATGTTTATCAGTAACTCATTGTGTGGAAAAAATATATCGATTGCATAAAATAATTTTGAACTATCCAAAGCATTTAAAGTTTTTTTTTTCTTAAAATGCATCATGGGTTAATCATGATATGTATTAAAGAGTTCTGCAAATGTGGACTTCTTTTTTGCTCCCTAAATAAATGTAGCTTGTGCATTTTTTCCCCTGAGTTAGTTTATCATTTCAAGTCTTGGTTGGCAAGAGTTTACTGGCTGTGAATGGGATCTGGCCAGGAAGCTTTCCTTAGGGAATGAGGAAATGGAAGCACAAAAGAAGCATTGTGTACTGCTAGAATATTCTTCTTTGAAGAGGACATTGCTGTTTTATTGGTGGAAGTAACCATGGAATTTGATAATTAAAAGAAAGAATAAGTAAAATTCCAGGCAACAAGAAGTGAGAATTTTATAAAAAGCCATGTCAAGCATGAATAATATCTTGAATACTCAATTCATTGGCTTTGATATGCTTCCTCTTAGACCCCTGCTGTAATTATATTTAAATTTCTGAAAGCTTTCACGCTTGTACAAAAATACCCAGGGAAGAAGTGTCTCAGGACTTTTTTTCTCTTATAGTCGCATACCATGTGATAATAAAATATTCATGTTTTCATTGAGTTAACCAATATTTTTGAATTATTTGAAAATGGAAAGCAAAATACATGCTAGGACTAATTTGATAGTACCAGGTTTGTGCTAATAATCATTATGATGGATTTTTTAATGGATACATGTTTGGTCAATTAAAAAATATATGCATATATGTTTTAAAGAAAATTGAATCTTGGTAATTAAATTAATTGGCATTGTCCTACAATTTTTGAGGGTAGAACAGTGCAATAATTATTATCAGTTCTTCCTAACTCTGCAATTAGAGCATTGAGTTTGGCAGGAGTTCTCTCATTTAAATTGATTATCATTGGAGAATAAAAACTTTGAGACCACATGGTCCAGAGAAAACTGATGGTGAGAAATTCTGGTTTCATTCCCAGGTTTAGAATTGCTCCATCATATGACTTGGGGAGCAAGTCAATTAATTCTATTTGTAGAACATTAAATGCAGTCACCCACTTTCTTGGCATGCAGTTCACATATCTGATTCCATTTGACCAGAGTGAAACAAGCATGACTTCATTTTGCTTCTCTAGAGTATCCAATCAGATATACTAACAATTTTTCTTTCGTCATCAATTATAAAATAGGGAATGATGAAGAAGTTGAAATTCTGAAGGATGAGATTGACAGTATATAAGAAATTACGGACCAGAAAGTTTAGCAGTAATGAATTGATAGGACAATTTGGAGTTACAAGGCAAGAGAGTCTCAGGGCTTGAGAGGCTTTTTCATGAACCATTTTTGTGGCAAAATTATATTGGAGATTATGATCTGTTTAGGGTTACTGGGCCCCAAGAAGTTGTGTTTCTTTAATATTTGTTGAACACATTATCAAATATATTCTAGCCATTACAAATGTACCTGTTACCCAGTGAATTAATGAGCATCTGATATAATTGTAGTTACTCTTGATTACAGTTCAACATTATGACATAAATGGCTGTATTCTGTGCCCCCTCCTAGTCATTTCCTGTTTTGCTCTGCTTGATGCATGTTCCTCTGCAGATCATGTTCCTTTTTTTTGTCCTAGCTCAGATAACATTGGACTTAAAATCAACATTTTCTTGTTGCTGGTGCTGTGCCATCTTCCTCTTGGTTATTCCGTTGACAGCTTGAATCTCCAAGTCATTCCCTGATTCTTATCTGCAAGACACCCCTGGGGTGCCATTATAGAATAACCACAACTACGTGGCTTAAAACAATGAAAATTTGTTACCTTAGAGTTCTGCAGTCTGGAAGTCTGTAATCAAGGTTTTGGCAAAAGCTTCCTCTGAAGTTCTCAAGAAGGATCCTTTCTTATCTCTCCCAGCTTCTGGTAGCTCCAAGTGTTCCTTGGCTTGTAGATGCATCACTCTAGACTCTGCCTCTGTCATCACCTGGTGTTCTTGCATATGCCAGTGTGTTCACATCCTCTTTCCTCTTATAAGGACACCAGTCATACTGGATTAGGAGCCCCCACTACTCTAGTGTGACCTTATCTTAGCTAATTATATCTGCAAATATCCTATTTGTAAATACAGCCACATTCACAAGTACAGGGAGGGATAGGTTCTCAACATATTTTTTGGGGGGTGGGGGTGAGGTCACAGTTCAACCCAGAACAGTTGCCTACTTGGGCTGTTGGCTCTGCCACATGGTTTTCATTCTGTCCACTGATCAAGGATCCGAATCTATTTTCTGACACCAATTTATTCTCATAAGACTACCAGGGAACTTTCTTTTATTAGTGATATTTGTGCATTTCCTGTGTCAACTCTATGCATCACTTGAGAAGCAAAGATCAAGACTGACATATTCAAAGAAAAATGTCTATTTATGTCTATATTCATCAAAAAAAAAACAGGACCATCATTATTTATAGAAAACCTTGTATATATCAGGTACTCTGTGAGCATTAACTTATTCAGCCCTTATAACAGCATGCAGAATAGTTATATCCATCCACTTTACAGAGGAGACATGGGTCTCAATTCACATAGTAATAGACCATATCAGATCTGACTCAAAAAAATGGTGCTTATTCTGCGACTGTGTGAAATTGCCATTCAAACCAGAGAGTTTCAGGACTGCATATTAAAATGTTCTTTAAACAGGCCAGTGATAAGCATATGGTGAGCTCTAAGTGAGTGAAACGTAATCTGGGTGGGGGAGAATGGGAAGGCTGACAACTCAGTAACAGTGTAACTTGAGTTGGTTAACCTGAGAAAGATGTATTTTAAAAATTTAATTTTATATTATTAAGCAGTACCAGACCCCAATACCCACACCAGAAATGGAAAACAGTAAATGAAATTAGAGTTCAGCTTTACTTTTAAGCATTCGAGCAAAAATCCTAAATAAAATTCTATCACGTAAGTCTAAAATAATCATACAAAAATGAGTTTTATTTCAGATATGCAAGGATGGCTTAACATTAAAAAACTAATTAATGAAATCTAGTATATTAATATTAATCCCAAGAAAAGCCTATAGACATCTCCACAGATGTCCAAAATATACTTGAAAAAGTACCCAGGCATAGTTAAAAGAGAATTCTCTTATAGCTTTCAATTTTGGAATGAATACATTATAGGAATAAAAGGCACAACCTAGGGAGTATAGTCAATGACATGGTAAAAGCATCATATGAGGACAGATGGTAGCTTCATCTGTGATGGGTATAGCATACCATATAGAGATGTTGAATCCCTATGTGTACACCTGAAACCAGTATAACATTTGTGTCACCTATGCTTAAATAAAAAAAAATTAAAAATAAACATAAATTTCTAAAAAAAAAATCTCTTAGCAGAACATAGAAGAGACAGACATGCTTTTAATTTCTCAAGGAGTTACCACTCAGAAATATCATATTTAGGAGTGTAATATTATAAACACTTCCATTAAAATTTGTAATTTTATGTATTATTTGACCTCTAATATTCAAAATTATACTTAAGATATTAGGCTATCCTAAACCTAGGGGATAAAAGATGGGGGAAAACAAGAGACAGGCTATTATTTGTAGACTTCACAGTTATACACCCAAAATACCCACAGGAATAATTAACAAGCTGTTACAATTCTTAAAGTGAGTCCATTAAGATATCCAGATCCAATCTCAAAACACAAAAGTCCATAGTTTTCCTATTTACCAGCCATAAATTATAAGAAAATATAAAAGGAAATGCAATCCCATCTACAAAAACAATGAAATGATACATAAAGTAAAATTCTAAAAAAACATGCAAAATATTTTGGGAGAAAAATACTGAATTTTATACAAGCTCAAAATGGTCAGAGGAAAAAGACCTGTATTGAGCTCATGAATGTTCTCATGGCTCACTATGAATGGCTCACTATTGAAGCCTTTCATATTAAGGAGAGAATGCCTCCCAATATGCGTATTTAATGCTCCTGCATTCAAAAACTTAACGATTTTTCAGAAGTAGCAAAAAACGATTCAGAAAATCACATGTAAATATGAATAAACAATGCAAGACAATTAACGTTTATTATAATAACAATATGACAAAGCATACACAAGCAGTATGCTGGTTTTTTTTTAATATGAATTACCTTAAGTTCTTAAGGTAAACAATAGTATAAGAGTTCAGCTTTACTTTTAAGCATTGGAGCAAAAATCCTAAATTCAATCACATGAGTCTAAAATAATCATACAAAAATGAGTTTTATTTCAGATATGCAAGGATGGCTTAACATTAAAAAAATAATGAAATCTAGTATATTAATATTAATCACAAGAAAAGCCTATAGACATCTCCACAGATGTCCAAAATATACTTGAAAAAGTACCAAGGCATAATTAAAAGAGAATTCTCTTACAGCTTTCAATTTTGGAATGAATACGTATAAACAATAGTATAAGGGCAAGAAATAGACTCCTGCATGTATAAGAATTTCATATTTGGGAGGGATAGATAGAAGAGACTTCAGTTAGTGCTGTTAGTCTGAATGTTATATCACTGACTATGTATATGAAAAAATGAAGTAAAATTAAATTTCTCTCTGCACACTATAAACAAATTCTAAGTTGAGTAAGAGTCTACATGTTTTAAGAAAATAAAAATTAGGTAAAGTTATTGGAATATTTATTAACTTTGAATATTTAATGTATTTATGGGCAACAAAATAAAGTTTGAGAAATTTAGCAATACTGTTCCTTCAGCCTTCTGGAGAAAAAGAGTCTTATAGCTATGCTTAAAAATCAAGGAGTAGGGATGCCTGGTTGTCTCAGTTGTTAAGGGTCTGGCCTTTGGTTCAGGGTGTGATCCTGGAGTTCTGGGATCAAGTTCCATATCGGGCTCCTGCGAGGAGTCTGCCTCTCCCTTTGCTTGTGTCTCTTCCTTCGCCTTCCCTTTGTGTCTCTCATGAATAAGTCAATAAATCTTTTTAAAAAGTCAAGGGACATGAAAATTAAAGCAACAGTGAGATACCACTACACATCAATTAGAATGGCCAAAATAGGGGATCCCTGGGTGGCGCAGTGGTTTGGCGCCTGCCTTTGGCCCAGGGTGCGATCCTGGAGACCCGGGATCGAATCCCACATCGGGCTCCCAGTGCATGGAGCCTGCTTCTCCCTCTGCCTATGTCTCCGCCTCTCTCTCTCTCTCTCTCTGTGACTATCATAAATAAATAAAAAAATTTAAAAAAAAAAAAAAGAATGGCCAAAATAGAGAATATGTTAACATCCAATTGTGATGAAGATATAGAACAGGTACTCTTCTTTTACTGCTGATGGGAATGCAAAATGGTCCAGCCACTTTCGCAGATGGTTTGGTGGTTTCTTACAAAACTCATCATGCTCTTATCTTAACTATACGATCCAACAACTGTGCTCCTTAATGTTTACACGAAGGACTGGAAAATTTATGTCCACACAAAAACCTGCACATAGTTGTTTTTAGCAGTTTCATTCATAATTGCCCAAACTTGGAAGTATCCAAGATGTCCGTCAATAGGTGAATGGATAAACTCTGGTCCATCCAGACAATGGAACATTATTCTTCACTAAAAAGAAATGAGCTGTTGAGACATAAAAAGACATGGAGTTAAGTGTAAGTGCATATTGCTAAGTGGAAGAAGTCAATCTGAAGAGGCAACATACTGTATGATTCCAACTATATGATGTTATGGAAAAGGCAGACTATAGAGACAGTAAAAAAAAATCATGATGAGGGAGGAATGAATAAAGGAACATTGAGGACTCAAAGAGCAATGAAAATACTCTGTAGGATATCATAATAATGAGTATATATAATTACATATTTGTCCAAATCCAATGAATGTATAACCCCAGGAGTGAACTGTAAGGTCAACTATGGACTTTGGGTGATTATGGTGTGTCAATCTAGATTCAACCATTGTAACAAATGTACTACTTTGGTGGTCTACATTGATAATGGGAAGATATGCTTGTATAGGGCAGGGAATATATGGGAAATCTCTACTGGTTTTTTTTTTACTGTGAAATTAAAACTGCTCTAGCAAAGTAAATTTTTAATAAAAAAGCTAATGGGAATACATACTTAATAAAAGCAAAGAATATGAATATGTAACAAACGCCCATGAATGAATTTTCAAAAGTTACATATACTAATCAAACATCATAAACTATGAAAAGGAAAGGAAAGGAAAAACAAATGGACAGTACACACAAGAAGAGATGTTAAACCTTGCTTACATTCAAAAATTACAAATTAGTAGGATATACAGTTTTCCAGGCATTGAATTGGCATTAATAAATGTTGGATAACGTAGAGATTAGCTATAACTGTGGAAACACTGGGACTCAAAGTACAGAATAGCCTTTTGGGAGGGCACTCTGGCAATGTTATTTTAAATTTGGCATTTTCAGGGGTGCCTGGATGGTGCAGTTTGTTGAGCATGGGACTTCTCATTTTGGATCAGGTTGTGATCTCGGGGTTGTGAGATGAAGCCCTGTGTTGGGCTTTTCATGCAGTACGGAGTTTGCTTAGGACTCTGTCTCCCTCTCTGCCCCTTCCCTCCCTACTCTGTCTTTCTAAAATAAATGTATCTTTTAAAAAAGTAAATTTGATATTTGTGTTGCTCATCCTGCAACATTTTCCTAGATCAGTGGTTTTAAAAGTGTATCTCCATTCTGGTAGCATCATTATCGCCTAGGACTATGTTAGAAATGTAAAGTTTCAGGCTTTTAGCAGGTCTTCCAGGTGATCCAGATGCTAAAATTTGACAATCACTGTTATGATGATTATTAGGGAAATAATGGAAGGGATGATAGAAGCATGTGATGGAACACTATGCTACAATTAAGAATATATGGGATAGATCTATATGTCTTGCCACACCAAGATATATTATTGTCAACAAGCAGGCTACAGAGCAGTGCATGGAGATCAGCCATTAAGTGGTTCATATAAGACTTCAGGCTTACCTGAAATGATTCCATTTGTTACAGAGGAGAAAGTATTACATATGACATATGCACATTAAAATGAACAAGTACAAAAGGCCTTATTGAGAATGACTAGCCAGTGCAGACCAAATAGAACCTTATTGCCAAATGATCTATGTCTGGCATGATTTCCAAATTGGAGTATGCCCATGCTATAAAGTGCATGTTGGGCTTTTGGAGAATATATTAGCTATACTGCTAAAATGTGCAGTTTTTACGCTCCAAAACCAGAAAAAAAAGAATTTTATTATTTTTAATTTTGGACTGACACAGGGGCTTTTGCTTGTTCTATACATCAGATGGACATATGAAATTAGTAGTGCACATATAAACTGAAGGAGTTGGAATTCTATAATGCAGTGATGTGCCTCAGTGATTGTTCATTGCCTCCGATTTATTCAGTTTGAATGGTGTTAAAAACATGTTCTTTTAATACTGTTGAAACTTGATGGTACTTTGTAATGGCTACTTAAGTTAAAAAAATATTTCAGATAAATAAACAGGTTGAACTATCACTAATGGAAAAAGTTGCCAACTTCAAATTTATGGAATAAAAAGGTTTCAGATTTTCCTCAATTTCCTATAATGACAGATGGCTCTCCACTATATGCTATGTATTTAAAAACATATTTGAAAAGAAAACATATTTTAAAAAGCTGCCTTTAAAAGTGAAGAGCAAGTTAACTGCTTTTAGAAATGAATTATGCCACAAAAGAGCATTTTGAATTTTTTTAAAGACTTTATTTAATTGAGACACAGATAGAGAGAGAGAGAGAGAGAGAGAGAGAGAGAGAGACATAGGCAAAGGGAGAAGCAGGCTCCATGCGGGGAGCCTGACATGGGACTCAATCCTGGGCCTCCAGGATCACACCCCAGGCCGAAGGTGATGCTAAACCACTGGGCCACCAGGGCTGCCCCATTTGAATGTTTTAAAGAGCTTGAAATATGTGATTAATTATTATGTGATTTTGTTGCTAAAATCATGTAAGCCATTGTGTATTTTTTCCATATTTGCTTACTTAACAAATCTTGAAAAAAATCAATGTTCTAAACACTTTTGATTACTCAAACAATCTTATTGGAATTTGGACCCATATGCTTCAAAATATTAACATGAAACAACTGGACAATTGATGACAATAGTGGAAATAAAAATACTACCTCAAGTTCAGCAAAATATTCCTTAATAATAATTAACTTTCATTAATTACAAATGTAATTTATCAAGCATATGCAAAAGGTAGTGTTCATCTTTGACTGCTGTTCCTCCTTTTTTGCTGTTTACCTCTCTATCTGCTACCCTCTTTGAAGCTAAGCCCTATAACTCTGTATTTAGTGTTCCAAATGCTGCCTTTTACTCTCCTTACCTATCTTACTCACGTATCTATCCTTTTGGATGACTTTATGAGTTGTAGAAAGGGCAAGATGAACAAAATCTAATTCCCTCCAAGGACTGGTGACTAGGGAGAAACCAGTTAATGCAAAACAGTAAACAAGTGATGGGTAGAGCCTGGGACTGGCTTATCTGACCAGCCAGAAGGAGAAAGGAATTAAGGAAAGTTTTCAGCGGACGTAATATTGGCCAGGAAGAAACAGAAGACATTCTAGGAACGAGCAAAGGCAGGGAAATGTAAAACAATATAGTTTTGAGGGAAAATTACTACATTTTGCTTTGCTATGTTAGAAATCTTGTCAGCAGCTGATGAAGCCTCTTGGTGTTAGGAAATTTTTTATTACTAGATTATGAATTTATGGTTCTCAGCCCTGGCTATACATCAAAATTGTCTGGGACCCAACCCCAAGACTACTAAATCAGTACTTCAGGTTGGGAGCTCAGGCATTGGACTTTTTTTTTTTTTTTTTTACAAGATTAGTTAATTTTGAGGAGCTGAAAAATTTGTGTATAAAACGTCTATATTTAATATTCTTTTGATGTTGCAGGCCCTTTCTATGGTGATGTTTATTTCAGTAGGTATCTGCTCCATGGAAAGCAAATACTCTTACAGATTTTGAGCAAAGTACTAAGGGTTTTAGCATTGTCTTTAGCATAAAGTTATGAGGCTAATTTAATGTGGATGAATAACATCAATAACTAGATCATGAAAATTCTGAATACCATGCTGTTATTTAAAAATTAAATTGGTTAAAAAGGTAGATGCTCACTGAAAAAAAACAACTACAGTTAAAAATTAGATGTGTTCCATGGAACATTCTCCTTGATAGATCACACGTTAGGCCAGAAAACAAGTCTCAATACATTATAAAATGTTGAGCATTTTCATAACATTCTAACTCTAATGTTATGAAACTAGTAATCAGTTACATGAAGAAAACTGGAAAAACCACAAATACATGGATATTAAATACCGTGCTACTGAACAACAACTGAATTATTGAAGAAATCAAATGAGAAATTAAAAACAAAATACCCAGAGAAAATTGAAAACAGAAATCCAACATGATGGAATCTGTGGGATGCCACAGAATTGGTTCTTGGATGTTCTTAGCAATACAGGCCTACCTCCAAACTAAGAAAAATCTCAAAAATCCTAACTTTACACCTGAGGAAACTAATAAAAGAACAAAAATGACGCTTAAAGTTAGTAGAAGGAAGGAAATAATAAAGATTAGAATGGAAATAAATGAACCAAGACTATAAAAAGACAATAGAAAAGATCAGCGAGACTCAGAACTGGTTTTTTCAAAAGAAAAAATTGACACAATCTTAGCTAGATTCACCAAAGAAAAAAGAGAGAAGATTCAAATAGATAAAATCAGGAAAGAAGGAGAAGTTACAACTGATACCACAGAATATACAAAGGATTTTAAAAGACTAATAGGAACAATTATATGCCAACAATTGGAAAATCTAGAAGAAATGGATAAATTCCTAAATATGAACAATCTGTAGAAGAATGAATCATGAAGAAATAGAAAGTATGAATAGGCTGATTACTACTAAGGAGATTGAATCAGTAATCAAAAACCTACCAACAAACAAAAGTCCAGAACCAGATGGCTTCATTGGTGAATTCTACCAAACATTCAAAGAAGATTTAGCACCTGTACTCAAGCTATTCCAAAAAGTTGAAGAGGAGGGAAACTTAACTAATTTTATGAGTCCAGTTTTAACCCTGATACTGAAACAACAAAAACACCACACACAAAGAAGGAAAATTATAGGCCAATATCCTTGATTAACATAGATATAAAAATCTTCAACAAAATACTAGCAAACTGAATTCAGCAATATATTAAAAGGATTGTATACACCACGATTAAGTGGGATTTATATCAGGGATGGAAGGATGGTTTATTTCTGCACATCAATGTGTAATACAGAACATTAACAAAATGAACAAAAATCATATGATCATCTCAATAGATACAGAAAAAGCATTTAACAATATTTTAAATCCATTTATGATAAAAACTCTCAACAAAATAGATACAGAGGGAAGGTACCCTCAACATAATAAAAACCATATATGAAAAACCCACAGCTAATATTGTACTCAAGGGTGAAAAGTTGAAAGCGTTTCCTCTATGATCAAGAATAAGACAAGGATGCCCACTCTCTTCACTTTTTTTCTGTTGTAAGTCCTAGGCACAACAATTAGGCAAGAAAAAGAAGTAAAAAACATTCACTTTGGAAAGGAAGAGGTAAAACCATCCCTATTTACAGAAGGCATGTTACTGTGTATAGAAAACCCTGAAGACTATCAAAAGACTGTTAGAACTGATAAATGAATTCAGTAAAGTTGTAGGATACAAAATTAATATGTAAAAATTTGTTGTGTTCCTATAAATCAATAACAAAATGTCATATAGAGAAATCGAAGAAACAATACCATATACAAATGCATCAAAGGAATAAAGTACCTAGGATAAATTTAACCAAGAAGGTAAAAGACTTATACACTGAAAACTAAGAGACATTGATGAAAGTAATTGAAGAAGATACAAATAAATGGAAAGATACTCCTAGCTCATGGATTGGAAAATTAATACTGTTAAGACGTCTTTACTACCCAAAGCAATCTACAGATTCAAAGAAATCCCTATCAAACTTCCAATGGCATTTTTCACAGAATAGAACAAATATATCTAAAGTTTGCAAAAAGCCAAAAAGATGCCAAATAGAAAAAGCAATCTTGAGAAAGAAGAACAAAATTAGAGGAACCATGCTCTCAGATTTCTTTTTTCTTTTTTCAGATTTCAAATTAGGCTACAAAGCTGTAGTAATCAAAAGGAGTATGGTATTGCATTGATACAGACACATTGATCAGTGGAACAGAATAAAAAGGCTAGAAATAAGCCCACAAATAGGTGCTTGATTAGTTGTGATAAAGAAGCCAAAAATATTCAATGAGAGAGAACAATCTCTTCAATAAATGGTGCTGAGAAAATTGGACAGCTGCAAGGAAAAGAATGAAACTGATCATGATCTTATACCACCTACAAAAATTAACTTAAAATTTGTTTTTCCAGTGCACGGGCATGAAATAATTTTCCATTTCTTTGTGTTACCTTCATTTTTTTTCATCAGTGTTTTATAGTCAATTAATATTTGACAAAGCATGAAAGAATATCCAATGGGGAAAAGACAATCTCTTAAAAATGGTGTTGGGAAAACTGGACAGCAACATGCAAAAGAATTAAGCTGGACCACGTTCTTTTTTTTTTTTTTAAAGATTTTATTTATTCATGAAAGATGGAGAGAGAGAGAGGCAGAGACCTAGGCAGAGGGAGAAGCAGGCTCCATGCAGGAAACCCAATGTGGGACTCGATCCTGGGATTCCAGGATCACGCCCCGAGCCAAAGGCAAATGCTCAACCGCTGAGCCACCCAGGTGTCCGTGGACCACATTCTTATTCCAAACACAAAAATAAATTCAAAATGGATTAAAGACCTAACGTGAAACTTGAAATCATAAAAATCCTAGAGGAGAACACAGTATAGTAACCTCTTTGACATCACTGTAGAAACTTCTTTTTACATAGATCTCCTGAGTCAAAGGAAACAAAAGTAAAGATAAACTTTTGGGACTTCATCAAAATAAAAGTCTGCACAGTGGAGGAAACAATCAATAAAACTAAAAACTACCCTATGGAATGGGAGAAGATATTTGCAAGTGATATATCTGATAAAGGGTTAGTATCCAAAATCTATAAAGAACTTCTCAGACTCAACAGCCAAAAAATGAATAATCCAGTTAAAAATGAGAAGACATGAATAGACATTTTTCCAGAGAAGATATCCAGATGGGTAACAGAGACATGAAAAGATACTCACATCATTCATCCTCTGAAATACAAATCAAAACTACAATGAACTATCACCTCACACCTGTCAGAATGGCTAAAATGAACAACACAAGAAACAACAAGTGTTGGTGAGCATGTGGAAGAGGGAAACCTTCTTGCAGTGTTGGTGGGAATGCAAGCTGGTGCAGCCACTTTAGAACACAGTATGGAGGCTCCTCAATTACTTAATTCTACACCCGAAACTAATACACACTGTATATTGACTAACTGGAATATAATTGAAAATTTAAAGAAAAATGAAAAAATAAAACCGCCTAAAAATAGAACCGTTGTATGCACCAGCAATCTCACTCCTGGGTATCTATTAAGAAAAATGAAAATGCTAATTCAAAAAGATTTATGCACCTCTATGGTAATTGCAACATTATTTATAATAGCTAAGACATGGAAACCACGTGAGTGTTCATGGATGGATGAATAGATAAAGAAGAGGTGGTATATATACAGTGGAATATTACTCAGCCATCAGAAAGAATGAAATATTGCCATTTGCAACAACATAGTTGGATCTAAAGGGTATTTTGCTAAGTGAAATCAAGTCAGAGAAAGACAAATAATGCATGATTTCACTTATATTTGGAATCTAAAAAACAAAGAAAACCCAGACTCGGATAAGAAGAATAGATTGTTGACACCCAGAACAGAGGTGAACAGGGAAATGGGGGGTGAGTAAAGCAGAGTACGAAGTCCAAGCCTCTAGTTATAATATAAGCCAAGGGGATGTAATGTATAGCATGGGAAATACAATCAATAATAATGTATTAACTTTGTGCAGTGACCGATGGTAACTAGACTTACTGAAGGGATCATTTCACAATGTATACTAAGGTCGAATCATTATGTTGTACACTTAGAACTAATCTAATAATGTTTGTCAACTATACTTCAATTAAAAATAATTAGATGTGGCCATCAGGTAATGACTGCAGCTTTGGGATCTTCTGAAGAATACTTTTAAATATGGCTTGAACAAGAGAAATATCACTGGATTTTCATATCTTCTTCAAAAGCAGTGAACCTGAAGTTGTACAGATGAGCATCTACTGTGTATTTCTTGGGAAATCAGTCATTAATCAGGGCCCTGTAAATACATATTAATTCTTTATAGTTCAGTGTAAAAATACATTAGGAGGAATGGGAAGTGGCAATATTCCCCCAACGAAATACAATTGCATTTTAGGATTTACTTTAAATTTTTTTTTTTTTTTTACTGAAACTCAAAAGATTGCCCCATAAAATAATCTTCCTCAAAATAATCTTTCCTAACTCATCTTAAAACTAGAGTCCTTATTGTTCAGGCGTGCAGATGTACTCACACATGTGCACACACTCTGAGCGCCTTTATTAAGTGATGGGAATTTGTGCTAAATCCAATAATTGCTAATATAAACAGTCAAAAATTTTAAATGGAGTTTCCATAATCCTTTCTGTTAATTAAAAATCTTAAAAGGCCCCAAATCCAACCTACTAAGAAATAAAAAGTAAACTTCACAAATGGTCTGCATAATTAGATCGATTACAGATGAGATTAGAAATGTCATAACTGGGGAGCCTTTTTCTTGGTGTGGCTGTAGTGGCTAAATGGTGGCATATAAATGAATTCCTCGAAAAGTGGCTGAAATGAATGAGGAAATAGTGTTTAATAAATCATGAATTGTGGTTATTAGTATTGTTCCACTTATTTTACTTATGATACATGTTCATCCTCCAGTCTTTTTCTGAGTTGGTATTATATAGCTGGAAACATTTAGCATGTCTTCCTTATGGACAGACTTTTTAATCTAGGTGTACATATGCATAACAATTTTGCTTTGTTCAATTTAGCCAGAACAGTGTATAAAGATATATTGTCTAAGTTAAGAAAAATTAATAGTATTAATAAAGACTTGCATTTCTAAAAAATTTCAAGGTCTTTAATAACTTGCCTATTGTTCCATAGTCCAAAAGTTCTGTATCAGGTCCATAGGATTATTCCATCCATAGCAATCCATAATTTGATATCTGATTTCAGCTCTGGAGAACATCTATGTTTTTGCTCTGATATGACTTTATTGTTTAATCTGTTTTGCATCTTTGTGGCAGCCAAGTACTAAGAGGGTCAAGATTCTTTTCCTCTGGCATTTTCATGATCTGACTTCTGGCACCTGACTATGTTCTAATACTTAAAATAAGAATTAGAGAAAATGACACTCTTGTACAATGATAAACTAAATATGTGGGGAAAACCCTAAAAATATCCCTGAAAGTCCCAAGCTCAGCATATTAGTTAGCACACTGTGAGAACTTTGGACAATTAAAGATAAATGTTCAGGCATGCAAATTATCAAGGAAAATATGCCTGACTTAGAAGGAGAGAGATTTTGAGGAAGAGTTCTTCATTTTTTACTTTAGTCCAAAATAAACTAAGTTTCCTTAATGGTACTAGGATTGTATTATTTTCATTTATTAAGCACCTAAAAATTGTTATTTTTACATGATTTTTTACACATTTTCCATTTCTGTTATTTTTCCATTGTCTTTGACTTCTGTGAATGTTTGTTTGATGTTCTGTATGTTTCTGAGTGTGTCACCTCTTTTAAGTGTTTCTTTTATTTCCAGTTAGTTAACATACGGTGTTATATTCATTTCAGGTGTATGATACAGTGATTCAGTACTTCCATACATCACCCGGTGCTCATTGTGACAAGTGTGCTCCCTAAACCCCATCACCCATTTCCCCTAACCCCCCACCCATTTCCCCTCTGGTGACTGTCACTTCTCTATAGTTAAGAATCTATTCCTTGGTTTGCCTCCACTCTGGTTTTGTTTTGTTTTTGTTCTTTTTATGCCTCCACTCCATTTTGCTTCTTCTGTGTATAAGTGAAATCATATGGTATTTGTCTTTCTCTGACTGACTGACTTTACTTAGCATTATGCTCTTTAGCTCCATCCGTGTCATTGTAAATGGCAAGATTTCATTCTCTTTATGGCTGAGTAATATTCCATTGTAGCTATGTAAATCATATCTTCCTTATCCACTCATCAGTCAATGAGCACTTGGGCTGTTTCCATAATTTGGCTATTGCAGATAATGTTGCTATAAACATGGGGTGCACATATCCCTTTGAATTAGCATTTTTGTATCCTTTGGTTAAATACCCAGTAGTGCCATTGCTGGATTATCAGGTAGCTCTATTTTTAATTTTTTGAGGAACCTCCATACTGTTTTCCAGAGTGGCTGCACCAGTTTGCATTCTGACCAATAGTGCAAAAGAGTTTCCCTCTTCTTCTATATCCTCACCAACACCTGTTTTTTCTGGTGTTGTTGATTTTAGCCATTCTGACAGGTGTGAGGTGATAGTTCATTGTAGTTTTGATTTGTACTTCCCAGATGATGAATGATGTGAGCATCTTTTTATGTGTTTGTTGCCCATCTGGATGTCTTCTTGGAAAGATGTCTATTCATGCCTTCTTCCCATTGTTGACTTTTGTCATCATTCTGTTATAGGTTGTGTCATTTTCACCAAGGCAACAATCAGTGTTATAGGGCAGCCCTGGGTGGCTCAGCGGTTTAGCACTGCCTTTAGCCCAGGGCGTGATCCTGGAGACCCAGGATAGAATCCCACGTCAGGCTTCCGGCATGGAGCCTGCTTCTCCCTCTGCCTATGTCTCTGCCTCTCTTTCTCTCTCTGTGTCTCTCATGAATAAATAAATAAAATCTTAAAAAAAAAAAAAAACAATCAGTGTTATAGTATCAAGTCTGTATTTGTCCACTGATCCCAAAAGAAAGTCTACATGTTTCTCAATGATTTTTGTAAGCTGTTTTTGTTTTTGTTTCTGTTTTGTTTTGTTTTGTTTTGTTTTACAGCAGCTTTATGGATGTGGTATGTAGTCCATCTAGTGAACAGGGTTGTGATGCCCTGCTAAGGGGCTTTGCATGCCTCCCTCCTTGTTCTTCCAGCTTCTCTGCTGAAGTAGTCACTCCTCCAGGGTGCTATGGAGAAGTCCCAGGAAGTCCTGGGACTGAGTTACAATACTGGTTCTCAGGGCCTTCCCTCCCCCTGGTGGCCCTGGGAAGGAAACTAGGGATCCCCTGAGCAGTACAACAGGATAGTGTTGTTTTTTTTTTTTTTCCCAGAAATAGAGCAGAAGATATAATTCCAGGTGGCAAATGAGAAGAGCTGCCAAGATGAACTAATAGTGAATATTTGGCAGTTACTAGTGGAGATCATGACCTGGTCAGCAGTACACTTAATATGTGTACGCAGTGGGGGAGAAACTTCTTTGCCTGGCTTTCTCTGGCCACAGGGAGGCATATCAACTAGAGAAATCCTACTTCTCTCACCTACCTCTTTTATCTCCCTTTGGTTGATTGGGGAGCCTGGGAGAAGGAACTGAGAATGTATGGTCCTACATCTCTCTCTTTGGGATCTGCCTCTCTATTGCTTTGCTTCATAATTCATTAAGTTGGCCCAGAGCAGCCTCATTTGGTCTGGCTGTGTGTGTGCTTCAGGATTAGCATTCCTCCTGGCCTACAGCTATGAACTGCATTCTCCAAAGTCCACTAAACAAGCACTAAGTGAATTTTTTACATCCATTTTCCAGAATCTTGCTTGAATCCATTCCTTGGTTCTAAATGTAAGCACTAAACAGCAGCATGATTTACTCAGCCATCTAAAATACTAATATCATCAGTGTTGGGGAATTGGGTATAAGCAGAAGAAGGATTAGGATATAGAAATATACTCCTAATATCATAATGGAATATGGTAACAAAATATGTGAAGATACTGAGCTTTTCATGGTGAACCTGGATAGTCCAGAAATGAAAAGGGTTAAATTAGGCCCATGTAAATGATTCTTTTTGAAATGTCATGGGTGATATGTAACCATTCTTAAAATAGTCCAGCAGTAGGTAATAAATTATGAAATTTTACATGAAAAACAATCAAACGTATGCTTGATTTTATGTCTCCATGTGGAGATAGGGTATGCCTGATAGAGAGTTTAGATGACTCTGCCATAGTCCCTTATTTACCTCATGAGTGGATGAGTTAGGTTTTGTCTTCGCTACCATTTTTTAAAAGATTTTATTTTTTCATGAGAGACACAATGAGAGAGAGAGAGAGAGAGAGGCAGAGACACAGGCAGAGGGAGAAGCAGGCTCCATGCTGGGAGCCTGATGCTGGACTTGATCCCAGGACCTGGGATTACGCTCTAAGCTGAAGGCAGACGCTCAACCGCTGAGCCACCCAGGCATCCCATTTCACTGCCATTTCTTAAAAAGGATATTCTAAATATAGTAAGTTAACAAATTTTTTTTCAGAATTACTGATATCCTAATGTGGCATCCACAATGCCTGTGCCAGTCCCTTTACTTCATCTCATCATGTAGGCATTTTACCATCATACGTCATCACAAGAAAACTCACGAGTGCAGTACAATAGGTATTTTGAGAGAGAGAGAGAGATTGCAAGCACAGTCATATAACGTGTATTACAGTAGATCATTGTAATTGTTCTATTTTATTATTCTTGTTAATTTCTTCTGTGCCTAACTTATAAATTGTTATTGTAGCTTGTCTGTATAGGAAAAAAAAACATAGCATGTATGGGGAGGGTGTGGTACTGTCATGGTTTCAGACGTCCACTGGGGTCTTGGAACATAACCCTCATGGATAAGGGGGAACCACTGTAGTACATTCTACTGAATAATAAGCATTTAAAAATAGAGATGTGAGTACCAATTCTATGCCGTATGGTCATGTGTGATCATTGTGATGCATTGTGCCTGTCATTCAGTGTGGAGAAATTCAGAGGGAAAAAATTGCGATTTTTTTTTTTAAAGAACAGATGAGAAATCCATTGTAAACCTGTGGAAATTATCTATTGTGTAAATTATCTGTTAAATAGATTTCAGAGAAAAGCAGATTTTGGCTCTTCTATGGCTTTCTTCATTTCAAAACCCATCTTAACATAGATGATGTTCAGAAAGCACCCTGCAATTATATCAAATATTCCTCAAATTGTAAAAAGTACTGCAAAAAGAGAAAGTGCAATAAAAAGCAAAGCTGCAACCTTGGAGAAGAGGGATTCTCAGCAGCAGATTATAAACTCCTTGAGGGCTGCACTGGTGTCCTTCATTTCTCTGCAGTACTTGGTGGTGGCTTTGGTTAAACCACCAGTACTTAGGAATTTATCATGAAGTAGGGAATTTGTAGCTTAGAATGGTTTCGTGGAAAAGGGCAGCCTGGAACTGTAAAGGCCTAGATTTCTTATACTCAGATGGTCTGGAGTTCAACAGTGGTTCTACTCAGCTCCCTGCCCTGTAAATGGGGTTAGTGTTCTTTGTCTTGCCTGCTTGCTGGGGAAGTTGAGATAATGTTCACAAGACACCTAGTGACTGTGATAACAGATATGTATTGATGTACTTCTCTTCTTCCACTCCTGTATTGAAAACAGTTATCAGTGTATTTAGTAAAAAAAAAAAAAACAAAAAAAAAACAACAACAGCAAACACACGAAGTAGTTGGTTCACCATGAGATTAAGGAGGTTATAACATTTAACTTTGAAGGAAATGGTGAGCCCTTTATTGGTTAAATTCTTGTAGAAATCCACAGCCCCAGTAACCTTATTGTCCTTGATCTCCACCTAGTGGGAAGTGACTGGCCACCTTGCGTCATTGGTGACACCAATGTCTCGTCTTCTTGAAGTGCTGGCTTTGGTGAAGTTACAGGGAAGGAAGGCACCATCTGTTTCAAACATCTCTGGCTTCAGCTTTTTGTACCCCCTTCACTGCTCCATAGAAAAGCCCATGCTGGCCTCTCCCACCTTCCTCGTTCCTTCTCTCGTTGGATACATTGGTAGATTGTGTGTATAACTGGAGGAGGTGTGCTAGGTGGGGTCTTCTCTGAACTTGGGGATGGGGATCCATGGGTCTACTTACATTCTACCTTCACAGGCTTGCTAGCTGTGAGCTATCGTGGAGAGGTGAGGAGAGGTGCTATTTCACAGAGTGGTCATCATAGCCTCAGCACCGCCCAGGTCAGAGGGCAGAGGGAGGATGCATACTGGCTTTTGGGGGCAGAGCAGTGTGAGCAGAGGCAATCCCTCCTGTCTTCTGTAGGCAGAGGGTAACCTAAGGGGAGACTGGGAGGGTATTCCTTTCTGAAATCATGACAATCACTGGCACAGTTGGGGAATATCAGTTTCCTTCTCTAGGCTTGCTGAAGGGGACTATGAGGAAGAAGCATGGTGGATGGCTGGCATTGCATTGAAGTTTTGGTTTCTAGGGTATATGAAAGATAGGTCTAGCTTGTGCCTGGGAGCTCCTAATTATGCTACAGGGGGTAGATGAGGTGGGAGCTCTCAGCTCCCCAGGAGACCCTGTGGTGTGGTTTTCCCAGGCATGTGACTTGAAGATCTAGAGGATGTCTTCTGGAAGACTTGGCCCTGACCCCAAGGGTCTACTGATGCTGAAGGGAGCTGCTCTGGTCTGAGCACCTCTCATCTGGCATAGGAGAGCTTTGTCTTTCCCAGAGCTTAATGAATGGGGGCCCCTTACAGGAAGGAGATGTCATACTCAATAGGGAAAGTCACATGAAGACCTCTCCCCTTTTCTTTATCCGTTCTTTCCCAAATCCTAGAAGAGGAAAAGAGAAATGAGATAGGTTATAGGGTGTAGCCTCTACCCTTTATATACTCCCTTGAGAATGATGTTGGAGCCTTAAAATCAACATGTATTAAGTCCTATTAAGTGAAAACAGAGTGTTTTATTAACCAAAAATCACTAAAAATTTAATGAATTTAGACTAAGTTATTTTTAAGGAAATCAGCTACCCAGCCGGAATGGGAAGATTGACAAATCACAGCAGGTAGAAGTTACTAGAAAAAATGAAACCATTAGATATTGAAGCAGCAACAAGTGGTGATTCCTCATATAATGGAAGATATTTTGAGTCCAGGAGAAGCTGTGATAATAGCTGACCTCTATCTAAGTGACTTTTCAGGTCTACCAACTCATAACTGATGTTGTAACCCATATTATTGTGGGCTGATGCCAGCTGCTTCCTAGTTGCTGATTTTCTACAAGGCTGCCCATGATTCTCCCCCAAGGGTTTGTTTGTGCCTGTTGTGTTACCATGAGTAGGTAATTTAGCTAAACAGCATATAAACCAGTGGAACGGGAGGGCAACGTGAAAGCTGTTGTTATCATGATATGCTGGAAAGTGAGAATAAAAGGATATTCCATTAATGCTGGAAGGTGAGAATAAAAAGATAACTGTTGGATTAGAGTGTGTGAGAGGACAATACAAAGTATGGTTAAAAAAAATCCTAGAAGTCTAGAATTGGTCTGCACTCAATCTCTTTCACAGCTTTGATGTTTAATTCCCCTCACCTCTTAAAATTAACTAAAATGTGAGCTCATAGAGGATGTAGCAAGCATCAGGGATCATATGTGAAGATGATGTTGCCTTCTTTTTTATTAAAAAGTTATTTATTTTAGAGGGAGAGAGAGCAAAGGGAGAGAGAGGGAGAGAATCTTCAGCAGACTCCCGCATTGAGTGCAGAGCCTGATGCGGGGCTCCATCTCGAGCCCTGAGATCATGACCTTAGCCAAAGTCAAGAGTCAGATGCTTAATTGATTCAGCCACCCTGGTGCGCCAATCAATAATGTTGGCTTTTGATCCGAGGTCCAGACTCCAAAAGGGCCTTTCCTTGAAAAGATGGGAGGTTGAGTGTGTATCATATTGTAGGCTTAAAAGAGAATTAATGAGTGTATCAAAACCAGTCAAATTTTTTTGCTTTAACTGATTTTTTAGCTTTTTTTCTAGTAAACTTTCTTATTTTAGAACACTTTTAGATTTACAGAACTGTGAGAAAACAGTACAGAGTTTGCATATGGTCCACACTCAATTTTCCCTGTTATTAACATCTTACATTCCTATATTTCATTTGTCACAGTCAATGAACCAATATTGGTACAATATTGCTAACTAAAGTCCATGATTTATTCAGATTTCTTCAGTTTTTCCTAATGTGTTTTTATTCTGGGATCCCATCTAGGATACCATATTACATATAGTAGTTCTGTTTCCCTGTCTCCTCTTGGCAGTACAGTTTCTTTGACTTTCCTTACTTTTGATGACCTTTGTTGACTTTGACAGTAGGGAGTGCTTGTCAGGTATTTTTTAGAATATCCCTCCGTTGGGGTTTATCTGAAGTTTTTATCATGATTCGACTGAAGCTATTGGGTTTGGAAGGAAGACCACAGATAAAGTGCCATTTCCATTAGGGTTACTTCCTGTCAACATGATTTATCCCTATTGATATTGACTTTGATTCCCTGGCTGGAGTTGCTGCTCAGAATCACTGGAGAATTTACTGACCATTCACAGTCTTGGGCCTGGAGATTTTTTTTTTAAAGGTTTGTTTATTTGAGAGAGAGAGAGAGAGAGAACATGAGAAAGTGAGAGGGCACAGGGGGAGGGGCAGGGACAGGGAGAGAGAGACTCCCCACTGAGTGCAGAGCCTAATGTGGGGCTCGATCTCACAACCCTGAGATCATGACCTGAGCTAAAACCAAGAGTCAGACGCTTCACCAACTGAGCCACCCAGGCACTTCTGGGCCTGGAGATTTTGATCCCAAAATTAAAAGAGACATTTGACAGTTGATTGGTTAAAATCATACAGGGAGTGGCATAGGTAGTAAACACCATTAAGGTCTTTGAACTTTGAAATTCTTTTATTCTAGGACTTCCTTAAAACCAAATATCGGGTGCTGAAACCTACGTTATGGGGTGGACCAGTAGTTTTCAATTTTTTAGGTATATCAGAATAAGAATCATATGGAAGAGCTAATAAAGAGTACATGAGGGCCTAGGATCATTGAAAGAGAGCCAGGGCCTGTTTTTTACTGAGATTTTCAGGTGAATTCTGACACAACTGCCATTTGAGAACTAGAATAAAAATGTTGGACATAGGATGCTTTTGCTATAGAGGATGCCTGTTGTTCTTTTTTCTTACCAAGGATCCAGTTCTGTATTTCAGGCATAGTCCATAATATGTGTTAGAGAAGCCTACTCTTCCTCAGTTTTATGATTGCTCCTGTCTCAGATTCAGTGGTGAAGCTTTGACTCAACCCTGGCCTGAACCACCTCCATTTTCCTGGCCTCAGAACTTGATCCAAGGCTCAAAAGTGAACCAAGTTAATCTTATTAACTGAAGAGAAGCAAATGAATGGGAAATATGAATATAACCATGACATCTAACAAATACAGTGTTTTGAACATTGATGAATGAAACGCCAAGATCAACTTGACTTAAGAAGTGTTTTGTAATCAATAGTCAATGAACTGATTATCTAGTTATGGGCAAAATGCCATCTTTGGCTTAATGATAGATGGCTATTGTTAAAGTAGTTGTGTACAAAGACCCTGTTTATTGAAGAGAAAGGTGATTCATGTATAGCTGAGAGGCAAATTCATATGCCAAGAGGTGTTTCTTGACATTTTGCTCATGTGACGGTCAATTATGGTAATTTATTTAAACAATTCATTGAGTATATTAAAACAAAGTAATTGAAAGTAAAGATGTGTTTATACAATTAACTTTTTGGAGCAAAATTATGCCACACCTGTATATGTCATGAGTATTACATATTTATTGAGACTTACTTAATGAAGGGGAATGCTCCTTAACAAATAATCATCCCTAGATTATCCTTTTTGACAATGTAGATTTTATATACTGTTTTTGTTGGAAGCACCAATAGCTAGTAATATAACTTACCTAATTTTTTTTATTATGGAATGCCTTCTAGTTCTCAATTATTCAATCATTTTGATCATTATCATTAAGGACTTATAACCAGAAGGTTAAAAATAAAATATTTCTATCATCTGGTATTCAAGATTATGCCCCCCTCCCTTTTTAAAGGAACATGCAATTTTTTTTTCTACATGAGTACCTTGAGAACATCTTCCTGGGATAAAACATTATGTTATAGCTACAATCAGGGATATTTTGTGGGGAAATCCCAGATCAGTCTCTCATCAGCTGTTAGTGAGGTTGTGTGTTAACCAATCTTTCTAAGTCACAATCTTCCCATCTATGCAGTGATTGGGATTTTTGATATTACATTTCTGATTCTGTGGATAAAAATAATATATGAATAAGCCTGTCATATAGTACATGAGCAAATTTTGCTAGCTGTTTTAGAGTCTCATAGACTGCATCTTTTACTTTTCTTCATCTATGTTTCTACAGAAACATTTGCATGCTCAGCAGAGGCTTATGATTAGGAATTAAATTAACAGAAAATATTCTCTAAAATACATTGTCAGTAGAATAGAAGGTGACAATTTTGAGTCTCAGTGTTTTCAACAGCCTTTTTTCTTGCTAACTGGCTGATTAGGGGCTGATTGGGGGAGTCTTCCCTCTGTGCTTTGCCCTGCATCTTCATGACCACAGCAAAACCAAGATTTGGGTGCCTTTCCCACTACCCTGCTATATTTGTTTCCTAAGGTTGCTGTGTAAAAATGATCACAAACTGAGTGTCTTAAAGTGATAGAAATTTATTGTCTCTCAGTTCTGTAGGCTAGAAGTCCTAAAGGAACATGTCAGAAGGGCCAGGCATTCTCCCTCCAAAGGCTCTAGGGGAGACTCCTTCCTTGACCCTTTTACCTTCAGTTGGGTGCTGGTAATCCTTGGCATTTTTGGCTTGTGGCAGCATACCACAATCTCTACCTCCATCATCATATGGCTTTCTTCTCTCTATGTGTGTCTGTGTCCAAATTTTCCTTTTATTAAGGAATCTGTCATTTGATTAGCTCATACCCCAATCCAATATGACCTCACTGAAACTTGATTATATATGCGGAGACCTGGAGTGCCTGGGTGGCTCCAGTCAATTAAGTGTCCAACTCTTGATTTCAGCTCAGATCATGATCTCAGGGTCATGACGTCAAGCCCGGCATCGGGCTCCATTCTCAATGGGGAGTCTGTTTGAAATTCTCTCTCCCTCTCCCTTTGCTCCTTTCCCTGCTCTCTCTCTCTCTCTCTCTCTTGCTCTCTCTCTTTCTCTTTCAAAATAAATACATCTCTAAAAGAAGCCCCTTTTTATACATGTCACATCCACAGGTGCTAGGATGACATGACTTTTGGGGGATGCTACTCAAGACAGTACATCAAGGATTCAGACACATGCTCCATCTCTCATCCCTTCTGGAAACCAGGGCTTCTCATGTGAGAACAACCTATAGCCCTCCATGACATTCTGTAGAAATGGAAAAGGTTGAGCTCTACTTTTCAGATCAACTTCTTGGGTAAATTATCACAAACTGTTAATCTTCCATGGGGAAATGTTCTCCATGAGAGAGTGATATCAAATAGGAAGAGAATTGGGGAAAATGTAATGAAGGGACACTAATCACAGGTGTTGAGCGTTAACTGGTATGATGATTATCTATGCCCTCCTGTGCTTATCTCACCTCATCTCAGGATAGTGCTTGGTGTTCTCTAAACTTTACAGATAAGGAAATGAATGCTTAATTTACATGACTTCTCTAAGGTCCTACTGCTAATACATAGCATAGTAGAATTTTATGTCCAATTTTCTCCAGCACAGATGTCTAAGTTCCTTCCTGTTTGACACAGATTTAGGATATATCTTTTTTTCTCTTTTAATTGCCCACTGAATTTCTATTATCTTTTCTTATATGAAATCAAAATGGTGGAATAATTCCTCAAAATATAATGTGGTGAAAATGACATTTTTTTTCCAACTTTTAAAGTGGTTTTTGGTACTCACAGGTGTCTGCTTCATCCTCTTTATTTTGTGGTCTTTGATTTTAACTCTTCTACTACCCAAAGCCAGACAAGTTAAGCATCTGCCTTCAGCTCAGGTCATGGTCCTGGGGTCCTAGGATCAAGTCCCGTGTTAGACTCCCTGCTCAGTTAGGGGTCTGCTTCTCACTCTCTCTCTGCCCTCCCTGTGCTCATGCTCTGTCTCTCCCTCTCACTCACTTTCTCAAATAAATAAATAAATAAATAAAATCTTTTTAAACAGTTAAAAAAAAAAAAAGAAATGAGGTAGTGACTGTATTTCCAGCTAAAGAGTGTTGTAGTCAGAAAAGCACCAGTGTTTGAAGTTAGTTGTTAGGGACAGTCTCTTCTATATTCAGAAAAAGATCATAAGGTAACAAAATAGAGTAGCACTCTAAAGCTGAAAAACTATATTCCTTCAATCAAGACTGAGATATGTATTATTTCCACTTTGTAAATGACAATATAAGTGACTACTCTTTAGTATGGCCAGCATATAAGCCAGTGATTCGGGCAAAAGCTGACATTGTTTTGTTCTCTATCTACAAATGAGCAAAAATATTTAAATTGAAATATATTCCAATGAACTGTTCTATATATTTATTGAATAATAAATGACACAGTATCATTAAGGTTTATTCAGTTGTTTTTTCTTTTTAAAATCAATACTTAAATGTCCTACTGCTCAATAGTTTTGATGACCAGTTTCAATCCCACAGATTAATGTACTATCTTTTCTTGCTTGACAACATATTCGGTACTTTATCTCCTCTAACAAATTGCTTACAACGGGAAATGCAAAACTGAAAAGATAATGCCTATGGATGAATCCTATTGTTCATTCTCTTAGTATTAAAAAAAAAAGAAATTAATGGCTTCTGCATAATGATTTCCTTTTAAAATTGATTGGGTATAAATTTGCATGTTTCTCCTCTGGTCCTTTATTGATCCTCATATGTGAAAACTAGCAAAACAAAATTGTTAGAGCTCTGACCTTAAATAGTATCTAGGGTTAAGACTAAGCTTGGAATAACTAATCCTGCATTGCAATAGTCTTTAAATAACTTGGCTACATTATTCATTAAATAAAAATGAACTGGTGTTATTAGTAGGGCACAAAATAGGAAACCTAAAAAGAACTGAATTTTATTGCTTGAAGAAATCTTCATATTTGTGTGGACTTACAGACATATTTAAATTTACATGTGGATGCCTATTACATTCTAAAATGGGTGTGTGAACTCTAGCAGATTATTGAGAGAAGGGGGGTGGTGTTCAGTGGCCGCCATTGCTATTTGAAGTTGATTTTATGGTGGGCAGTCACTGTTGAGCACAGAAGCTCCCTCTGTGATACTGTCAACCCAACTTGGTACTAATGCCAGGGAGCCTGATGGAGGAGGATGCCTAGGGTCATCTTATATTCAGCTCTTTGAGGCAAGGGTGCATCTTCCTTAACTGGTCCACTACATAATTTATTTCAGTTTCTGTAACCATGGTAAATTTGAGTTATGATAAATCATTCTGAGACTAATTAAAGAGATAGAAGATGAATTCATTATATATATATTTTGCCCCCTTTAACCATATTCTAATAAAATATTTTAAAATTCTGCTGCAGATTTCTAGATGCTCCAATTCCTGATTTAACAGAACTTTGCTGTTATCTGTTGGGCTTTGTGGGACATTTCATTTAAACAAAGGCTTTAGAGGCCAAAAGATCAGAAAACTATATCTGTTCTTCTGAAATTAAAAGGAATTTACCACTTTTTAAAAGAAAAGGAGTATGGTGTGTTTAATCTATATTTTACTCTTTAAGGCAAATTTCTTTGCCATATAGTTTTATATACCTCTTTGAGAATTTTATGTAAGTTTGAGACTTCTTAGTAAGATTTACAAAGGCATAGGAATGCAACTTTTCAGAGACAATTTAAAATATTCAAGGTTTATTGTAAGCCCTTGAACCCCAAGTTAAGAACTCTTATCTAAATTTTATGTTGTTGTTGTTATTATTAATTCTACCACAAGAAAACTGAGACAGAAAGCTCTACCACTTGAATTTATATTCTTCACCAAAATGAATTCAATAGACATATAATCTTAACTCTAAAAACTACTGTAGAAATAATTAGGAGAATGTAAGTATTTATAGACATATAATTTTAAGTCTAAAAACTACTGTAGAAATAATTAGGGGAATGTAAGTATTTATAGAATATTGGAAAATTAAAGGCAGACATCAAAGAGTCAAAGATTGAATAAAGATTAAAACTTCAAATTTCTAAACAGCAAAATCATTGTGAAATGAACTAGGATAGGAAAAAAATAAATACATAAATATGCTAGTTAGAAAGTTCATCTTTCTCCTATATATGGATTAATCTACAAGAAAACAACTGTCATGATGGTAGGAAAATGAGGAAAGACCATGAACGTGCAAATTATAAAATGAGAAATAACAATGATCAAAAAAATGTTCGTTTTCCCTGCTAATTAAAACATAATGTAGCTGTTTGTTCTTTAGATCAGCAGACTTAACCAAAAAACTTGGAACCCAGCATGGCATTCTGATATACCTACTGAGCCCAACCTGCAATCGAACAACCTGCCTAGAATGAAATTTTTCAGTATGTTTCAAAAGCCCTGAAATAGTACATGGCTTGAGGCAGTAATCTCATCTCAAAGAATTTTAGAAAGTAGATAAAAAACAAAGATTCCTCTTTTGATAGTGGAAAATTGGAGACAAATACGCAATAAAGCAGATGGAGTAGGTAATGATAATACATCAGCTAATTAGATATGATTGAGTCATTACAGTGACACTGCTTAAAATGATTACTAATATAGAAGGGGGTCAGGACAAGATCCTGATTGAAGACTGTGTATTACAAAGTAACTACAGAATTTTGTATGTAGTTGTAAACAGTATCATATATATCAACATATTAATATATTAATATTGGTTTTCTTTAAATGGTGTAATTTTCAGTATTTTAACTCTGCTCCTTTTAAAATTACCTTGTTTATTTGTATTTTCTCTTTTCTGTTGTCCTGCACTAATGGGAGCATTTTTAAAGTTTAATTTTAAATTTAATTTGAGATCTAAAATATAATGCTGAAGATGTGGAGGTATGAAAAATGTAGTTACTTCCAAGATGATCAGAAGTTCAGACCCGGGCAGCCTGGGTGGCTCAGCAGTTTAGCGCTGCCTTCAGCCCAGAGCCTGATCCTGGAGGCCCAGGATCGAGTCCCACGTTGGGCTCCCTGCATGGAGCCTGCTTCTCCCTCTGCCTGTGTCTCTGCCTCTCTCTCTCTCTGTGTCTCTCATCAATAAATAAATAAAATCTTTTTTTAAAAAAAGTTGACTCTTTTCCTTTTTATATTGTAATGCTTTTAATTACATATATAGGTGAAATACATATACTCATATATTTTTTCATATATGTGATTCCATATAATTACATATGTATTATTTTGATATATAGTGATTTTATGAATATATTAGTATGGATATTTGAAAAGAATCCAGCTCATAGACATTTCATGAAAGAACAGGTTCTTGTTTTGTTTTATGAGGAGAGAGCTGGGTCTCCCATTACCCAAGAGGAGGAATATGACTTTTTCAGGAAACAAATGAAACTAGTCGCTTCTCTGCTCCTTTTTGAGTACTTGCCATGTTCTTTCTCTCTTATTCTTTCTCTCTCTTTCTGTCCCCGCCGCCCCATCTTTCTCTGTATCTCTCTGCCTTTCTGATCTACACGATGGGAAATTCAAGCACTCAGTACTCTCAATCTGTACAATCTTAGAGCTGTGGTCATTGGAGAAAGGTTGGGTAACCCCCTGGGCACCACATCCATAATCTCGGGTCAGGCTGTGTCTGGCAGCATGGGTCAGATGCCTGTGGCCAGATGGTTGACTCTAGGGAAGGGATGCAGCATGAAATGGGAAGAGCGTGTCAACCCCCTCCTCTCCGCTATGGATCACAGCATACACAGGAGTAGTTCCTTGATTATTGGGAAAAAATCAACCAAATTAAAAATGGGTATCCACCATAATGAGCGATCTTATTATTATTTATTTACGTTTTTGGGGAACACCTGACAAACTAGATCTGAATCTTCACTAGGATTTCAAGATCTTTATATGTTCTAATGATGTTTTATTTCTCATAGTATCAGTTCAGTACTGAGCATTCAGATTAAGATTAGAATAATAAATTGCAATCAGATTCCACAAATACTAGTTCTGTGTTTTGAAAAATATGGAGACCAGGCTTCAGTACCTCTGTGTCCCCCTGAGTCTGGATGCTAGTGAGAATCTCCGAAGCTCCAGGCAGCCTGTTTCTTCCTGCCTAACAAAAGACTGTAGCTTCTCCACTCCAAAGACTTCGCCAACTCTGAAAGGCGAAGGTGTTCTGAACAATTTAACCTGTGGTGGTAGTTTACTTGAACAGTTCTTGCAGTCTGATTACATTCTGTAACATTTTAGCTATTTAGAATTTCATAATTTTCCCCAGAGTTCTAGCAGAATATCATCCTAAAAATATACAGAAAGTTATTAAACCTGGAATTAGACTGCCAACATATTTTCAAATCGAATGTTTAATTTCATAATTGGGAAATGATACATCTGCCTCTGATGAAAATCAGTGGGGTTGGAAAACAAATTATGTGTCGACAGTGTTGGTACAGAGAAATGATACATATTTATGAGTGGCCAAATCATCTTATTACTGGAATTTGAAAATATAATTATCAGTCATTTATGAGGTAATGATTTCAACTGAATGCCTTATCCTGGGGCATGTATTTTACTTGTGTGTGAATTGACACATATATACCATTCATGTGCAGTATATCTAGGTACCATCTCATTTAATATTTAAATTTTTATTAATAGAATTCAGATTCTAGGGAATTAAGTATCTAGTTCAGTGTTACAGCAAATAGTATATGAAGTGATTAGCACAATTTCCATTTTAAGTTTTAGAAGAATGCTCTGCCTCACAGTATTTTAATATTTATGTGTATCATTCACTTTAAGTACATTGTGTGATTAGTTCAAAGACCATATTAAACTGAGATCCTTCAAGGATTTAGTTTTGCAATCGTAAATTTGAAAGGACTGCCTTCTGTTGATATGTTGTTACTGTGGTTCATTGCAAATATAAGTGTGTTATCCATGTCATTTTGTTTCAGTTTTATTGAGAGCAGATGACATCAGCCTGCAGAAAGATAATCTGTAGGCATCACCACTGCCCCTACAAAGTTGCTGTGAAGGCAGTCTCACTGCAGTTTCTGTGTCTGAGTTTTTAAAGGGAGGTGCAGGGCAGATGATTCCTTCAGTGGCCCAAGCTTGGATCCCTGAAGGAATTCCAGAATTTATAAATCTGATTTTTTGGTATATTGCTTAGAATTGTACATTTTTACCAAGGTCCCCTGTGACTCTGCTGCATATGGACATTCGAAACCTACTGACTTTATTCAGAGGGGAAATGCATTCATTATATAATATATGAAAGTGAAAGCATAGAAAATGCTCTTTCTTCCCCTTTAAGAGAAATTGACTTTATTATATTAACTGAGTGAGCGCTTTCCTGCAGAAGCACAAACCTGGACAGAGAAAGGACCAAGGCAGGATCCCAAAGAGAAGGGAATCAGGGCCTTTAGGGATAGTCTGTTTCTCTTGGGAGCATCTCAGTGATTCATCTCTGGCACTGGTTTGTCCTCAGAAATGATTGCAGATAGTTTTTGTCAATCAACTGGAGAGAGCGTGTGTTTGCAAGCTGCAGGGTGGTGCATGGTGCCGAGAACTCTAAATGCCTCATCAAGCAACCAGGATTTTGGATCTGGCTTAGTCATGCATTGCTTATATGAACTTTGGAAAGTCTTAGGACCCCAGATCCTTGGCTCTTTACTAACATTCTGATTGAAGGGGGCTCTTTGGGTTCTGGGTGGCCCTTACTGCCCATAAGTTAGTATAGTACATGCATAATATAGTATAGTTGTTGTCCGAAGGACAGTGGATTAATTGAGAGACCACAGAAATCCTAGTTCATTTAGTTTTGTGGAGCTTTATGCAAGAACTCTGTCATGCTTCATACTGTAATTAGGAAAAAAATTGGTGCGACAGATCATGTCATCCTCCATTTTTGGTTATTAGTAGAAATGAAGGAACCTGTCATCTCCACATAGAATTTTTTGTATTTTAGTTAAGAATTTAGTGAAACATTATTGTAATGTTCTTTTAATTGACCAATAAAACTATGGGTTTTTATGCATAGTATCTGTATTTGTTGCATACTTTTTCTCTTTTCTTAATTAGACAAATGTAATCCAAAGAATGCACAATGAAGTAGATGGGGGTATAGCCACAAAGACTGTGTCAATAGAACAGAGTATGGTTTATCGGATGTTTGCCAAGTATGCTTGCTTCACTCTGCCTTTGTCACGCCTACTGAGTGATCATCAGTGCCTGGTCAGTGGAGGACTCGTGCAGACTCAGGGAGAATTGTACTTTATGGCAGGCTGCCTTGATTTGCATCCTCTAGGAATCCATTTTCAGTATTACGTAAAGAGAGGCTAAAAACGTCTTGGAGGTTTACCAAAGACAGTAAGATAAAAACAGGCATTCATCTGACTCACTCTGCAGTGGGGACATAATTCTTATTTGTAGCTCACTTCTAAATCATCTCTTGAGTGTAGATATACTCAGTAGTCTTTTGTCTTAGAGGTGCTCAGGCACAAGCTCTGCGTTATTGGAAGTGGAATTGGAGAAATTCATTGGGTGTATGTGAACAGTGACCTAGACACAGCACACACACACACACACACACACACACACACACACTCACACACCTGCAGTCTTACGGTATCATGGTTGAACAGACATTGTGTAGCCATTGGTTTTCCTGCCATCAAAGTAGTTTTTTTTTTTTTTTCATCAAAGTAGTTTTGAAATATTCTGGTATCAGGGCTGCCATGCACAGCTGCACAGGATGTTCACTGTACAACTCTAGGGGATGCTGTTTATCTACGTCTGTCCTTCTCAGGTATGCTTATGATCTTGTTGCAGTGCTGATTCCATTCTGCTTCACATGATAGCTGGTGCTGCAGGAGTACTGACTACCTGAAGCACCCAGACAACAATGTGGCAATAACCGCCAGAGTTGTATGATGGGGCAGCTGTGGGGCTGAGCTAGGCTTGCAGTGAGACACTGCACTCCTGGTCACAGCTGCATGCTATAGAGATCGGTGAGTTTCTTGGTTCTTCTCACTGCTGGTGCATGTTACTGTGAACACTTCTGACTAACAAACACTGCCCTAAAATACAGGGTAGTTTTGAGATTTTATGTTACCATACTTTAAAAAGCAAGGAGAGGAGAAGTAGAATTTATAGTATATCAGTCCATGAGTGACAGGACTAAATAGCTTTCCTTTATGACTTTAGGTCTGAACTGAGGGTCAATTAAATGGCCCCCAGGCTTCCCAGTCTGATCATCCAGGGGCTCTGAGCCACTACTACCAGTATCAGCCTAACTTGTATTATCCATATGTAATGCTTTCCAGTACTTCTCCCTTTGAGATGTGCATTTGCTCAGCCAGCCAATGACATATTGAATACACAAGTATTTATAAATAATTTATTACTGGAAATGTGATTTAGTTATTCAAATAAGTGTCATGGAAAAATAAAAATCATTTATAAGTTAGGTTCTCATGGTAGGGGTGAAATAGTTAAAACGCCTGACATATATGTTGTGGAATTTCCCGAAATTGAATATTGTAGTGCTGGCTTCATGGTAGGTCTTTTTGAAAATCCAAGCCTTTGTTTCAGTCTTCTGTGATGACTCTAGTTATTAAGAAGTCATATAAAATCCACCAGGTATAATGGATCTATTCAGATATAGTGAATAGATAACACTTTACTATTTGAGCAATTGTTTTTAATTGAAATATTTAATAACTTACTATTAATAGATTATTCAGATCATAATCTGACCCTAGTTTCAACTCATTTTGAAAAAAACCCATGTCCTTCAAATGGGCTTCTTGGGGTCGATTCCTGGCATATCCCATCTTTCACCTTTTCTGCATCTCATGTGAACCCCCAATACACACAGATGACTGCAAGAGGCTTATAACTGGGCTCTGCCATAATCCTACACCTTTTTCCATAGCATAGAGTTTTCAAATGATTAGAATCTGACCTTGAGGGTCATTACCCAATACATAAGATCCTCTAATACATGGCCAGGTTCTTTATGATACTTGCAAAACACAAGCTCCTAATTGTGGACCCCAGCCCCTTTGTGGCCTGGACCTTCCTTTCTTTCTGGTCACATCTTCTAAGACTCTTTTCTTTGAGCCTTCATTCCACTTTTCTGATCACTTTGGCAGCTTGGAACTCTGCTGTATGGATGACTGCCCCAGAGCAGCATGCATGCTCCCCACGACTAGAGCTCCCTGCCCTCCACCCTCCCTCAGCCTGACTTCGGCCTTCCTGCAAGACTCAGCGTCGTGTTCCCCAGACATGCTCTTGACTTTGCCATCCTGCCGGGCCCTGTCAGGACATTTGTCTCACTGCAGCGGCCGTCTCTTTATTCAGTGGCCCCCACTTAGGGACCTTAGAACTCCAAGATCTCTTGACTTTGCTTCTCTGCATGCTATTATTCCCTGTGCTCAGTGCATACAGTAGGGACTTCATGAATACCTGCTGCATGAGTATATGGAAGGAAGGAAGGAAGGAAGGAAGGAAGGAAGGAAGGAAGGAAGGAAGGAAGGGAGGGAGGGAGGAAGAAAGAAAGGAGAGATGGAAAAAAGAAGGATGGGCAGACGGACAGACAGATGGATGCGCAGGCCCTACCTGAAGAGAGATTTGGTGACTCACTTCTCGAGGGTGGATCTTACAATATTCACAGTGACCAAAAGAATCTTGACAAGCTTCCAGTCTTAGTTTGTGCCAGTTAGATGATATTCCTTAGTTTTTATCAGGATATATTTTCCTCAGTATGAATAGAACTTTTATTCATTTGACTTGGATCTGCAATATTGGCTACTAGATTGTAAGCATTTTATGTACAAACTGCTCTTCTTGTTGACTTCTTGACCCTCGGTGCCAGGACAGTGTCTGGCCCTGGGAAAATAAATTTGTCATAGCACAGTCGACCAATGGTATTGCTACAACCAGGGGAGGTAACTAGCTGACTGAATGAAATGTGTCAGATAGGATCATTGATTGCAAGTCAGAGAATGACTGATTTGCTGTGAGGAGAAAGAGGCATTTGTTGGAACTCTGTGAGATGCTCCTAAGAGGAAAGGGAACATCCAAAAGCCAGTGTTTAGGAACGTCTGGATCCAGTGACTTTGGAGTGTCCCCTGTGACTAAAATTCAACTGTTCTCTATCCTTGTTTCTACCCCAAGAGGAGCCCATTAGATTAGAGACATTCCCACAGTTGGCCAGAAAAGCATGTAGTATGTCAGGTTCCTAAGGCTGCTATAACAAATTGCCACAGAATTCATGGCTGAAAACAACACATAATTCTGGAGGTCAGGAGTCTAGAATGGTGGTGTGGATAGAGCCGCATTGCTTCTAGAGGCTCCCAGAGGATAATCCATTTCCTTGCTCTTTCTATGTCTAGAAGCTGCCCGCATCCCATGCCTTGTGGCTCCCTTCCATCCTCAAAGCCAACAGTCACACCATTCCATCTTTTTCTATTATCACATCTCTTCTTTGACTCTTACCTTCCTGCCTCCCTCTTCCACTAATAAGGATCCTTGTGATTACATTGGCCTCACCAAGGTAATGCAGGGTAGTCTGCCCAAATCAAGGGCAGCTAAGTAGCAACCTGACATCTGTCTGCATGGATCCCTTTTGTCTCATAACGTAACATACAGATTCTGGGGAACTGGTATGTGGTCCACTCTGGGGGCCGTTATTGGATGGGAACCCAGGGAATTTCACGCAGCCTGCGATGGATAACTCCCTCCAGGAAAGTCAAGGTTCTATTAACAGAAGCAGAAAGAAGGGCTAACAAAACAAAGACAACAGATTTTCCCTGCACATGTTGAAGATCATTGTGTTCGTTTATTTTTAGTACTGAAAAGTACATCCTAAAGTTGTTTCTCCTTGCAGTGAGGATGCTTGAAGTTAGGTAAGTGAATTTGCCATTATGAAATGTTTGAAATAGCATTCAGGTAAGTCATTGCCCTCTTCTTTATTACTCACTTTGGAAGCTTTTGTAATGCCAATTGGCCAAGTTTGGCAGACAATTAAAGCTGAGTCAGCATTTCTTCTGTTTCTTCTACAAAAAAACTTGCCCTAGCCATTAGACCTATAGATTGTTGGGACATTAATAAGCCAAATAACTTGTACAGAATGGCCACCATCCTACAATGAGATGGCCTAAAGGATTTGTAATCAGTTTACTTGTTTTCAGAGGATGGCATTGGTTTGGGTAATAGGGCTAAATGTAAAAGCTCTGGAAAGTGTATTTCTTTCATTTCTGTTGCCTCTTATGAGCCTTTACTAACAGCCAGTGGAAAGAACTACTTTCTGTACCCTAGGTTAAGAACAGTTGTCCAGGCATGATTCAGTTGATGAATTCTCTTCCTTTTGCAAGTTCAAGTGTGTGAATTCAGATTCACAGATAAGCAGGAGAAAACAGCACAGGACAAAGTTTAGAGTTGACTGGCCCAACAGAAGATGTCCACCTTAATGGAGTTGCTCCCGGTCATTCTAAGATGGCTGAACTTGTAATTTCTGATACCCTACGTGAAACTCACAAGGTCATTGCAAAGTACATGAATAAAAGCAAGCAAAGGAGAAATATATTTGAACACTGTCATGTATCTCAAAGTATGGTGTCATTTGGAAATAGTCATGCACCTTTCTTTTGTCTTTAATTTGCTTTTGGAAATAATTCTTTTTTGGATCATTTCGTGTCTTGGATAAACAAGTGTTTCAAATTACATTTAGGAGGCTTGTATAGTGCCAGGTACTTCCTTTTGGTTCATTGTGCAAGAGGGTAAGATTGGGAGCTCGCTCTAGACATTACAGTATGTATCTAATAGCCTAAACTTATGGTTTCATTCTCTGCTCTATTACAGTCCCAGGGTCTGACCTTGAAGATGTTACTTAATTCCTATATGCCTCATTACTCTCCCATTTATAAAATGTATCTGCAAAGAGTCCTTGTTCTCCCTTGGGCTGCTTCCTCAAAGGCTGCTCCTATGCTTCTCTGCTTTTTGCTGTGTGCCAAGAAGGAACATGTAGAATGGATGTCATTATTCCAGGGGGCTGTAGAATTGATCAAGTGAAATTGTGATTTCACCTAGCTATGCCAGCAAGTACAAGTATGCTTTTTTTTTTTTTCATTTTTAAAGGTACAGTTTATCTTCCACATAATAAAATTAAACATAAAGAAGTCACATGTGCATACAGATAACACCATTTTTCCTATTATGAGATGACCAGTACTCTCTTTGTGACTCAGGCCCTCAATTTTTCAGTTTCTACATTTTTCTAACCATGGTAGAGTCCAGTTTTCCAAATTTGCCTATTATGTTAAATCCTGTGGTCAATTTAAAATTTAAATTGGAGGATTTCTTGGTGACCAGTATAAACTACACTCTTTTAAGGGGAGGGGGTTACAAAATTGTAAATGTTGGAGACCTTGATTTTAGATCCTATACATATTTAAATGGCAACTTGATTAGGTCTTATTGAGCCAAAGCAGCTTCTTGGATTCAGACGAGGCTCATCCTCTATTCTGAGGTTGTTTGTTCCTAAATCATTATATCATGACTCTTATAACTTGAATTTAATGATGTATCTGTGCAGTATGATACAAATTTAAATATATAAAATTAAAATTCCATACTTTATTTTCAGTTTTCTCTAGTTACATACACAGTGATTAAAGCATGACTAGATATTATATAATCTTAAAAATAAAATTTGCAAGTTAATTTTTAATTAATGGTCTTCACCCTGTTTCGTTCAGTTCATTCAGTATATCAATGGATTTTAATCCTGTGTTCAAAGTTCAGAGAGATTTTTTTAAACAGGTAATTGAGAGACATTTTTTTCTCAATTGTGCAAATTAGATGTGTGGTACACAAAAATTAGATAATGATTTTCCAATAAGATGATGTGTAGATTTGTTATTCTAAATTGAAATTCAGTCACTTGTATAATTTAAATTTAGCATCGTGCTTAGAGTACTTACTGTTTCATAAAAGCAGTCTATCAGACTGCATTGCCTCATGCAGATGCCATGAACAGACAAAGTCACAAGGCAACAGAGGCGGAACCCATGCGAAACAAAGGTTCTTTCAAAACCCGGCATCATTTTCTTTGGTGGAATTACCGACATCAACAAGTCTCAGTGGCCACTTGTTTCTTAATTAAGTTAATAAATGACTAATTGATCTGGTAAGTAAATTATTCCAAAGCTCATACAACGTAAAGACCAGCTAAATAACCACATACCAGACAGAATAGGTTAAGAATGATCAATTCATTTACTACTCATTCATTCATTCATGCATTTACTCATTCAACAAATAAGTATGGAGACACTGGCCAGTAAAACATTTAATCAAGAGATTGAGGCCAATCAGTAAAGAGAAATTACTTAAAATAGGGAATCTTTTTATTAAAAAAAAACAACACAACTATTTGTGGCTGTATTCATTTGGTTTCAATTTAATTGTACCAATGTTCACCAGCCTTATAGAACCTGGGTTATTGCTTTAAATATGGGTCTGCTCGTCAGAGTGCCAAAAAAAAAAAAAAATGTGTGGAGCCCTTCCCAACCCTACTGTCTCCTCCTTGCATCCTCCATGATTTCCCCTTTCCATTTCTTTAAAGTAAGGAAGGAATCTAAAACATTTGTGAAGCATTTTGAAGAAAAAAATCGCCTATGTGTTTATAGTTTTTCCCTAGCTCTTTATAATAATCTCATTCATAATTAATTCCATAGCTTTTTAAAATGGGTTACCATAAAGGAGTTTCACCAAAGCATTTATAAAGAAACAAAAACTTATTATTGATGTGATTATATTTGTGTAGTTTACATATGTTTAATTTAATAAAATAATTACAAGTCAATCTGGAATGAATGGATTTGGAGATAACATAGCTAGCCTCTGATGAGGGCAGGAGGGCCCCAGTCATAAGCTGGGCCTGGGAGTGGACAAGTGACCATAGATGCATGGGAGCCAGTCAGGTAGGGTTATAAATGGAGCCACTTAAAAAAGCTTCCAGAATGTTATTCTGTACATTACTCAGTGCTCTTACCACCATAAGAATAGTCATATCTGTTACCACACATGGTTATTACAATCTTCTTGACTGTATTCTCTATGCTGTACTTTTCATCTCTGTGATTTATTTATTTTGTAACCGGAAGTTTGTACCTCTTAATCCTCTTTATCTATTTCACTTGATCCCTGCCCCCACCACCTCCCGTCTGGCGATCACCAGTTTGTTCTCTGTATTTGAGAGTCTGTTTTTTTTTGTTGTATCTTTTTTCTTTGTTTGTTCATTTGTTTTGTTTCTTAAATTTCACATATGAGTGAAATCATATGGCATTTGTGTTTCTATGACTGATTTATTTCGTTTAGCATTATGCCCTCTAGGTCCATCCATGTTGTTATAAATGGCAAGATCTCACTCTTTTTATTTTTAAAGATTTTATTCATTTTTCATGAGAGACACAGAGAGAGGCAGAGACACAGGCAGAGGGCAATGCAGGCTCCCTTCAGGGAGTGGGATTCGGGACTTGATCCTGGGACGCCAGGATTACGCCCTGAGCCAAAGGCAGACCGCTCAACCACTGAGCCACCCAGCCATCCCACATGATATATATTCTTAAACAGTGTTTAGATAATAGAGATTTTTATTAAATACCATGTTGATTTATCTTTAACTATTACTTTCTTAAGACCGTTGAACATTTGTATAAAAAAAGATTCGATCTCAGGTCTTTTTATTGTGCTTTTAATAATCCCTATAGATTGTAAAGGGTTTTTATGGTTTTGTTTTGTTTTTGAATATTTTACTTATTTATTCAGGGAGTGAGCAGGGGACGAGGTGCAGAGCAAGAGGGAGAGATAGGATCTCAAAGGCCATGCACTGAGCACAGAGCCCAATATGTGCCTCCCTCTCAGGATCCTGAGATCATGACCTGAGCTGAAACCAACAGTTGGATGCTTAACTGACTGAGGCACTCAGGCTCCCAACTAATGTTTTTACATTAGATAGATCTTTAAAGTCTATTTTTTTAAAAATTTTTTTTTAAACTTTTATTCATTTATGATAGGCACACAGTGAGAGAGAGAGAGAGGCAGAGACACAGGCAGAGGGAGAAGCAGGCTCCATGCACCGGGAGCCTGACGTGGGATTCGATCCTGGATATCCAGGGCCGCGCCCTGGGCCAAAGGCAGGCGCCAAACCGCTGCGCCACCCAGGGATCCCACATTAGATAGATCTTTAAACCTTTTTCCCCCTTTTAGAAAAATAACATCCTTAATTAATTGAAGTTTTATCTTTTAGAGATCATGAAAATTCGTCAACAAAATAGAGACATAAAAAAGTAGATTATAATCCAGTTTACTTTTAGACCTCTCCCACAAGAAAGATAATAACAAACCAAAATATCAACACATAAAAAGTGCAAGCTTCCTACCTGATTCGCAGAAATTTTATTTTTCTTTTTGTAGGAGTTATGATTATTTTCTTTCAATTTATTTATATATTTGAACTCTTATAATTGACTAATTTTATAACTAAATATTAAAATGTTTTACTTCTCATTAAGGAACAACTTGTGTATTAGAGAGTGGTGCCTACTGATTGTGAGAGATGTAAATATTTAGAAAAAAGGAGAAAGAAGAAAGTGGGAGGTGGGAAGCCTTAATGTTAGAAACTTTTTATCAAACTTAGAATAATTTAATTGCGAAAGAAATTATTTTAAAAAATAAAGTAGAAAGATGGTACAAATGAACTTTAAAATGATAAATATTGTTTTTAGATTAGGAATATGATATTATAAACAGACCTATTTACTCATATCTGAGACTTAAAATATGTTATGATTGTATAGAATAACTGGAAACCGAGGAGTTTCTCTTCAAACAGCTTTGCTGAAAATTGCCTTTAAGGGAAGTATAACACTCACTTGACAAGTTATAGAGTGAAGATGACTTGTGTTTCTCTGTGGCTGGAATTAGCTTTTTGTTTGATGGACTCTATAGTTTAAAATGTCATTTTATGGACGGAGGAGTTGAAGAGATATTTTTTCAAGGAAGACATACAAATGGCCAACAGGTACATGAAAAGGTGCCAACATCACTAGTCATCAGGGAAGTGCAGTCAAAACCTCACATCTCTTAGAATGGCCATCATCAAAAAGACAAGACATAACAAGTATTGGCAAAGGTGTGGAGAAAAGGGAACTGCTGTGTACTGTTGGTGGAAGTGTAAATTGGTGCAGCCACTATGGAAAACATTATGGAAAAATTTCAAAATATTAAAAATAGAACTACTATATGACCCAGCAATTCCACTTCTGAGTATATATTGAAAGAAGATGAAAATAGGATCTTGAAGAGAGATCACTCCCACATTATTTGCAGCATAAGATATGGATACTAAGTAGCTAAGATATGGAAACAGCCTACGTGTCCATCAATGGACACTTGGATGAATGGATAGAGAAAATGTGGGGAGTATGTGTGTGTATGTAAAATATTATTCAACCATGAGAAAGAAGGCAATCCTGCCATTTGTGACAACATGGATAAACCTCGAAGGCATCATGTTAAGTGAAATAGGTCAAATACAATACAATATTATCACCTATATGTGGAATCGAAAAATGCTTAACTCACAGAAACTAGTACATGGAAAAGAAATTGGCAAAAAAGCAGAGTTAGGGATTGATAATCACCTTTTCATAATATCCAGTCATTCATCTGTTTAAAATTATTTATTGATCACATGCCAAAATATTTGAACTCCCAACATGTATTTAATAAATATATATTCCAAAAAAATGAGAGATTCTTTGCTATGTAACCTTTACAAGTACAGTGAAACCTCTTTACACATAGGATTTAGATTTACTTTCTAAGCAAGGCTTTACCTTTTTCTTGATGTATGTGTTATAGTAAGCTAATTATATCACTTAAAATTTCAAAATTTCTCATGTATGCATAAAAATGTCAACATATTTTAGTAAGTATCAAAAATTATTATGGCTCCATTCAATTTTTGTTTTATGTATTTTTTCCTTTAAGACTTGTAGAGAGATTTATTTAAAATATTTCTAAGTCAGTGGTAGCAACTGAAGTTGTGTAGGTGTAGTTGAAACTGTTCTAGAATCAAATTTAAAACACTGATGGACAGTTTCCCTGCTTCGATGGATTAAACATGTTTTCTAAGGAGTGCAGATACTTCTTACAGTGCAAGATTTTGTTTTTGACTCTCCACTGATAGTTACTCTGGGGAAAAAATGTGTGGTAGAGGTCTAGTATCTTGCAAAATTGTCAAGTGGCAGATATGTATTTGGAATCAATATGAAGGGCAAATTGCCATAATTTGAATGGATACTTTGAAGTACTATGAAGTGAGAACATGTTGCCGGCCAGTGTGTGGCTGGCATTTGGGGACTTTCTGTTTAATAGATTGTGACAATCAGCGTTGGTAGTTCACAATAGTAAAATTGTTGTGGACTGGCTTTAGAGCATGATTTTTTTGGTACCAGATTTTTATCATGTCAATCTGTGATTAAGTAGGAGAACATGAAATGGAAAACTGTGTATTTGTTTAAAGTATTGTTAGGGAGAGTGTTTGAGGAGGCACACTGTTTTTCACTTGCTGGCTTAGACGCTGTTGTTCAGCATCTTGCAAAGACACAATGTCGGAGATGGTGGCGAATCTTTAGAGGCTATGTGAAGGGGGATGTCGGTGCCTGGGGCATTTGGCAGTGACAGTGTGTTCTGGGCAGTCACTGTGTGTGACCAGCTCTATATTGGGAGTGGTGCTAAGCATGCTTCTTTGAAGTTTCAGCCAGAAGAAGTCAGTCTACCGCTGAGCCTCTTTATTATTGAATGTTTTAGAACTTTTCCTCTATTCAGGGAGAGCCAACGTTAAAGGTATTGTGCCTGTTTCAATTTCTCTTCAGTTTACTGTTACCGTGATGGATCTGTAATTATAGAACCTTGGACTTCATTTCTCTGGCCTAAGGAGAAATGTCCCTCCAGCTTAGCAGACCCATGAAATTGGCTGGTGAGACGTCCTTGTCATGTTTGAGGGAGCGAGGATGGGTTATTGATTTCAGAAGTGGGTCAGTTTTTTACTGAAGTTGTGCCCTGAAACTTTAGCTTTTTAAAAATCATAATCATTAATTTCACTCAGATACATTCCCGCTGTACAAGTAGACAAAGGTGGATTGGTAGAAATATGTATGGGTTGGCTACTTTAATATTATATGCTACCCACAGTCATTAATTTGAATATTTCTAATTTCATCATTCCACACATGTATTTCTTCTTCTCTGCAGTCTTTTAAAACAATTCTACAATATCGGTCCCTTCCTCCGCACTGTTAGCTTTGCAATGTGAACCTTCCTCAAGCAGCGCATTTATCATGATGAGCTATAATGATCATACATCTTCTGGGATTTTAAAAATCTTTTAATGTTTTTGGAATTGGGATGTTTTTTAATATGACTGTTGATCCCCTTTTTCTTTAAGCCATTTGGGATGGATTTTCTGTCACTTGCAAATGAAAGCCTTACTAAGTCCCAACAGCATAGCAGCTAGCTGCAATCCACCCACACCTCCACTGTTTCCAGGCTCGCCTCTGATGCTCCCTGAATGCCAGCCCCAGTGCTGTCTTCCCTGCCCCTGTCATCTCACTTTATAGATTTATTCTGATCCTTTCCTCTCTACCAGTAACCATCTGCCTTTCCAGTGTCATCCTGTCAAGCCACTTCTTCTCTCAGCTTTTCCCTCCATTCAGGTTTGGGCACCCTGATCATGGTTGCAGAATCCGTGAGATCCCAGCATTAACATCTTACATGTGGGGATCTGACCTTACCTCCAGGTGGCCTAAGTACCTGCCTTTGGCCAGGTTATAAGTGTGGCTGGAGCCCGGAGGGGCAACAAGATCGATAAATTGTTGACATAACGTTACATTTAATGTCATAATGTCATAATTGAAAATGCCTGAGATGATGCTTTAGGAGACAGGACCATGAGACACCAAGAGAAGACCCCGTCCTGTCCTCACTGACCTTGTTTTGCTACAACTTGGCTGCTTATATATATGTCCCATGCATGAGTGCTGCAGTTCCCTCTTACTCTATAGTCTCCACAGAAGCTTCCTTTTGACTTTCAGACACAGTTTATATCACTAAGAATAATACTCAGGTGGCCTTAAGTCTGTGGTGATAGTTAAGTTGGTCCCATCCTCCTCAGTGATTAATGGCTCACGCAACGGCACAAAGTAAATTTCCTGAGCCTCCATGCTATGTTCCACTCCCACCGTTCCCACTTCTCTGAACACACAGGTAGAAGTCAGCCCCTTGTGTTCCACATGTGAATGTCACTCTGATCCCATGTCTCTCCCCTCTGTCATCATATCTTCCATGACAGCAACAAGGGACCTCGTGTCTCTGATTCTGTGATTAACATCCCATGCCTCACCCCCAAACTATCAGGTAGAATTGGACATTTCTCTACCTCCTGGCTTTGCCTGTAGTTGCATATTCTGAATATGTCTCGATACTTCTTCCTTGCAGGGTGCTTTCCATAAATATTGCCAGATTCTGTTTGTAAGTTGTGAGTTGCAAGCATCGAGTCCCAGAGGCCTCAGATCCTGCTTGATTGATGGCTCTACCTAAGAAGCCAGCAACCCAGGCTATCCCTTCTTTGGCATTCGACTGAGGCCAAGCCATACACTAGTACTAATAAGGTTTCAGAAAAGCAGCTTTCTTGAGTGGAAATTAAAAGGGTGTCATTTCAAATATCATTTAGAGAAATGCTCTAATGCAAAGCCCATTTTACTTATGTTACATGCTCTACTAAGCAACCATTATTAATTTTACACTAATACTTCAACAAATGTTTATTAACTGGCTGGTATATAGTCGATAGTGAGCCAGATGTGGGGAATTGGACATAGACCAAGAGAGATTGAGTTTTTGGTCTAATTATATTGAGTTTTGACAGCTATTAATTATTATACTGTGTATATTATTAGGATAAGCTCTAATTTTAAATTTCTCTTTAAAAAGAAGAAGCAAGGATGGATATATGTTTACGTGTCAGGAATGCATCTGAGAGAGGACACTGCTGTGCCTCCTTCTCTGCCTATTGTGTTGGGTTTTGATATTCATGACATCTTAGTTGCAAATACAGAATTGCAGTTTTAGTGACCAGAATGATTATACAAATGAGGTATCTTTCATGTTACTAATTTATATGAATCTACACAATCTCTGCAACCTAATATTAGTAATATGCTTATGTTTCTGTTTATTCTTGAGTTGTACATGATCATAATCTTACACATATTGCCTGTGGGGTGGAAGGTTATAAAAATCCCACGTGTTCAATTATATTCAATTTTAAAATATCAAGTTGGATACATAAATGTGTGTGTGACAAATGATAGTAATATTTGGAGTATTATAATGGCCAGTTTTGTTACTCCCTTGGGTGTAACCATAATAGAAAATTGTGAAAATTATGCCTAATGATGAGGTAAATCCAAAATTCTATTGCACTAATATACTTGTGTTTTAGAACATAGGATCAAGAACAGGGAGCATCACTGTCTTGAAGAGAGTGGACACATGAAGGAAGGAAATAATTTACTTTTATTTTGTTTTATTTTTTTAAAGATTTTATTTATTCATGAGAGACACATAGAAGTAGAGACGTAGCCAGAGGGAGAAGCAGGCTCCCTGCAGGGAGCCTGATGCAGGATTCAATCCCAGGACCCTAGATCATAACCGAAGCCAAAGGCAGATGCTCAACCACTGAGCAAGCCAGGCACCCCTGGAAATAACTTTAGATGTTGCCACACACATGTGGGGTTTGTTAGTTTGGTGTGAGATTCAAGGAAGTTAATGTCTGAGAGTCTTAAGTTGAAGCCATTGGCTAAAGCTAAACAAAGATGAGAAAAGTTCTAGAAGTTTCTAGCAACTCTAAAGTAAAAGATAAAAAGGGACCTGCCTAATGAAAAAGAAAAAGGGCGGGGGGGAGAAATGTGATATATAGTGTTTAGAAGTCATCAATCTTCCATTGCCCAATTCATATCAGAGTGTAGCTTCTGACTTGAGCTGGTTTCAGCTGCTGAGATGTTAACAGCAAAGAAGAGTCACAGATAGATGTGTTTTGGGTTGTAAGTTTGCATGTTAGGTCACCTTCCATTGCCCGAAATATATTTTACCCACAGTGTCAACATTGTGACTAATGGCTAGTCACTCAAACCAAACCCTGGAATCATCTAGATTCTTCTCTCCTGGCCTCACTACCACATGCAGCCTATCAGTAATCCTGACAGTTCTCCCTTCGAAATATGTTTATATTCTGACCCCTTCTCCTGACTTACTGCCAAGGATTAAAACTACAGAAGAAAGATTACATCAAAGATTGACCATTGGGTATAGATCAGTAGAACTTTCTGCAATGATGACGTTCTTCTACATTTTTATTTTCTAGTACAATAGCCACTGGCCACATGTGGCTATTGAACACTTGAAATGTGAATAATGCAACTAATAAACTGGCTTTGTAATGTTATTGAGATTTTAATAGCCATATGTTGCTAGAAGATACCATATCAGACAGTGCAAGTCTAGCTAATGAAATATTTATTGAGTCCCACAATATGTAAGGGATTTGGAGATTCTGGAATTTTAAGTAGGTGGGACCTGGGAGAAGGAAGAAACAGGTCTCTGACAACATAGCGTGAGGGCCTGGGAGTGACAGAATGAGAAGACAGTTGAAAAGATTAAGAGGTCATGGGTTACAGATTGGGGGTGGGCAGTTCAACAGAAGCAAAGACCTCATCACAGCCAAAGGAGCTATCACTGAATCAGAGAGGAGGAAATCAAGTAATGGTGGTCTAAGAATGCTAGATGGATCATTGAATTGGTTAATTGTGAGACACCAGAATCCATCAGTTAATTTTTTGAAGATGGCCATATCCGATGTCAATCTGTTGGTCTGCAAACTGGTCTCTATACTCAAGAGATTAGGGAGAGACTGAAAGACGATCACTCTAGATTGGTAGGCAGCAGGTTGAAGAGGCAAGTGAATTTATTTACAAGGCTCATCTTGGGTGGCTACAGGACAGGTAGATTTCTGCAGCCACTGGCCAGAATCTTTAAAGATTATGTAGGCCTTAACTGGATTCAGTCCCATACCTCGTGTGGATAACCTCAACACTACATTTCTACCTCAGGGATATATTCTTAGAACAGCTTCTGGGCATGGGGAAGGCAAGCAGACACACATCCCATACACAGAGCGGCAGTAGGGAGCCTCCAATTGCCTAGGTCCAACTCAAGGGTTAACTCATTGTCATGTCTTCATGATGACCTCTTCCAGTAAAGTCATCAGTTGCTAGACAGAAGTGGCTAAAGAAAGAACAAATTTTGGGGTGCCTGGGTGGCTCAGCAGTTGAACATCTGCCTTCGGTTCAGGTCGTGATCCTGGGGTCCGGGATCGAGTCCTGCATTGGGCTCCCTGTGAGGAGCCTGCTTCTCCCTCTGCCTGTGTCTCTGTCTCTTTCTCTATGTCTCTCATGAATAAATAAATTAATTAATTAATTTAAAAAATAACAAGTTTCCATTATAAAATATACAATAAGAATTTTACTCTCTTTTGGGTGATGGAAGTCAATAAAATATAGCTTTGAATGCAGTCCTTGAATTAAGAGCAAGAGAGTTTGGCCTTTTAAAGTATACATAAGATTTTAACAGGTTACCAAGTATAATGTAAATTTATAGTGACTCATGTTTGGGAAATAAAAGTTTAGAGTATTTATTTGGATTTCATGAAATCTTATTACATAAGGGACATACGTTAAAGTTGAGAAGGACACTCTGTATATGAGGGCTACCTGCTTTTGCTTGTATTGTCATCCAGCCAACTTTTCTGAATTTCTTATTGTATCATCTTTGAAAGAAAGCATTTTTTTTTTGCAGACCTACTTCACATAAATTGGGTACAACCATCTTCTAAGCTTTGATTTATCCAGGTTGCTTATTTGAAGCAGCGCATGCCTTTCTCTGACACTTGTAGTTTATCTTGGGTGAAGGTATTGACAGAGAGCTGTACATGATGGTGCCGCCCTGCTACCATCAATTCCCAGGCTCCCCCATACTCATCTCATGGGGGAAATAAGAGAAAGAAGCTGAGACCGATCCAGTCCTGCTTGTATTAGTCTTCCCCCACTACCATAAGATGCCACTGACAGAAGGGCTTAAACAGCAGAAGTGTATTTTCTCAGAGTTCTGGAGGCCAGAAGTCCAAGGTCAAAGTGCTGGCATGATATATGTTTGGTGAGAACACTCTTTCTGGCTTCTAGCTTCTCTCTATGTCCTCATAGATGGAGAGAAAGAGCTCCAGTCTTATACTCTTTTTGTAAAGACAACAATCCCACCTTTATAAACCCCACCCTCATAACTGCATTTAACCTTAAATACCCCCCCCCCAAAAGGCCCCATGTCCAAATACAGTCACTTTGGGGATTAGGGCTTCAGCATGTGGATTTGGGACAGGGGTGGGATCATGGGTGGGGGTATGAGTGAACTCAGTTGAATCTGTAACACGGCTCATGCATGTGAGGGTGTAATACAGCATGACTTGTTTTGTATTTTCTGGACATAGAACTTCTTATTACCAAGTCTAAATTTCAGCTTAGATATTTGCAGATTAAGCATTCTGCTAGTGATAGAAAGACTTCTTACATAGTAGTTGTATAAAGGGAATGAAGAAGTGTTGTTATGTAGGATCAGTAAATCTGTTGGAAAATGTCCACTGTTCTCATTGCCAAAGAGAAACAAAATCAAAGGGATGAATTTTTCTATGTCACATTGGTAAAAGCAGGAGAGAGTAGTTAAGGCCAGTGTTGTTAACATTGTGGGGAAGGGACGTTCTCACAGCACTGCTGGTGGGCAGATAAGTTGAACCAGCCTGGCAGCAGGAAAATTTGTTTTGACTCTCAAAAGTCTGAAACATGTTCCAGCTCCTCATTCCATCAGTACCACATGTAGGAATTTATCTACTGAAAATGTCACATGTGTGAAAATGTCATAAAAATTAAAAAGATATGTAAATTATGATACATTATGAATACTATTCATTGCATTTTTAGTATACGTGCTGCCTAAGTGAGCACATCATTACGTTTATAAACCGTAGAATAATTTTTCCTAACATAAGAAATAGTTCATTATATGTTGCTGGACAAAAATTTTAAAAAACGCTGTATTAGTAGTACTCTATTATATGTAAATCTCATTATACAGTGAGTTAAATCAGAAAAAAAAAATTCTGTCAAAGAAACATACAAAAATACCAAAGTAAATATACTTATCTCAGATGCCAGAATTACTGAGGATTGCTCTTCCTTTGTTTTTTTTGTTTTTTTTTTTTTATTTTGTTTTTCTCTTGTCTCCTTACATTTTCTGGATTTCCTGGATTTAGTACAGATTAATTACTAATTTAGTGGATTAGTTCTAATTAAAACTAAAGTTCTTGGCCATTTACTGCAAAGTCAGAAGGCTTAAAGCTTTTTACACTTAACCATTAGGCAGCCCACGGCTTGGTCTTCATAGGGTCCTCCTCCTCTTGTGCTGTGAGCTAAGAGGATCGGCAGTTGAGGTTGGACAGTCTTAACCATTCATACACGGGGATGGTCAATGGTTGAATTAAGTCTGGATGTGAAAAGTTATGAGCCGTGGAAATTATTCCAAGTCATTTCCATTCAGGCATAGAGGTTGCCTTGGGTTGCAGTAGCTCTGTATGGTGGCTAAACCTTGAAGCTTTCTCTTTTGTTCTGTTATTGCTGCTCTAAGGAGAAATGGGGGTACATAAACAGACTTGGTTATTCCTTATAGTGTGTAGATCCAAGTTGTCTAGTGCCCAAGGATATGCCTTGATTCATTGCCTATTAAATCCCATATTTTACTGTGACAGGTTACTCTCATACTTTTAAGAGTAACATTTTATATATATAAAAAATTGATGTATAGACTAGTATTTATGAGGCAGCCAGCAGAACAGGTTATGGAAAATAGGCCGCCACATTAAAGGACTCTAAAACAGGAATAAAAAGGGAGAAAATCTGAGTTCTAGGCCTGGTTATATAAATAACTTTGGGACCTTGGACAAGTTCTTTGTCAAAAAACAGGTTGGCAATAATACTAGTCCAGAACTGGATTCACATGACCCCAATAAAATTTAGAAAACACAAAAGTGAAGATTTAAAACCTACAAGACGGGATGCCTGGGTGGCTCAGTGTTTGAGTGTCTGCCTTTGGCTGAGGTCATAATCCTGGAATTCTGGGATCTAGTCCTGCATCGGGCTCCCTGAAGGGAACCTGCTTCTCCCTCTGTCTGTGTCTCTGCCTCTCTCATGAATAAATAAATAAAATCTTAAAACATGCAAGACTTCTCCTTTCTCAGCTTCAGGCCCTTTGGAAGCCTCTGACATAGATAGAGTGATCTCCGCTGTACCTCTCCACTCCAGGGTCACAGAGAGGGGTGACTTTGCACACAAGAACTGCCATTTCCTTTCTTCTTGCTTTCTCCCCTTTTACCCATCTCTCAAACTTCCCTAATGAGAAAGGTTTGGTTTTCGGGCTATGTCACCTGGGGACAACATTTGTTGATCTGTTTATCCAAATCCTTATAATTATGAGGCTTGATCAGATAAGATGCTACATATGATAGCAAGATGAACACAAAACTATTTTCCTCTTGTCTTCCCAACCCCACCACTGTAATTATTTAAATCACTTCATTTCACCTAAAATACCTTCTGCTTTTTTAGCCAGGGTTGCATTTTGCTACACTAGGTTAAATTTGATATTTATCCTTTGCTCACATTCTGCTTATTAATATTATTTTCCCGAATCCTCCTATATATTCTGTTTGTAATGGATTTATCTTTCCAATACTATTCTAATTCTCATTGGTAATATTATTTTTAAAATTACTTAAAAATGAAAACAAAACTAAGTTGGAATGTCCAATGATAACATTAGATGACCAATCTTTTTATATATTTTAAGGACAGTTCTATAACAGAACCCTTTTTAGTGACCATAGCCCTAAATTATTAACTACTCACAATGCTAAGGTTCCTATGGAATTTATGTTTCCTACTGAAAAACCCAGTCTGCCTAGTTACACTATAATAGGAAATACATTTTAACATTCACATAATACTAGTTCTTGGAGGGACATGTAATAGGATAGCTTTAGGCAAGAAAGCAACCTTTATTTACTCCTAGGCTTTTATTTGAATATTGATTTTGTAGGGCTCTGGTAAAAATTGTCCTAGTTAATTATTTCCTCTGCTGATAAGCATTGCTAGGTAATATATGTAATAAATACTTTGGTCTTACTTGTTTGGGAAAGATAGTAAGAAAGAAACAACTGGGATGCTGTTGCTAAGCTGTCCATGTACATCCATTTATGAATTGGGTTCAAATAAAATGGTAGTTCAACTGTTTTTGTTGTTGTTGTTGTTGTTGTTAGACTCAGTATTTCATTTCTTTATTCTTTCTTGTTACCTTCCTTGCCTTTTGCTTCTTAGTATCTCTTCTTCCACTTACCTCAAATACAAAAACACCAAGTTGTGAGTGTGTCCTGGAATTTGTTTGGGGTGATACAGGAGAAATCATTCCATTTACCTGTATTATTTCCTGTTTGATGATGATGCTTTCTTTGTAGTCGTGTGCTCTCTTTGTAGTTTATAGTTTTCATTTTTCCAAAGAGTGCTGTTTAGTTGCCTGATAGTTGTGTCTGTATGCAGTGGCAACCTCCCATCATATTAAGCATGTCCTTTTGCATTGCAGGAGCTATGCCTGTTCCAGACCAGCCTTCTTCCACCTCAGAGAAGACCAGCTCCTTGAGCCCTGGCCTGACCACCTCCAACGGAGATGGCTCCGAGACGGAAACCACTTCTGCTATCCTCGCCTCGGTCAAAGAACAGGTAGAGACATCCCACTTTTGTGACATACTTAGGGGAACATATTAGAAACAGTTCCTTCAGATGAACAACGAGGACTGTTATGTTGGAAGAAAATCATGATTTTCACTTATCATAAAAATATTTTGACATGATTATAGTTGCTTTTGAATTTATGTTTTTATTCATGATTTAGGCTATTTTCCTTGAAAAAAAATATTCCTTGGTAGGAGGAAACACTTTATAGGCAAAATTCCCTGTTGGTGAAGTCTTGGTAGATTTGGTGATGGACCAATACAGCGTAAAACTGTTATGTGCCTGAGGCCAAATAATTGGCCTTTAGAAAATATAAAGTCAAAAAAATATATATAAAGTCTAACCAACAATCAAAATATATCCGTAAGTATAAAAAATTAGTATAATGACAGCAGATGAATCCTGTGTTGGGTCAAGGCAAATTGGTCTCTCTGGTGTTTCTGGGCTGGATCAGGAAGAAAGTATCTTAGAATTTGCCCTGTAAAATGAATTAAAGTCTGCATGATTCTTCCTCCAGCATTACTTTGCTTTATAAATGGCTAATAAAATCTGAAGTCTTAGATTAAAAAAAAATTACTCCTTCAAAGTCATGTTTCTTATAAATAAAAGGTGATAAATAATCAAAGAAAGCTGGAAAATCAAGATTTTTTTCACTTCTTTTAGCATGTGGCAGGATATAAATCATAATTTTTTTAAATACTGAAAGCGTCCTGTGTTTGGGTATGATTCAAGGAGTGCTGAGTGAGCAACAGTAGTGGCGAAGCTCTCAGTAGAGTAGCTGAGAGAAGGTCCACTGACGTAAGGGATTGGTGATGCTGTCAGTCAGACGTGCGTCACCAGGGAGGGAAGTGTGCTGCTAAGTAGTTACACAAAGGAAAGTTGAATAGATTAATTGGATCATCTGGGCTGTGAAAATGGTCAGTAAGCAAGGAATTGGGTTGAAGCACAGGCTGTATTACTAGATTAGTTTGCTTCCAAAGCCCTCTCATGAGATTGCTGATTATTTTTAAGGAGTAATAGAAGAAGGGAGCAAAGGTTCATATCAGTTCCCACACTCAGGATACTGCTTTGTTAAAGTTGGTTTATGTCATGGTATCTTATTCATATATCTAGAAGTCTTGCTGAACCACTAACTTTAGAGTATTGACAAAATACAAAGTAGGAGGAATAAATTTAACAAGGAAATGACAAGACCTGTCTGATGAAAACTATAACATTTTATTAAAAGACATGAAGTAATTAAGAATAAATGACAGGGTATATCCTGTGTAGAAAAGCCTAGTTATCATCATAATATTACTTTTCCTCAAATTAAGATATAAACTTAAGGCTATTGTAGTAATATCTTGTCACTGATTGTTTCTTTGGCAAACTGAATCAAACTATTTTAAAGATCATATGGGAATCATAAATGTATGAGAGTTACAAGGAAATTTTAATAGATTTTTATCTTACTAAACATTTTCATCACTGTCATGCCCAGTTGGTTCAAACTGGAAAGAATATTTTCTCTATAGGATGTAACTGAAGGGGGTAGCCCTGGTGGCCCAGCTGTTTAGCCCCTGCCTTCAGCCCAGGGCGTGATCCTGAAGACCCCGGGATTGTGTCCTGCGTCGGGCTTCCTGCATGGAACCTGCTTCTCCCTCTGCCTGTGTTTCTGCCTCTCTCTCTCTCTCTGTGTCTCTCATGAATAAATAAATAAAATCTTTTAAAAAAAAGTTTAAAAAAAATTTTCTGAGGGCTCAGAATCTCAAGGACATATTCAATCCAAAATAGTAGAAAAAATTGGATAAGAGAAAATGTGTGCCAAAAATATGACAAAGTATTGATATAATTAATATATTAGTGCTTCCTAATGTTAATGAGATAAAAAAATAAAATAACAGAATAGAAAACTAGGCAAAAAACATGAACAGCAGTTCATAGAAGAAAAATGCAAAAAGTTAATGACTATATGGAAATGCTTTCTACTCTACTAATCAGGGATATAAAAATCAAGATGAAAATATTAATTTCTTTAATCTACCAAATAGACAAACATTAAAAAATAGTATATTCTGTAATCTAGCTAAGGGTTAAAGTTTGAGGAAATTCACATTTTTGTCACTCCATATGGGAATGTGCAATCCTGTAATCTTTGTTTAAAATGATATGTTGCTATGAAGTGGCATTTACAGTGTTCAATAGCCTTTGATTAGTCATACTTAGACATATGTAGTATAGAAATGGGTGATCTAGAACATAAGATTTTATGTATATTGGTGTTTATTGCAAAATTATCTGGGATAGTAAAAAAGTGGAGCAGTACTGATTGATGAAGAATTTAAAAAAGACCTATCTTCTATGTAAAATATTTTATACAAAAGCTATATCCTTCTTATGTAGTTATTAATTAAAATGAGTTGGAGTTATATATTACACCTTAGAAAAACTCCATGAGGATTTTAGAAATGAAATGTTTTAGCATTATATTATACTGTTTTTAAAAAATAATAATAAATATTTTGTGTTGTTTATAATATTTATGAACATCTGGAAAAGTGTAGGAGGAAATAAATCAAACTATAAACATTGGTTACTATATATGTTTACAATTAGTTGGAAGTAGGAATAGGCAGAAGATATAGAGGATAGGGAAGACAATCCAAATTGGGAGAAAGAACTGGGAGACTGGAATAGATATTCGTTGGATTTGGATAATAGGAAATGCCATTTGAGCTGAGATAGTGATGTCTGTAGTTGAGAGAGTGGATAAGCTGCTGACAGCAAAAATATATTATGGAAATAAAATGGCCTCTCCAAATCCTTGATGAGAATTTCATTAAAAAAACTTACTGTGAAGAGTTTTTTTCTAATAGTCAAAACAAGCCCATTGTCCATTTTTGTATGCAAAGATGAGATTCTTTGTGACCAGTAACTAATGTGAGCAGGCATGAAAGTCTGTCCTGGAAGCTGAGTAGAACAGCTTGAAGCACCTGCATCAGAGGCTCAGGCATCAGCTCCTATGGGCAGCAGCTGCCCATGTGAAGGCAAAATCCACAAGCAGCAAGGTCCCTGGACTTCCTTGGGGTAGCCTACTATAAGCAAACAATTTTTTTTTTGTCCTAAACTATTAAGGTTTCTGTGGTCTAGACTGTTATCAGTGGAGCTAAAGCTAAGTTAAATATATTGGGAAAAAATTAGCTGAGATGAAGGAAAAGCGGCTTTAAAAGTTTATATCCTTTATGATTTTTAATAGTTACGTACATAACGTATTTGTAAATTTTTCACTTGAATATTGCTTTCCTGATCCTTCTTAGGTGCTAATATAAAATAGCTTTTTTACTAAAAATTATTTTTACTAAGTTAGAGGACCTCAGGGAAGAAATTTTATAGCATCACTCTTATGTGCTACTTTAAGCTTGTCTCCTTGAACATCAGCTCTGTGGGAAAGAAGTCATTCTTTTTTTTTTTTAAGATTTTATTTATTTATTCATGAGATAGAGAGAGGGAGAGAGAGAGGCAGAGACACAGGCAGAGGGAGAAGCAGGCTCCACGCAGGGAGCCCAGGTCTCCAGGATCACTCCCGGGCCGAAGGCAGATGCCAAACCACTGAGCCACCCAGGGATCCCCGAGAAGTCATTCTTTATCATAGGAGGCATTAATTCTAAGCTAACTGGCAAACAATTGGTTGCATAATTTATTTACTCATTCATTAAATGTATTGAGCACTTTGTATATGCAAAGTACAATAAAGGGTAATAAAGTACATGCATAAAGAAAACTCATTTTGACAGTTTATTGGAAAAAAAAGTGTTATTGAAATTGAGAACATAAGTTTTTAGGCAGGCAGTTAACATTGCACAGAAATAAATTCTGGTTTATAACCATAGAATGAACTTAAGTCATGACAAGCCCTAAGTCAACATGTCCGCATGACATGTATGGAGTGTTGAGATTTTGTAAACGAGTCCTAGAATCCTTCAACCCAGCAGGCATGGATTGCTCGATGAAAAGGTGTTCACTGACTTGTTTTTCTTTGTTCAAATTTCCCATCCTGATTGCTTTTTAACTGGTGGATTTTACACTTTTATATCAACAGAAATAGGACCAGGATTTATGTTATTACTCTATATGTAATTTTCTGTATCTCAGACATACCTGTTTCATTTCCAAGTAACCAGGTTTCACTATGGGGCATTAAGAAAGAGGAACCTAATTCCTATTTCCTCTCCTGTAAGTGAGTGTCCTTTACCAGAAGAGGAGTGGAGGATAGAGGTTGGGCATGTGATGACTCTGGTCATGTGATTTGGATAAATAACTAAGAGGGGTGATTGAAAACTATTCATTACAAATGGCAGCCCATAAAGTGTGGTGGCTTAAAGGAATGGAAACAGTGAAGGGATTTTATTTTAAGAATGGAAGGTATCCCTATGATGATGGCATTGACTCATAGAAAGAGAAATTTATGATGCTTGAGAGAAAGGGAATAATCTCAGAGGAAAAAATCGCTGGGTAGATGAGAGTGCATGGGGTCCATCTACCAGTAGAGAGAATGGCTTTTGGAACAGAGTTCAACCCTGAGGATGGGAAAGAATCGAGATATATGGTTTCAGGTCCTCCAGTGGCTTGGTGTTGGAAACTGTGGTAGGTCTTACCCTCTCATTAGATGGGCACAGTCAGCTTGTTTGAGCTGGACTTATGAGGACCAGTGGTGAGCTGGGCTGAGCAGAGGTGAAGGAGGGAGGCATTGGAGGTAAGGGACGCAAGACAGTGGTTATAATGATGGATCCTGGAATGGACATGGAATGGAAGCAGGTAAAAGAAAACTTGGTATGGGCAATATATTTGCAGTGAGTCTGTATGTGAGTATGAGTCAAGTGGTATCTTGAGAGTTGTGTGCTTAAATCCAGAATTTAAAAGTAATTATTGTTCATGTTGAGACCTAGGTTATGAATCTGGGAGATGAGATCAAAACGAGGAAAGAGAGAGAACCCTCGTTGACTCTGTGAAAGGTGGTGATGAGTGATGATGATTCCAGAACAGTGGTGAGGAACAGTGACAGTACTCCAGTCACCCTCAGTAGAGAGAGGACTGATATTGCTACATCTTGTGAGAAACCTGCTGATGGTGGCTTGTGGTTATATGGGTGTAGTCATCCCCATCTTCACCTGTGTGTTTTCACTGTTTTAACTGTGACAGTGTTGGTCTATACTATTAGACAAGAATTTACATTCTCTCACATAACATAACCTTTGTCTTTGTATTTTGTCTTAAGTCAACAAGGTGCTACTTTGCTCTTAAGAAAACCATGACTTTCCTAAAATATATATTTATTTCACAATAAGATTTCTTTCCCTTCAGTTGACCATTTGATCATCACACATTTCCAAAGTTGGCATCTTAAACAATCTTCTAATATTGGCTAGAAAAATTATGGGTTATTTTTAAAAACCTTTATGGCTCATATTGTTCACTGGTATTTGTAAATTATTATGACTTAGATTAATGTGTCTCTGTGTCATACATGCAAAGTAACTTCTCCACATAAATGTCTCTTCACTCTAAGTTACCCTGCTCCCAAAGTCACTACTCTGAAGCTTATCATGGTCCAAATAGAAGGAAAAATAGTGTCACCAGGACTGATTTATATATTTTATATATATATATATATATATATATATATATATATATATATATTTTTTTTTTTTTTAAGTGTCACAGCAGAAGGGAATGCAATTCCAAAGTGTAAGCCCTCAAGCAGCAGCATATGGTTTTGGGGGTTAATAATTCTACCAGAAAAGTATTTTAATAATGAATAGGTTAAATAGAAGTTTCTATGTATATAACAGCATTGCAAATGTTTTACTTCATTGTATTTTCAGTAGTGTTTATCAAATACCAGCTATGTGCATAGAACTGTGTTTCCTCTGGGTGGTAGATACACAGATTTGAAGTTTGCCTTCAACTATTTAGCAATGAAGTTAAAAAACTTATATAAAAGATATAAAATATTTTAAAGACTGTAGATGAAATTTCATGAAAACTCTCTAGTCATTTTACTTAAAAGCTCCAGGTGCTATATATTGATAAAAAACATTCTTCAGGTTAACAGTATTTATATCCCTGGACACTCTGTTGCTCCAATAACTTCTCTTGTTCTTTATATTTCACAAGAATTATAGTCATGTTCTTGATTTCAGAGGAAATTTTTAGTACATTATTTAAACTATCAATGATTTCTGGGTAGTAAAATAGAAGTTTTCTTGTTTTCAACCACTATTGTTATTATACTTAATAGAGGAAAATAAGAGTAAAGAGATATCTGAGCTCCCGCTATGGACAAAAACTAGTGCACAGAGTACTTTACATGTTATGTCTTATGAAGGCACTAGGAAAGAAAGCATTTTGAAAACTTCATCTTATATAAAATCTAAAGAAATCATGATATTTTACATCAACTCATGGTGAGGATTGCATACATTTATTTTTATTTAGCTTCTACATTTGTAATTGTTAGATTCCACTAGCTCTGTGTAAAATGAATATGATTGGGAAGGAGCACATTATAAAATACTCCTTTAACTGGTCTTCTTCCAGTGTCACATGTCATTGTCAAGTCTTTCAGCATTATTAGTGTTACTGTAATATGCAATAATAGCTTCTGATAACGCAATGTGAAAAATGACCTATAACTACTATTACTTTCCAAACTGTATCTTGGAAAAGCATTTCATGAAAGTAATGACAAAATTATCAGCCATGAAAAAGAGGAATTTAAAACACCTTTAGGAAAGGTCGAGAAGATAGGAAAGGATTATCTGCAAAGACTATAGTGAACTTTATATTCATTTAGTCAGAGAAAAAAAGAATTATATATGCCATAGCACCACAAGTTGAGCTCTTTCCGTATATTAAAATTAAAATAACTGCTTGATTGATAACTTTTTATTGTATTTCTTGTTTCAAGTTAGATGTAGCTGGAAAATGAAAAGAAAAGCATATTTTTCTCGTTTTCATGTTAGAACATGAACTATGGTGGGAATTGTGATGGCCTTGTTTTCAAGAGGTGGACTGAGATATGAGGGTACAAGCTAGGATTCTGTAGAACTGGCTCCTGGTAGAAGGTGTGGTTTGGAACAAGGAAGGACAGATCTCGGAGTCAGCAGCCTTATGGATATCCTGGATACAGACAGGGTGCAGATAGACGGACCAAACTGTGTGTTTAGATTTGCAACAAGGCAAAGAAAGACACCAAGTAGTGTAAATAGAACTGGGCAGCTCCATGTAGGAAGGAAGGGGACTGGTCAGGTGGTAGCAGAATGATGGAACCTGCTGGATTTGAAGCTGGTCTGTTTCTTGTGGATTCTGGATCTTTTTCACCACAAAAATGATGGTTGAAGCTAGAGATAGAGGAGCAACAAAGGTCCTAAACTACTTGTGGAAAACCTTGAAATTAGTACTAGGAGTTCTAGTCATGAGTGAATAATCCTAGAAGTGTGGATGAATCATCTCCCTCACTCCCTCCCCCTACCCACCATGCTCCTTTATGTGTATTCTGTTCTTGCCGTAAGTTATTTTGAATTTTTTCCTAAAACTTTATTTTCCCTTAAAATTTGACTTTGTAACCCTTCTCAAGTCACATTTATATTTACCTGCCTTTTTAATCACCCCAAACTCTATTCCAAGAATTAATTCTCTGGAATGCTGTCTGCTCTGATCCCTCTGAAGCTATTAGGAGTTGGGTGTTTTAGGGACTGGAGGCTATGATGGGAAAAATGGACTTAGTTTTTATATGTTAAATTAGAAGGTAAGCGTTTAATATGTGGGTTTTTTTTTTTTTAATATGTGGGTTTTTTTTACTGTGACATTAGAGTGAATTTCTAACGCCTCTTTTATATTTAGCATTAGAATTTATTGCTAAATATTCATATATGAAATCATTTTTCTTTTAAATATGTAAAATATTAAATATACATGATATTAAAATATTCTTTAAAATATGGCATTTAAAAAATTTCAGTGGATTTTCCACTAAAAAGTAATTCATGCATACTGTGAAAAAGTTAAAAGCTCAGTAAGGAATGAAGATAAAAATTTTATTTGAAAATAATATTATAGCTAGTGGTTGTTGCAAATATTTGGGAAGAGTTTGTTCTAAGATTTTTATGTGAATATATAATTATCTGTACAAAATTTTTCTTTTCCTTTGTATATAAATATTTTATACTTCTTTGGACACTTAATATTACATCAGGAGCATTTTTTCATATCACTATTATATTAAAACTTTTTCTAATGGCTATATAAATGGATACATTGTGAGTTATTTAGTATTATAATTTTATTGAACTTTCCCATCTTTTTGATCTCTTAGGTTGATTCAATTTTCTCAGATGAAACAAAAATGACATGTCATACTGCCTTGTACATAAATCATTAGGTCTACTTTGACAGAAGTTGCCTGGAGCACAGTTTTGAAAAAGAGTTTAAAGACCTTTACAAACTCTCTGGGAAAATATATCATAATTAATTACTCATAAGATATACAGGCAGGATATAGGAAGCAGGAGCTCCAGGGATATAATAATCAGTGCCCTGTACAGGGTTTGCACAGAGTAGGAAATTGACAAGTAGAATATTCTAGAGGGAATAAATAGGGGAAACATGTATAGTATTCAGAACAACTGTACCAAATATGCTAAAGATAGTGAAGAGAAACATATGAAATATGATAGGACAAGGAAACATTATTAAATAGTACCTCAAAATAACAAAAATGTTTTTAAAAAGATTAGATATTATATTTCTTTAAAATATACATATTTTTATAAAATATACATGACATTTCTGTAAACTATATAACACTTATTTCATCAGATATATAATTAAGTAATAACATTTTCTCTAGTAATTATTTTGTTCAATATCTTCTGTTTATGACCAAAGAAACTCAAACTTCAAAAAATATGTACCTAAAGCCATGTAGGAAATTGCCATGGAATTTAAATGAGAAAATTTGTTTGTTTTATTCTGAATCCAGTACCCTTTTCACTCAGTTACATTCTCTCATAATTTAGGTATGATAGTGGGCTTCAATATATGCTCTAATAGTTTTCCCAAGAGGAACATTTCTCTATGACCAAGGTTTGCTGAGGCCAAGTTAAATGATGCACTGGCCTGTCTAGCTTTTACTTAACTAGAAAAAGAGAGGCAGAAAACTTCACATCATTTGATCTGCAATTTAACTTTGAAATCTAAAGGAATCATTAAAGACACTCTAAATAAAAAGAATTCCAGGAACTTACACACCTCATTGTTAGCTAATGTCTTCAGAGAAAATGTAGTAAGAAGAGGTGCTGTGAGCTGACTGCCACAGCATTGTTTTCATTGGATGTTCCTGTTTTCACGATCAGTGGTGTGGCTGGAAGTCCTCTCCAGCGTGCATCAACGACACAGGTAAATATGCCCGCAGCAGCCCATAGATCATGTTCAAGTGCCCTTACTCACTGCAGTCATTAAAGTAATGTGCAAGTTCATGCCCTGGGCTCTAAATGAACTGGCTCTATGGCCTGCTGCTGTAAAAAAAAAAAAAAAAAAAAAAAGTGATGATCGGCATCCTCCTCTTTGACTAATGACGAGCTCTGACTTCCATTCTGCTCAGGGTCTCCAGAAGTAGCTGGACCACTTGCCTAATTACTAGAAGACAGAAAGACTCAATATTAACAAGACCAAAGTAAACAAACAAAAGTCACTTTGCACAGGTAATCCTCAGCATCTGGTCGCCAATTCACCATGTTGATAGATTTAGGTATTGGGGAGGGGAGTGCATTTTACAGTTTATACATCCTGGAAGATCTGCTAGGTGAAGAAGTTATGTTCAAAACTGAAACTAAGAATTTTATAAAATTCAGTTCAAGATTCTTTCATAATTGTAGGCAAGTCTGTTGTATTTTCGGAAGTAGAACTCTAAGGTGTTGACCAAGGGTGTTTAACCGTTTGAGTTGATTCAAAGTTTTGAAAGGATAGGTCCACCCTCATATCTACCACCTCTACCCAGACAAGAGATCAGCTTCATAAAGACACTCTTAATAAATGATACCACATCTTACAAATACTTGTCAGAGACCTGCAATTACCTGCTATAGACCTCCTGTCAGAAGTCAGAGGCAATATATTCTTAAAATTAATAATTTAGAATGTAAATTCTTTCTATTTTGGGAACTCTGCCTGTATCAGGATCAGCATTTCAGCCCTCCCTGGGAATGCCTTCCAGAAACATGGCTTTAATAATACTGCAGTGATATGATGACTCTGCCTTTATGGAGACCGAAGATAAGAAATTACCTGCTGGGAGCTTTTTGGAATTTCGTGGAAACCTGATATTGGAAACCTGTCTCACACTGTTGTTACTTGATTTAATGTAAATGAAATATTTTAGTACTACATGCATACTCCTACTATGACGAAAATAATAATAATAGTAGTAATATTATTAAAAAGTGCAATTATTTTTCCTAAGAAATGCTAATTAATTCATTTATGGAATAGGTTTGTGGCTGGATCTCCCTTCCTTACTGCTGCATTGCCGGCCCTCAGAGCAGTGCTAGATGTAGAGGACGAATTCAGAGTATTTGTGTTGAGGGTACGAGTTCACTAATGAACTTACTTATGTATTTGTGTTGAGGGTACGAGTTCACTAATGAACTTGTTTTTATGTTCCATTTTAGTTGAAAAGCGAATGATTTGCTTAATTGTAATAACAGACTTTAGTTGTGTGGCACAAAGGTCTCACCTCTGTTGTTGCATTGATCATATTCTTTGACCTTTATTTTAATGGCCATGTTGGATCTGCGTCTTCCCCTTTGAGCTACTTGCATATCATTTCAGAATTAGCCCATTTACTTTGATGAATCCCTGGGTTCCCAAATTGCAGTTTCCTCTCTAAACAGCCCAAATTGAAACTCATTTAATCAAGTGGAATGAGATATATTCAGTTTAAGATGAGGAATATTAACTTAAACCTATCCTTCATTAATAAAATATATAGGCTAATGTCTTTTTTTCCTTGAACTAGACTATGTTCCTTATTTTAGCCCAAAGGAAAGCAAAACAAAACATTCCATGTTAGTACATGAACCTGCAACTTCAAACATAAAAAAACACACAAATACCAGTTTCTTTTGTTTATATGCAGTTATCCCAAATTTATCATTTTAAAAAAAATATTTCTTCCAGTGATTTTTCCCCATTTCTTTCAATGATTTTTAATTGTCCTTTGAAAATATACTTTTCTCCAGAGTTTACAGCAGTTCAACCATGTGCTTATCATTACTTGCTTATCTTGGATTTCCTTTGTGTTTGGGAGATTTTTTTCACGTATTTGTACTTGGTGATTACAAGTGGATTTGCTTTGTGTTTGGGAGATTTTTTCACATTTTTGTACTTGGTGATTTGTACTTTTAATGTTGTAATGTTAAAAATCAAATTATTATGGATTTTGAAGTAAAATCCATAGTTGCTGTAGTTGCTGTTCATTTGTACATTTGTTTAATGGTGGGTGCCATATGTGTTTTATATTTGTGGTGGTGTTTTTGCTATAGTTAGCTTTTTTATATATTAGCAGAAGATAGATCTTGAGCATATTTACATGGAAGTTTCTGGACACACAACTTACTTCTCCATAAGTGCATAAAAGAATAATTCCAGCCTTACTAACATGTTACAGGAAATAGAGTCTTCATATAAAAATGTTATAAAGATTTCTGTTGGATAATTCTAAGTGCTTTTGTAGCAAATCCTTTATTATGTCCCTAGGTCATTTGAGAGTTTATTTAGCAGCATTTTCTTACGAGAAAGCTTTACAAAGTGAAGATAGTGTCTTAAAACAGCCTGTTAATGAAAGCTACTCCACTAAAACAGTATCTAAATACACTTTCATGTCAATGCAGGAAGTGAACAGGTGTTTTTGTTAGAAATGTGGACGTAGTGTAAACATTTCTCCATGATGAATTGTAATGGGTGAATTTTAGCAATATATTTACCCTGATATTCACTGTGGCAGGTTGTATTGTAGAGAAGTGGCCACAGTGTTATTTCCAATTTCTTGTGACCTTCTTTCTTCTGATGTGAGTGTGACACTTCCCTGTTAATAAGTGGATTCTGTAATTCTCCCTTCCTTACTTGGGCTTGAGCCTGGGGAGGAAATGACATCATATGACTTTTGAGCCTTGGGTATGACAGACAGTTTTATCTTCTTATCTGGTTTCTTCCATACTCATTCTTAGAAACCAGCCACATAAAGTGAAGGTGGTAATGTGGAGAGACGCTCAGTCTCTGGGCACATAGCACCATCTGAACTCCCAGCTGACACCAGCATCAACTTGCCAGTTGAGCCATTGATGGTCCTCAGACAAGTAGCCCCAAATGATGCCGTATGGAGCAAAGACAGTTGGTTCCCACTGATGTTTGGAGATTGATGACCAAGATAAATGACTGTTGTAGTTTTTTTTTTTTAAGATTTATTTATTTATTCATGAGAGACACAGAGAGAGAGAGAGAGAGAGAGAAAGAGAGAGAGAGAGAGAGGCAGAGACATAGGCAGAGGGAGAAGCAGGCTCCATGCAGGGAGCCTGATGTGGGACTCGATCCTGGGACTCCAGGACCACACCCTGGGCCAAAGGCAGGCACCAAACTGCTGAGCCACCAAGGGATCCCCCCTGTTGTAGTTTTAAGCCAGTAAGTTTTCAGGTGTTTTGCTACACAGCAGTAGTAACTGACTCACTTGTTTCACATGCTTATAAAAACTCAGTTGTCTTAGACCATTCCTATCTTAATCTTCTAAGTCATGTGATTCTATACATGCTGAAGTTACTCTAAAAATCAGCTTGTTGGGCAGCCCGGTGGCTCAGCGGTTTGGCGCTGTCTTCAGCCCAGGGTGGGATCCTGGAGACCGGGGATCGAGTCCCATGTCGGGCTCCCTGCTATGGAGCCTGCTTCTCCCTCTGCCTGTGTCTCTGCCTCTTTCTCTCTCTCTCCCTCTATGTCTCTATGTCTCTCATGAATGAATAAATAAAATCTTTTAAAAGAAACTAAAATTATTAAAAAATAAAAATAAAAATCAGCTTGTTGAAATAGAATTCATGTGCTGTACAGTTCAACCATATCAGTGGTTTTCAGTATATTCAGAGTTGTGCAGCCATACCCACAACCTAGTTTTGAAATATTTTGTCCCTTCAGAAAGAAATACTGTGCCCATAAAGAGTCATTTTGCATTTCCCCCAAACCTCACAGCCCTGGAAGACAACTAATCTACTTTCTGTCTCTATAGATTTTTCCATTCTGGCCATTTCACATAAACAAAATCATAAATAAATGTAGTGTCTTTTGTGAATAACTTCTTTCACTTACCATGTTTCAAGGTTCATCCTTGTTGCAGTATACATCATTATTTCATTCCTTTTTATTTCCAGGTGATATCCCATTGTATGGATGTGTCTCATTTCATTTATCTGTTCCTCTATTGGTGACCTTTGAGGTTGTTTCTGCTTTTTGGTTATTGGGAATAATGTTGCTATGACTAGTTGTATCTATTTTTGTGTTTTTATTTCACTTGGGTAAATACCTAGGGATGGAAATGCTAGGTCATATAATAACTCTAGGTTTACCATTCTAAGGAGCCGCCAAATTGTTTTTCAAAGAGCCTGCACCTGTTAGGGTTCCAATTTCTTCACATCCTTGTTCTTGTATGTCCTTTGTATTGCAGTTACCCTCATGGACTGTGGCAGCTTTTTTAAATGAACTGCTAAGCCAGAGCCTAATAACACATGCCAAACCATTCTATAGCAGATCGAGAATAAATTTTAGGGATGCCCGGGTGGCTCAGAGGTTTAGCGCCTGCCTTCGGCCCAGGGCGTGATCCTGGAGTCCTGGGATTGAGTCCCACATCAGGCTCCCTACATGGAGCCTGCTTCTCCCTCTGCCTATGTCTCTGTCTCTCTCCTTCTCTCTGTGTGTCTCTCATGAATAAATAAATAGAATCTTTTAAAAAAGATAATAAATTTTAAATACTATATTTTAAAATATTTAGCAGTGTATTTTTGGAATAGATAAAATAAGCTCCTCAACATAAGTTGTTGTAAGCCCCAGCATTCCCGGGACAGCATACCAATGCCTGTGAAGAGTCTAGAAGCTAAGTTATGTGTCAGGTGAAAGAGCTGTTGATGTTTGGTTTTTGGACTGTTGTGATAGGGTAGAATGGGAAGGAGGATGGGAAGAGCTGCCTTGAAATATTTGTTATGGAGAAGGAGAAAACCTCTATTAGTTAGGTATTACTCAACTGAGAAGAGAATTAGGATAAAGGATCAAAATTTGGGGGTGGCAAGTTTCAGTTTTGCATCAGACATGATTCTTCGTTTCAAAATTAGGCAACTTTAAACTGAAAAGGAATAACTCAGTGCCTTAACTAACTTGAAATATTGGGAAGGTCCAAAGAGTTAGACTTAAGGTTTATATCGCTAAGGTTAATGACCAGTTTTATTGCAAATCTACCTTGAGGATAGATTCAAAATGTGGAAATTTTTAAACGTGCAAGAATTGTTCTCAATTGACACTGACAAATGACAAATTTTGAAAAGTACCAGAAAGTACGAGTAAGTACTTTTTTCTGTCTCTTCAGGAAATTCAGTAACAATGATCAGTTGCAGACTTTTTGACCAGTGGGTGGCAGCACAGAAATATACCAGTGCTGCCTGTAAATGGAGTGGTATCTGATGGCTGCAGCCTTGGATGGGGTTGGGTGGGCCTTTTGCTGCCAGCTCCATTCATTGCCTTTCCATAGGATGCCCAAAATATATTATTATTTTTCTGACTAGTATATGAAACTAAGATATGACAATCCCAGGATACTAGGGTATGAAAAAGTTGGAAAGGCTATGTACTGTTAACATTGCCTAACAACAATAAAACAAAAGTAAAAATCAGAGCTGCCCAAAAATTCAAAGAAAGAAAGAGGAATCTTTAGTTATTAGAATTAAGGAGAATGTAAATGAATATCTGTTAGGGACTCACATTGGATAAAAAGTTTGACTAAATGAACTCAGGTCTCCTCCAAATGTTAAAGATCTTTGAAGTTTGTCATTCAACTTGTTAGCAAAAAAAATCTAATATTAATATTCCATCACTAAAGATAAATATTACAAATTATTTTTAATATTGGAATGTTTAAATATATGCAGATTTTTATACCTGCTAAGAATCTTTTTTTAGTTATCTGAGATTGTTAATAATTTCTAAATATTTGGTGTCTGTCAACAAACTATTATTATATAGCATTAGAAACTAATGCCTTCATGAGTCCAGTTAAAGACTTGAGCTAAGATATTTGATGAACCTTTGATAATTTGCCTTTGAAGAGGCAATAGGCATTACTGGGCTGAAAATATTTCTTCCAGGTGTAAGGACAAATTAACTTTTCAGTACTTCTGCAATGGAACAGGGTAAACTAGTAGTGACTCCTGAAGGTAAAGGGTGTCATTTTGTTTTAAGGATTTATTCATCAGTGGGTATGGAATTTGGGCCAATATTTAATATGGTGGAAAAAGTGATATGTTTGGCATCAGTACATTTGATTCAAATTCCTCCAGCATTTTCTTACTGAAAATCCTTGGTTAAGATATGTAACATCTTTTCAAAACTAAGTTTGATCATCTAGGAAAATGAAGAGGGTTACAGCTCAGAGTTATGATGGAATGTATGCAAATTATAACACAAATTATACAGACATGTTAGTTAATAAATTTATTATGATCCCATGGAAATCTGTGCTCCTTAATTAGTTTATAGCAACCTGATTAATTAGTTTATATCAACCAGTTCTTTGACACTTAACCATATATGCAATCTCAAACTTTGAATGAATTCATGAAACCCAAAGGTAAATCTGAGGGTTTCTATGGTTATTTATGAACTTTTCAGAGAAGAAGAGGATACTTGGCTGAGGAACAACAGGAACAAATAAACTTTTAGAGTTTTACTTATTGTCAGATTATTACATGTGATGTTATATAAATATGATGAAGAGAGTGTGAGAGGTGTTTTGAAGCTCCTGATTATACTTATGTTAAATTTCAACTTTTAGAAGAATATATAATCATTTTTTCTGTCATTTTTTTTCATTAAACTCTTTATAAAGCAATTCAGAAGAAACAAATGAGTCTAGAACCCTTGATAATCAGGTAGGTTGTATTTCTGTGCTTTAAAATCTGAAACCACAGGTATGTAGGCATGCCCCAGTACAGGCCAATGTCTGATATTAAGGAGTCTGGGTAAAATCAAAGAAAGCAAGTGTCTTTCTCATCTTGGTCTTCTCCTGGGTCAATTGTTGTAATTGAGAGAAGAGAGAGGTCTTTCCTACAGAAGCAGGAGCTCAGAGCCAATGATGACTGGAAGAACAGTAGGCCCCAGGGTTTGCATAAATCTTGGACTAGTTGGGATTCTCACAAAATTAGATAGGAGACTCCAGGTAATCCTAATTAAAATTCAAAGACATTAGCCACTATTTGAATTATATTATGGAAAGTGCTTCTGTGTCTCTTTGATGTATCCTTCTTTTGTATACTATAGGAAGGACCTTCCATAATGCTCGAATACGGAAGCTACTCTTTGTGCAGTGGTTACAATTTTAAAAATGACATTATTTAGTCAATTAAAAATATGACTTAACAATAGTAATAAATTTCATTCTTAACCACCAAAGTTGAATTGATTGTATAAAATCCATTTCAGGAGTTCTGATGTTTATAGCTATTGGACTATTTTATGTAAGTGAAATAAACCCACCCATTTTATTCAAATTTTTGGAATATTTAAGAAAATGTTAATAGTTTAATGAAACTTACTTTATGCATTTTCCAAACATCTCTATTTGATAACAAAATTCCTACTATCATGACTCCAGTACTTTCTAATTTCATAACTGTTGGTGATTTAACTTTAGTTTGAATGAATGAATGGATAGTTAAGTAAATAACGATGGCTGAGAATTGTATGTAGAGAGAAAATACAATCAAATTTAATATATTTAGTCAAAAATTGCAAGCTCATGATGTGAATATTTCAGTAGCAATAATACCTCACATTTAATTATAAGATACCTAACCCAAGTAAATTATCTTCTTTATTCACAATAATGTGATTTGGGTATTTGCTTGAATTTTACTTTATTATACTATGTACGCAAAGGAATGAGTGAGAAATTGCATTTTCACCTTGTTAACTTCCCTCATTTATGATTTCATTATTTAAACTAATTAGCTATGTGCACGACTAAATTGCTATTCTTTTTGTTGCTAGGATTTACATTTTTTAAGCATTATGACTTTGTAATGATGCAGTGTCACTTCAGGCCTGGTATAAAGGAATCTAGAAGTGTATGAAAAAAGATGAGACACCTTGGGGGTGCCTGCCAGGCTCACCCTAGGACCTCACTCTGTGTACAATCCTAGATACCCAGTGTTTGTGCTGTCCACAGAGGATTGACTTAAATGTGGACACGTCAGTACATTTCTCTGGGTCTTTTTTGTCTCAGCAATATATACTGAGTAGTCTGATGGTCTAACATATGAATTTTGAATAATTGGTGGCTTTGTTTATTGACCTGTGAAGAAAGCCAAAATGCTTGGTTCAATTTCTTGAAAAATTCAGTGAGATATTCCAGGATCATCCTAATAAATCACTTTTTTTTTGTCCATTGTTTTTTTGCTTAAACTTGTTCAAATTGAGCTGCCACATACAACCAAATGAATCTGGCAAAATCATGTATTTGGGAATGGATGGGTAGACTTTTTTTTTTTTTGCCGATTTTAAGATGGGTAGACTTTGTAAAGGCAGGCTTAAGGTTTTTTGTTTTTGTTTTTCTCTCTCATGACACATATAACATGGTTTTAAAAGACTATCAATGTATTGAAACACTCCAGAATGTTGACCTCCAAGAACTGAATTCCCAGTAAAAAGCAGGATAGATAAATCTGCTGTCCACATGCAGCTGTGATTTATACAACCCTCTGTAGTTGGCTAAAGGACCTTTTCCTTAGGTGAAAAGACATGATTAACCAACAGGAGACTTCTTGAATTGGCAGTTTGTCAGTTATTTGTGAATACTTGTAAAAAAGTCAACACAAGGAGCCAGTGAAGTTTTACTCACAGGAAACCATTACAGTATGCCTTGGTTTTTGCTTATTTTTCCCTTTTTAAAGTAGATTGCCATATGGAGAAGAGTAGTGATGATCTGAAGATGTAATGCTTCGTGATGTCAATAAAGCTTTTGACAGTCTCTTGTGATATTCTTGCGTAAAATGTCTGGGCATGACAGTACAACGCACATCTGTACTGGTCATCTTAATAAATTGTTGCCCAGAGAGGACTGGATATTAAATTGGGCCCTTTCTTTTTAAAAAAAGAAAAAGAAATCAGTCTTCCTGGGCTAATGGCAGTAGAGGGAAATTCAATCTAAGACAGAAATTCTGTCTCCCAAAAGATTATGGTATTTTATTTTTTACATAGCTACTATTGTTGCTCCTAATCATGATAATTATAATATTAATAGCTAAGACTTACCTGCCATGATTGATATTAGTGAGTTTTTATTCTTTATCTTCCTGAATCCTACAATTTACATGTGAGGAAGATGATATTATCAGCATGTTAAGATGAAGATGAGACCGTGCAACTTGTTCAGGGTCTATTATATTTCAGAGAGGGAATCAAACTAAATTGGCTTGCCTTTGAAGCAGGTTCATTTCCATACTGCCCTATAAATGTACATAAATGAAATAAGTGATCAAGACAACAAATGTTCTGCTTTGTGACTTGCCTGAGTGAGGTATTAGAGAAGAGAGAGAGAGAGAAATTCAGGCAAGGATCTTAGAAAAATTCAGAGATTTTCATTAAAAAAAGTAATTATTCCTAGGAAGATAAAAACACTTAAAGACTTGGGGACACCTTTGTCTTTTGTCTGGAAGATTGATTCCAGTCAGTTTTTGCTGGGGTTTCCTTTTCTCATATTCTATCAATTTTAGCACCACAAAGAATACTCCTCCAGTCAAGTCCATTCACTTTGTTTTCGGATATAATCACAAGAAAAATCTTTCAGATTCTCCTTTAAAAATAAACTAACCCATCACTCACAGCAAACATGACCTCCACACATAAGGAAATTAAACACAGAGGGTAATTTACAATTAAGCTAATATTTAACTTGCTGTCAGAGCTACAGCCGTGTTACAGACGGACATATTTGAGTGGGTGTAGCTTGGGATGCCTACAGTGTCCTGGAGTCTCCCCTGCCCTCTGGGAGAACAGGTCAAGATGGCAAGTTTCAGTGTCACTGATTGAGTTTATTAAACCACTTATTTCAGTTGTAAAATCCATCCAAATTTTCTTGTAATCTGTACCCTAAGAAAAATGCAGAATTGTACTTCTCTGTTAAATTGTATTTCTCCCCATGGAAATGGAGCTAATTTCTAAATACTCCAGTGATACTGAGATTGTTGGTATAGAAGTCTCATCTTACTAATGGAAGTGGTAGGAGAACTGCTTTGTGTGTGTGAGCATTTGTATTACTTATGCCTTGAGATGTGAGATATTTCCCCCAAAGAATAAATAATTTGAAAGCCAACTTTTCTAGTAAACAGCAGTAATAATAATAACAACAACAAATGGTATTGGTGAAATTGCTCATTCTCATTCATTTCTCTCATCCAAATATGAGAAAATAAAATACTAACTATGTTTACTGTTTCTGTCTGGTCATAGCTACTATTATTTTTCATAGGAAGATACAAATATCTGAAGTTCTCATTTGTCTCTTCTATCCAATTAGTAACACTATGTACAAACCATTTTTGTAACAAATGGGATTATCACTTTACGATTCCTAGTACATATAGAAGAATTTGTTATCCAGAAATTACCCTACTTTTATATACTGCTGTTCACTACCATTTCCTCAGTTTCCCCATATAATTAATTAAAATTAATCTTATACAAACTTATATAAGTTTCTTATACAAACTTTCCTTCTCAAACTAATATTTTTGGGTTTTTTTACAACCTATTTTAAGCCATTGAGTATAATAATTATGGGAAGTTCCCAAATTCCACTTTCCAGAATGAATGACTATTTGGTGTTATTTTATTCCTTTTGCTGTATATAAAAGCAATCCTTAGATCCAATAGTTATAAAAAATATTATTTAAGTTATACCCATTTACTCAACATCATTGGAAAATGAGTTTCAAATAAATAAGAGAATTTACATTTATTAGAGTTTGACCTTATTCACACTATAGTATTTTTATTTAAATTATCGTGATAAAGTTTTTTAAAAAGATTTAATTTATTTATTCATGAGAAACACAGAGAGAGAGGCAGAGCCATAGAAAGAGGGAGGAGCAGGCTCCCCACAGGAGCCCGATGTGGGACTTGGTCCTGGGCCCCAGGATCACACCCTAAGCCAAAGGCAGACACTCAACTACTGAGCCACCCAGGCGTCCCAAGTTTGTTTGTTTGTTTTAAGAGAGGGGTGGGAAGAGCAGAGAGAGAGGCAGAGAGAATATCCCAAGCAGGCTCCACGCTGAGTGTGGAGCCTGATGTGGGGCTCGGTCTCATGATCCTGAGATTATGACCTGAACTGAAATCAGTGGTCAGACACTTTAACTGACTGAGCCACCTAGGTAACCATATAAAGTTGTTTTTATTTAGCAAACTAAGATCAAACACTGAAAACTTTTCAATGTGTTGTTATTGGAGCACTAAATTTATTGATTTTCATCCATAATTATAGAGGCAGGGCTATGAAACTATGGAGAGATGGGTCTGTATCTCAAGAAAATCTCTGAGAGTTGCTTTTCTTTAAAAAATTATCTACTATTTTGCCACTAAAAATAGATTTATATAGGGGATCCCTGGGTGGCTCAGCAGTTTAGTGCCTGCCTTTGGCCCAGGGCGTGATCCTGGGGTCCCGGGATCGAGTCCCACATCAGGCTCCCAGCATGGAGCCTGCTTCTCCCTCTGCCTGTGTCTCTGCCTCTCTCTCTGTGTGTGTCTCTCATGAATAAATAAATAAAATCTTTAAAAAAAATAGATTTATATAGTAAAAACATTTATGTGAGCTCTAGGTCCCTGAAACTTTCTGAAGAGGTTAATTGCAGAATAAAAGATCGAAGCAGTGTCCTCTCAGGTGATTTAATAAAAATGAAAGTTTCTCTGCATGTAGTTCTTTATAGTTTACTGACTACTTCTGCAAACATTGATTTGAGCTTGCACCACATGATGTGGTTGGCAGGGGACAGTTAGCTAATCTCACTCTATAGGTAAAGAAACTGGAGAGGCACAGGGCTTAAGTGTCTTCTCCAACGGTGTAGGAAATATAAACTCTAAATCCAAGATGAGAAGTCAGTGTTTGAATTTCTAGTAATAATAATACTAACTAAAAATCATGGAGGGCTTACCCAAAGCCAGGTAGGTACCTGTGCCACACACATTATCTTAGTCCTTTCCACAAGGAAGCATCTACAATGATAATGCCCATCTGACACATGAATAAACTGAGGTTTAATGAGATAAGTTAACTGGCCTAATGCCATGTGGCTAGTAGGTGGCAAAGTATGAATGCTTAAGATATAAAGGTTATCCATAACTGAATGTGTTGTAAAATATATGTTACATTAATTAAGCTCTCTGCTTCAGTTTCTATTAGAGTTAATAATACTGCCCACCTTATAGGGCTGTGAGAATTTTGAAGTTAATATATGAAAAGACCTTGAAACAGTACATGATATGTAATAAACAGAAAATGAATATTACCTATTTTTTAAAGACTTTATTTGAGAGGGAGGAAGAGTGAGCACACAAGCAGAGGGGAAAGGTAGAGGGAGGGGGAGAGGGACAAGCAGACTCCCTGCTGAGCATGGAGCCTAATGCTGAGCTCCATACTGGGACCCCGGGATCATGACCTGAGCCAAAGGCAGATGCTTGGCAGGTAGACACTGACCTGGGATGAAACCAAGAGTCAGAGGCTTAAGTGGCTGAGCCACCCAGGCGCCCTGGTATTAGCTATTATTTTTGTGTGATATTAGCCTAAGAATATCTGTTCTTTTTTTAAGGCAATAGTGAAGCCTGAACAACTTAAATGTTATTGCTTGGTATTAAACCAATTGAAATCGACAGATACCTTTCCATATGTAAGCTGCATGTAGTAAAAGTATCCTACAAGTTAAAATTAGGACTTTGCCAATGAAACTAAAGCCAGTGTCATCAAAATAGGACTAGTCATTAGTAAGAAGAATGTGAATCCCAATGATACGTCTTTAGAGAACTAAGTAAGAAAGACATTGGAAGATAAAGAGTAACATCTATACAGATAATGTGGGACAACAGGTGATCGAACCTTATTTTCCGTCAGATGTTTATTTAAAATTAAGAGACAAGGAGTTAGATTGCATTGTATTTTGTTTTTCTATGACAAAGAATCAAAGTAATGAGGAAAACTTTAATGGTAATACCTAGCTCAAACCTAACCTTCGCCTATCCACTGATGGAGCTACTGTGGTGGCCTTGTCCAGAACTTCACCTCTAGTTACTGAAGGAGGGAGCAGGCTAAGGCATTTAGTGAAAAGATTAGACACACAGAGTTGAAGTTTTATGATTGATCTTCATCAGTTCCTCTTTCCCAGTTCTACCCTCGAGGAATTCTATTTATTTATTTATTTTTAAATATTTTATTTATTCATGAGAGAGAGAGAGGCAGAGACACAGGCAGAGGGAGAAGCAGGCTCCATGCAGGGAGCCTGACATGGGACTCGATCCCAGGTCTCCAGGATCATCACGCACTGGGCCACTAGGGCTACCCAAGGAATTCTATTTATAAGTCAATGAAGAAGAAGGTATAGATACCTTTCATTTTGTTTTTATTATATGTGAGATCACTTCACAGAAAAACTATTTTAGGCTTTTTCACAACTACTTAACCATCAACTCCATTTAAAAAATAACTTCCAAAAAAAATAATAATAACTTCCAAGAAGTATTTAGCTTTTGACATAGTCCTGGATTCATATCCCAAAGCTGGGGAATAAATTCTTTAGAACTATTGAAGACTCTACCCAGTTTATATTAGACTTAACTCCTATAATCTCTTCAGATTTATTGGGCTAGGATTTTGAGAACATCAATTGAAGAGCTTTGTCAGAAATACATTAAATGAGATCATTTATATAACATAGGAAAAAGGATAGCTAGTTAAATCTCCAATAGGGTCTTGAGAAAATATATTAATTTTTTTTTTCATTCAACAACATATAGATTCATCCAGTCAACAAACATGTATTGAGCTATTAGATGCCAGAACTGGAAGGATGAATGAAAAATTGTGCCTCCTTCAAGAAGTTTAGATAGTGGAGCAGGAAAGAATGTAATGACTGACAACACTGTGGGGTAAGAAACTCTGAGAAATGTGTTATATGACAGCATAGACAGGGGAATGTTAAGCCTAGCCTGGGAAGGTGGGGAGGAGAAGGTGTTGTCATGGACTCTGGGTCTTATAAGATGTAGTAGAAGCAAAAAAGTAAATGTAGACCAGGAACGAAGTAGCCCAGGTACGTCCCTAAGTTGTTTCCCCTCTCATCACCATACAGATCATAATGATTGGGGTTTCTTTTATATGGATGTGCTGAAATTAAAGAAATAATCCTAACAATATTATTTGAGAGAAGGTTTATTACTTTTACCCGTAAGTGAACCTGTTACAACAATAAAGCCATACACGTCCCTGATGGATAATGCCCCCTTGAAGAATAATCGGTTGACTATGGAAGTTTCCCTAAATAACCCTCTCTTCTTGTCATTGTCTAGTCTTTAGGGTCACAGTGTCTGGTCTCCAGAATAGAGGCAGTGAAGCCAGCTCACCGACTGGCCATCTAAAGATAAAATCTGTAGCCTCTGGAGAGAAAGCTGTCCCTCTGAAGTTGCCAGCAGAAATGGTGGGGAGTTTGCTCTTGGCATCAGGGATAGGTGATGCCACCATGGGACTGCACGGTGTCACAGCGGGCATGGGGACCAGGGAGATACAATTACCCAGGGATAGAGGGCTTGGGATCACCACTCATCCGTTTTTGTATCTTCGTTTTCTGTGTCATCTTCTCTATTGCTCCAACTTGAAAAAATTGGACTGCCTCCCTGGTAATAGTGAAAGGAAGTTAATTCAAACTGAAGGAGTTTTGATTTTGTTTTGTAGACAGTGAAAAATCACACTTAGAAGTGGTGATGTTGGTGACAGTGGCAGTCAATTGGATTTAAAGCAGGGAGATGCTGTATAATCAGATTATCCTTTAGGAAAACAGTGACCCCAGCAGCTTTGTTTGAGAATCATATCAAGAGGTTAAGTGCTTTCCCAAAGCTCCAGGAGAGAGAAAACAATAGCCTAACTCAAGGAGGTAGCCCAAGGGGATGGAAAGAAACATGAGAGCGCTGAAGGGATCAGGATTTGGTCACTGGTTGGTTGTGGACAGCAATAGGCAGAAGTTAGGGCATCCTTCTAGATTAAACCTTCATGTGATTTAGGAAGTGGAGACAAAGCAGAGCAGTTTGAGATCCAAATTAATTGTTCCTGGATCTGTAAAGTCTCCCTGAGGAAAAATCATCTCTCCTTTGCCTACACCCTCCTGGGACCCTTTGTACTATCTGACTGGTATTAGAGTAATCTGCGTCTCTTGCTCCTAACTAAAGTGAAAGATCCCTATGGTTTTAGCTTAATCCCTAAAATGAAAATGTTTTTATATTCCATATATCACAGAATACATAGCACTCTTGGATCTTGAGTGAAACACTACAGGCATTTTCATAAATAACCTCTTGGTAGATAATCTACCAATATGATTTTTTTGGTATCTCCACTTATTTTTATTGAAACGAGCATATTTTCTATTTTTAAAATATACTAGATGACAGTTTCACTATAGGATGTTTTAACTAACAGGACATGAATTAAAATATTAAAATATTGTTCTTTACAAAAATCTTTCTATATTAAAAAGAGCTCATCTTATTCTTACAATATTATTTGCATTCTTTTTACAGAATCTGAATCCTCTGTCTACCATCTCAAACATGATGGAAGCAGCTCTATGCTATGCTTTTTGCTTTTAACTTTGTACATTGTTTTTGCAGTTCACTGTTATGTTTTTAGTGAGCAGGAAAAAATAAATTAAAATCTCTCAGAAAGTGCTTGACATTACTGTGTACAATAATTTTAGAATGCAGTATTAGTTCATCATCTTATTTTAGATGCAACATTAGTTCATCATCTTATTTATTTGACGTTTTGACAAGTATCTTAGCAGATTTGAGAAAAGAGAGGCTTTTACATGATTAAATTATACTAAGAAACACACACAGTATGTCACATTGTAGTTGAGAATTTTCCCAGAATTGGTCATCATTGAATAAGAGATAATTCACAGATCTGTATAACTGGGCCTGGGAGTTCTCTCTAGCTGCTAATGTCCTTAAAGAGTAATGTCTATAAAAGCACTTTGAACTTATAAAGTCTCTGCCAGACTCTGCAGATCATCCAATTTCAACCACCTTCTCCCTTCCCCGCTTCTGCTATAAAAACAAAAAAGCTGAATTTTACCTTTCAGCCTCTTCTATAGCCAGGTGTGCCATGGGGCACAGGTCTGCAAACGAAAAGCAAAAACCTATTAAGTTTTTTGAGACACTTCTTGCTTTCCTGAAAATGGCTGATGCCCAGCCCTTCCCCATTTTCGCCACCTCAAATATGGACCAATGCCTCGAACTACAGTAGCAGCTTATGGTCCTCAGTTGGCCAGCAACACGCACAAGATGAGGAAGCATCAAGAAAGATGGAGCCTGGGTCTTGAGCATCCTTGAACCACACTACAGAAGTCCTGGACCAAACACCTCCAGACTCACCATGCAAGAAAAATCAACCTCTAGCCATTAGACATCATTACTCAGATTATACAGATGGACACATCCTAGCAAATACAACAGTATGTAAAGAAGAGTCATGTGAGTGTTGTAATTATTAGAAATACTCAAATCTCTGGAATGTCTGAAGAGAGCCACAATTAAACCCTTGCAGCAGGATGTAATTTTTTCTTAAAGCCTTTCACTGTGGGAGACTTTTCTGCCTCCTTTGGTAATGTTTAATGGCTTTCTTTCCTTAATAAGCTGAGGCACATTTTATATTGTTCTAAAAATGAAATACAACTGATTATGTTCCTCTTGCTGTTTTTACATTTTACCACTGATGAATCGACATAGCTATTCCTTAGGTTAAACAAAAAAATCATTTTTTAAACATTTTTAATCATGTTAATGTATTTCCTCTAGACATACATGAGTTATTATTTAGTGTCATAATTAATGTCCTACTAGCAAAATACAGAAGTCTAGAGTTAGAAAGCTCTTAGGAATATTTATTTCCCCTCCTTAATAGTTTATTGATTTTAAAGTACCTACACTTGTCTATTTCCCTTTTCTTGGAGAGTCAAGGCCAAAGTGGTCATAGGTGAATCATCTAATCACATAATGACTCATTTTCAATAAAAAATTAATTCATATTATAGAGATGTTGAGGATCCAAGAGTATTAGCTCTGAATTTAGAAATATTATATATTAAAACTCTAACTCACTTTTATTCATGTAGAACTGTTAATATAAAATATACACAATAAATTGTGATGTAGAAAAGGGGGAAAATTATTTTCTTTAATTATTTTGTACCAATATTTGCAACTTCCACACTTAGCAAAAGCATCAGGTGAGTTTTGTAATAAGCTTTGAAGTTTACAAAGTTCTTTCACATAAACTGAGTCATTGTCCTTACATTAGTCTTATATCCATTTTACAAATCAAAAACTGTGACTCAAACATATTAAATGATTTGCTCAAAAATAAATCACAGAACTCATAACTGACAGACTGAAATTCAGACTCCAATATCTGTACCTTTTTTTTTAACAATGTTATCAGCTATGCTGTGTTTTATATTAGATCTTAGGCATTAGGTATCTGAAAATTTGTGTTCTTTTACCAACCTCTCTTTCTTCCACCTCCAAGCCTTTGGTCACTTTACACTCTTTGATTCTATGAGTTAGAATTTTGTTTTTTTTTTTTAATTTTTATTTATTTATGATAGTCACACAGAGAGAGAGAGAGAGAGGTAGAGACATAGGCAGAGGGAGAAGCAGGCTCCATGCACTAGGAGCCCGACGTGGGATTCGATCCCGGGTCTCCACGATTGCGCCCTGGGCCAAAGGCAGGCGCTAAACCACTGCGCCACCCAGGGATCCCATGAATTTTGGGTTTTTAAAACAATTCCACATATAAGTGATACCATGCAGTATTTGTCTGCCTTTGGCTTATTTCATGTAGTGTAATGCCCTGTAGATCCATGATGTTGTAAATGGCAGGATTTCCTTATTTCTTATGACTGAATAATATTCCATTGTGTGCACGTCCATGGATAGACACTTTCAACCCTGTAGTTCCACCCTTTAGCATATGCCTTCAACAAAGATAAGCTTCAAGTTGTTTTTCCACAGTGGAGATGAACTTGCTGATCTGGCCAGTTCTCTTGCCAAAGCTCCCTGGTCACAGCAGCTTATATCAAAGCATGGTGGCTACCACAGGGATGAGGCTCTGGGGCCTCTCCTACAAGTGGATGTAGATATGTTGAGAACATCTGCTACAACCTGTGCTGTAGGTCCACCGTCACCTGCTCTCACTTGCAGCTCCTGGAGTGCAACATCTGAGAACCAGTTCTGCAATCAGCCCTCACAAGTTTGGCTGGGAGGTGGTCATATTTTCATTTCTTAATCCCTGTCCTGCACAGGCCCAGGACTTTGTCACTCCAGTCAGCTCACAGGGTGGGGACCTTCAGCCAGCGAGAGCACAACTTGTGCCCTCCAGTGAGGTCCTGGGATGCGGATTCCATGGCTCGGGCTCCTCACTGCACAGAGACAGGCTTGTAGAGAGCACCAGGCACCAAACCCATGAGCTGTCTTTTTACTCTTAAGGTGTAGAAATGGAGGCTCCAGGAGATTAATGAAAGTCAAACAGTGAGAGTTATCTACAATGATGGCATTTGAAGACCCTCACGGCTTTTTTTAAAAAAAGATTTTATTTATTCATTCACAATAGACAGAGAGAGAGAGGCAGAGACACAGGCAGAGGGAGAAGCAGGCTCCATGCCGGGAGCCCGACGCGGGATTGATCCGGGGACTCCAGGATCACGCCCTGGGCCAAAGGCAGGCACCAAACCGCTGAGCCACCCAGGGATCCCCCCTCATGGCTTTTATGAAGCTTTTCCTCTATTTCTTTTCTTTCTTCTTCTTTCTTTTCATTAGGGAGGTCCCTTTTTCAATTTATAGATTGTGATCCTAAGTTGTTGCCAGTTTAAAATAATGGCTTATAAATGAGATTCCATAATAGAACGAGTGGAAAGAGGACATTAAAATCTCTATTTAGGGCAGCCCAGGTGGCTCAGTGGTTTAGCGCTGCCTTCAGTCCAGGTCGTGATCCTGGAGACCCAGGGTGGAGTCCCACGTCGGGCTCCCTGCATGGAGCCTGCTTCTCCCTCTGCCTGTGTCTCTGCCTGTGTCTCTCATGAATAAATAAATAAAATCTTTAAAAAAAATACCTCTATTTATATTTAGGTTTAATCTTAAAAATAATTGAAGTTCCACCATTTAGTATATTCAGTGGCAGTCACCTGTCCTTTGTTCCTGGTCTGGGGCAGTTGCCCACATTTGAGGCAGACATAAAGGACGGAGAAAGGGATATCCTGCAGAGACTGGAATGGTAAAAATACATTTTCTAGATTCCTTTTCATTTAGACTTTGAATTTGTTTGAGATTTTTACCAGCTGGATTGCTTACTTAAGATTAAGAAGGCAGAAATGAGATAGGGGCCGTACTTCTACCTTTGTGTGGAGATGGGGAGATTTTCTGTAGGACATCGTTAGGTTTATGCACATTAAGAGGGGGTTGAGTCTAGCAGATCTGCTCTGTTTCTGAAGTACTGAGTTGTCACAGGTGACAGGGATGGGGTGTCTACTTTTCACCTTCTTATTATAGTGGCATCCCTGGTGAGCAAGGTCAGAAATAAAAAGGAACTAGTTAGCAATCCATGCAACAACCGGATGAATCCCAAAAGCGTTGTGGTACATGAAAGAAGATGCACATACAAGGCTACATAATACATGATTCCACTTATAAGACATTCTTAAAAAGACAAAACTATGGAAAAAAATCATATTATTGGATATCTGAAGGTCGGGAGGGACAGATGACAAAGGGGCCGGAAGATATGCTTTGGAGGAATAAAAATATTCTATATCTTGATTGTGGTGGTGTTTATACAGTTCTAGGTATTTGTCAAAAATTCTTAAATTTTATTCCTAAGAATGGTGAATTTTGTCAAAAATTTTTAAATTTTATACTAAGAAGGGTGAATTTTACTTAATGTAAATTTTACTTCAATAAACTTGACTTTTAAAAAATGTTTGGAGGGACACCAGGGTGGCTCAGTGGTTGAGCATGTCTACCTTTGACTCAGGTTGTGATCCCGGGGGTCCTGGGAACAAGTCCTGCATCAGGCTCCCTGGGAGGAGTCAGTTTCTCTCTCTGCCTATGGCTCTGCCTCTCTCTCTGTCTCTCATGAATAAATAAAATAAAATAAATAAAATAAAATAAATAAATAAAAATATTTGGAAAACACAGATCTTGAGAAATCTTCTCATCCCTTTTCCCTGGCCTACCCATGTTCTATCACCATGAATCAAGTCACAGTAAGGGACATGGTTTTAGCATTTCATTTTTATTTTGTTTTTGATCACACACATGATTTCAGTTTTGGTGAGTCAGAAGTCCAGCCACAGCTTAGCGAGGTCCTCTCCTCAGGATTATACATGACTGCAATCAGAGTATGGGCTAAGCTAGGCTCTCATCTGAAGGTTCAACTGAGGAAGAACTTGCTTTTATATTCAGTCAGGTTATTAGCAGAATTCATTTCCATGTACCTGTGAGCCTTAGAGCCCAGGGTATTTACTGGTGAGGCTAGAGGCTGCTCTCAGCTCTTAGAGCCCACGCATGGTTCCTTGAGATTTCACACATTCCCTAGCCATGTGGGGCTCACTGGTTACCATAGAGGATCAGTTCTGAGCATGGTAGAAGTGGTTGGGAAGTAGGGGAAAGTGGGAGTGGTAGCTGGTTCAGGAGCAGGGAAGTGCTAAGCATGGGAGGATGAAGGATGGAGAGGGTAAAGTTTCAAGTTTGACACCACATTTCAGTATTTTCCTGGAGAGATGTCTACCCTCTCCAGAGACAAGCTCAGCTCAGATTTTTTTTATGGATGATATTTTAAGAGAATCAAAATGTACCCAGATTAAAAAAAAAAAAGTAAAGATTAGAAGTTTCACATTTCTTCTTCTAGCTCACAACTCAGATATGCCCTGGTTAGATTTTCAGATGTCTCATCCCAGATATTACTGTATCTATATGGCTACATATACACATATTTTTATACAAATGGGATCTGGCTACATATGGTTTTGCATCTTATTGAGTAATTTCTCATCTGCCTTTTGTTTTTTTCCATTTTATATTGCTTCATCTTTTCTTTTTCTAATAATTATTCTTCTTCTAATAGAGTCTGGCCCATGGTTAGCTCAAGAATGGCTCTGGGTGGTGGAAGTAATGTTGGCTAATATACTGCTCAGATACATTCTCCGTACACAATCTGTAGCATCTTTGGATGGGAGGCAAAGGAACCAACCATCGTGGCAGAGGGTTAGTGTGGTATTTGCTTCTCGCAGGCATTGATTGGCTATTTGGGGCTGATTTATTCCTATACCATTGACAAATGTAATCTCTCCAAGTGCTCACAGCTATTTTCTCTCTCCTCCGCTTTGGCTTCATCTCCAGACAATTTCTCTAGTTTAATTGCAGAAAATGGATCATTCAGTGATACACTGAGGATTCTCTCACTTAATTCCAGAGAAATCTGCCTTTTACAGATATACAGAGCTCTGGAGAGAAACACGTTGACTTTGTGTATCTTCGGTAGCAGTTCATTAGGCTTGCATTTTTATGAAATTTTCCATTTTTATTATATGTGGTTGTATTGTTTTCCTTCCTTTTCAGCAGGTTTCACAGAAAAGGGGCCAAGTAAATAAATATACTTTTCTTTAAAGACTTTATTGTTTTTATTTGAGATAGGGAGAGAGAGAGAGAGAGAGAGAGAGAGCAAACATGAGCAGGGAGAGGGGCAAAGGGAGAGGGAGAAGCAGGCTGTCTGCTAAGCAGGGAGCCCAATGCAGGGCTTGATCCCAGGACCCTAGGATCATGACCTGAGTGGAAAGCAGACACTTTACTGACTGACCCACGCAGGCGCCCCTAAATATATTATTCTTAGGCAGCTTTTCCATTTTCCTAACTCTGAGCCTCAATTTAAACCATGACAGCAATATCATAGGCTGGACAGGTCACCAAAGGAACGAGCTGAATATATTTTCATTTCAGTGTGAGCGTTAAGTGCATTTGGGTTAAAGGTTAGGATGCATCCCTTAGAGCTGATATCAGTGGACTCCTCTAGAAGCGACACATTCAGTTCCAAACTTAAGTGACCTCCACTAATGTTGGCTGTCATCTGAGAATTGGAATTTGAGCTGCGTTGCTGATGCTCAGGGCCAAGATCCAGGGTCTCTGTGTGACTGAGGTACCTTCAACTCCCTACCATGTGAGAACACAGAGGCACTTACTCCTGTCTTCCTTTGGGCATGGGTTCAAGTTCACCATCTGCTACTGTCTGTCATCTGTCTCTTGACCGAAGTGAAAAATGGTATGTGTCACTTTAGTTCTCACTTTAGTAGAGTAGGTATCTGTACTCTGAGAAGACTTCTTAATTAATCTTCATGAAGCGAATGTCAGACAAGGCCATGTATGGAATTATTCTGAAGTGTGAACTGTTTTCACACCTTTGTAGGTGGTCCTTTGAGGTCAAGCCCGAACAAGATTTATAGGAGGAGTGCTATTGAAGCTTCTTGGATAATTAATTTCAAAGGAGTTTGACTACATCTAGTCTTCTAGTCTTTACTATTAAAACACCATGTTCAAATTTCTCATTCCAAAGTCATTTCCTTTCTTCTTTTATATCTTCCTAACAAAAGATGCAAAAATTGTAGAGTTGTGGCCTAGGGATGCCTTGAGATGAAGAGTCCAGTACATGTACTAAGATACTATTTATTGTCTTTTAAGATTCCATGACAGCCCCTCACACAAGATATGATTCTTTTAATTTTCTCCCTTCAGGATAATATTCCTTTGCTGCTTCTGAACTATTTCAGTCACTAACTGGTTCTGAACAAAGACACTTGGCTCTGATGATCAACATATATTTTGCATATCTCTTCCAAATTCTTATTCTTTGACAAAAAATACAAGATATCCAGATAAATAATTGAATCCAACCTTTTAAAAAATTACCTGTATCAGACCTGAATGACTGAATGTCATATTTATTTATTTACTCAATACTTCCGTGAAATTATCTGTCTGCTCCCTGAGGGTAGAGATGATGTTTTATTCCACTCTATATCATTGCGACAATTAGAGCAATACCTTGAGTATAGCATTTGCTCTATAAACATTAGCATGAGAGTTAATATATTATTTCAAAATACATTTGATGTTGGTAGGAGGTGTCACTCTACAGTGACAACACAGATTTGCCTGTGTAGCCTATGAGTGCCTCTGGGTTATACTATGACTCTACAAAAATGCATTTAAGGGCAAGATGGTAGTGTGTGGCTCTCAGTAAATAGCACGATTCAAGTACCTCTTGGACTTCTGATTTTAAAGACCCTGTTTTCCCAATGGAAAAATGCACCGAATAAATCAAACCTCTATGGTTGCCATCTCCTGAATCAAAATTACCAAAACTGTAGCCTAGATATATACTTTGTTTGGACCGTGTTAAGATTTTTTTTAAAGTTAGTTGCCAACAACATATTTTTTCTATTTCTTTAGAAAATTTGTAAGGTTGAAACTACATTCTTCTTGGGAAGGATGTACTAGAACTTTGTAGTTCTTACCACGTTGGATGGAGCTTGCAAATTTTGTGTAACTTCAGCTCCAGCCAACCCCCTGCACTCACGTGCATTTGCCTACCTGATCCTGCAGAGATTTGCTGTTGTGTAAACTCTATCCTAGAGTTTCCCTGTACAGCTTTCTCTTATTGCCATGTTTTGGGGGGCAACATTGAAGCATCTGTGTGTCAGGGAGCTGGTTGCTAAAGTCAACATGATCAGGTACCCAGGCTCTTCTCCAAGTTAAGAAGGGCACTTGGCTCTCTGGCCCAGTGTGGGGTCCTGAAGTCAGGACTGGTTTGCATCTAGAGTTGAGAGTCAGGAGACATGGAAGAAACATCCCAGGAAAAGAGGGATCAGTACTTCTGAGTAGAGAACATCTGAGTTAACCACCTCATTGTTATGGAAGATGTTGAATGGAACACCACCATATAAAGAGATCGTATTTACATCTAGGCAAAAGAGCCAGACAAAGCCTTCCCCTCAGATATTTATTCCCAGAAGCCAAAATAACAGTCCCTGACCTTTGGAGATCCATTGGGAGATGGTGACATCCTCTCTTTGTCTTTGCAATTGTGGGCAGAAGGAGGAAGAGAAGAGGGCAATTTGAGTGAATTGGTAGCACTAGATGTTGTGGAAGGAGAGCAGTACTTGGTCAAGGAGAATGACTAGTCTTAACATGGCAGTCTGTTGGCATTAAACACAAGAAACAAGCACTCTTTGAATACTTGCTTCGTGCATTCCCTGTAGCTCTTGGGCTGTGAATGGGTGAAGCTGGCATGTATATGTGGGCTTGATACTGATTTTAAATACTGTTTATCAAAACGGAAATCAAGTAGGGACTATAGTCAGATATCAGGGGATTGATAGCTGTATTAGTTATCCCTTACCATAGTAACCCTATGTAACAGCAACTGCAAAACCTCAGTGATACACAACAAGAAGCATATATTGTCTAACTGCATGGGGGTGGCTCAGTTCTGCTGATTTGGACTATACTTATGTACATGCTGGATGCAGCTGGATGTCACCCAGGTCAACTTAGCACCGTGGTTCTACTTACTGTGCTTTATTCTTCCATAGGCTAGTCCTTGCTTATAGCAATCTGAGACTCGAGAGAGGACAAATCCAACAGTGGAAGTGCTTTTTAATCCTTTGTTTGTGTCATGTTTGCCAAGCCCAGAGATCCAGTGGGAGAGCCCTGCAAAATTAATTCTCATTAAACTCTTGCAGAGTTAAGCCATTAAAATTTTTAGGGTGTTTTTAATGCAGCATATCCCAATATAACCCTTTAATGATAAGATAATTAAATATTTTCTCAGCATTATTTTTGCATCATGGATGAAAAATTATACAGATGACAAGTACTTATGGTCATATATTTCTCCAGGATCTATAACGGAAATTCTATACTCATACCTTAGAGGGCTTATATACTTTAAAGAGGGCCATAATATTCCCTTCTCTCTTACAATTTCATTCTTATATACATGCATTTTTATGAGCTTTAATACAGTGATTATATTACAGTAAATAAAGTGGGTAGAATTGTGTCCTCATATGTTGCATATATAATCACATGTGTATAAAACTTAGCAATAATAAATCTGTCTATCCTAATATACTTTCAACAGTTGAGGTCAAGGTTAAATAATATAAATATCAAATATACAGAAATTCTTTGAGATGTTTATATAATCACTTTGTACAAGGTGTCTACTAACTGATTTTAATATTATCATTAGGCTATCAATAAAGTTTAGTTTGGATTTATCTGTACTTTACAGACTTTGATCTTGAGCATTCAGCATCAGTTCCTGTGTGTCTCCAAGGGACTAGTTGAAATGCGGCCATTGTGTCTTCTATCCAGTGATGATGGAATTCTTTACACGGAAGTTCCCTAGTTTGTTGGTGTAATCCTGGGGGCTCTCTTAGTAGATTTCCCAATGGGCACTTAGGTCCCATTAAAGGAATGGAAACTCAGAAAATCTTCTGTACCTTTGCATAAATCTTGACCTGTGGCCCATGATCTTTTTAAAAGCCCCCTTTCACACTTTTAACAATTCTGTTAGACACCACAGAAAATTATTCAGTGCAGAATGGTCTCAGGTCATCACAGAATATTTAACCAAAATGAACATCTGTTTCGTAAAACAACTGCCATTTGGTAATGTATGACATCAGTGAAACAAAGATCTTTTTACAGGAATGCTGAATTTGCAGATTCTATTTTCACCAACCTCTTAAGTAATCTCTAAACAGAATAAGTTTACAATACAGTCCTCATCCTCTCATTTCAAGTATCTCATTTCTTTTAAATAGACCTTTCTCTCTCTCTTTAGCTCAGTTATTCAACTGGACTCTTATTTCAGGGTCTTCTTTTCTTTTTTTAATGGTACTGTACATTTTCTAGGAATTTTTGAGATTGGAGAAGTATTCAACTCAACCAGTACCTTTGTTGACTTTTGGCCCCAGTGAATGGATAGATAACAGAAAAAAGAATGTCAGCCCAAGAGGATGCCACAAAATGCAACTGTAGAGTGCATACTAACACCTCACAAATGTGCATCGCTGTGTGGTGGATTTTCACCGTGAGTTGTCTTCCCATAACAGTTAATAAACCAAATAGAGGTTTAGCTTTTTAGGTCATTCATTCCCTGAATGTCAGGGAACATCATTTTAATAATTAAATCTTTGTATCAAAACTTAATTTTCAGTACATATTGATGTTAAACATTCAAGCACACACATTTTAAAACCCAACAGATTAGTGATTTGGATTTGGACAAAGGCTCCAGGATTGGTAAAATGGAGTTTTTAGGGGATCCCTGGGTGGCTCGGTGGTTTAGCGCCTGCCTTTGGGCTAGGGCGTGGTCCTGGAGTCTCGGGATCGAGTCCCGCGTCGGGCTCCTGGCATGGAGCCTGCTTCTCCCTCTGCCTGTGTCTGTTCCCCACCCCTCACCATGTCTATCATGAATATATAAATTAAAAAAATCTTTTTAAAAAATGGAGTTTTTACAAAGCACTAACTCCCTCTGCTATAAAAGAATGAGGCTGTACCAAAAAGGGAAACCACTCTGTAGGAATTTGATTAAATTTACAGTCTGGTGTATTATACTCATTCCATGCTCACCCGTGTAATTTCTAACTTTGCAAAGAACTAATTAAAATTTTGCTTAAGCAAATATTTTCGTTTTGGAAAGAAACTTGTGGACTATACATATGTCCATGTGGTAAGAATTTAAAGAGATAGCAATAATAGGAAAAGAAAGTGGTCCAAAGTATTTTTTGGAGACTCCTCTTTTGATTTTTGTTCTTTAAATATTCCTTTCATCTGGCCCTTTTCTGTCCCTCTCATTGTATCTTAGAGGATTGGTACCCTTCCCCCTGTTTTCACTTACATTGCTGAAAATTTGCAGAAGCTTGGCCCAATGCTTCTTCAATGATTTAGACTTTTTCACGTAACTGCTCATGCCCCAAGAACATTCTAAACTTAGCACGCCTGTAACTAATCTCATTTCTCCCTTGCCCCCCAACCCCCCTTGTTGTACTCATTCTAAGTCCTTAGATGACTCAGACATCATCCCAATTCTCAAGCAAAAGGCCCAGGGCCGTGACGCACTTGTTTGTTCATTGCACACAGCCAGTTAGTTACTGATTCTTCTTTCTTACTTCTTTAACATCGGGCCCCCTCCATCCCTAACTCTACTTAGTTCATGCTTCTGAGACTCCTTACTCTCTCCACTTTGTTTTTCATTGGGCTCTTGGCCTCCACTTTGATTTGTTCCAACCTATCCATAGAATGACAGTGATGTTTCTGAAACGTAAACCTGACCATATTGTCTTGATGCTTAACATGATTGAGTGTAGCAAGCTGTTCCACAGATACTTATTTGACAAATATTGACATAATTAGTGGCAACTTCTAAAAGATTGCTCCCTTTTTAAATGAATAATTATATACTTTTAAAGAATTCATGGGTCAAAGAAGAAATCTCAAGAGAAATTTTAAAATATTTTTAACTAAATGAAAATGAAGTACTGTACTTTATGGGATGCAGTAAAAGCAGTGCTTAGAGGGAAATTTATGGCATTGAATGTATATATTATGCCATATATGTCTGGCATAACATATATATATGTATACATATATATGTATATTATGCATGTAATGATAGAAAATCAATAATCTAAGTTTCTGGCTTAGGAAAATATGAAAAAAAGAGCAAAATAAATTAAGCAAAAGAAAATAATAAGAAGAATTAGAACAGAAATCAATGAAATTAAAAACAGGAAATCGGGATCCTTGGGTGGCACAGCAGTTTGGCGCCTGCCTTTGGCCCAGGGCGCGATCCTGGAGACCCGGGATCGAATCCCACGTTGGGCTCCTGGTGCGTGGAGCCTGCTTCTCCCTCTGCCTATGTCTTTGCCTCTCTCTCTCTCTCTCTCTGTGTGACTATCATAAAAAATAATAATAATAAAATTAAAAAAATAAAAACAGGAAATCGATAGAGAAAATCAGTGAACCAAAAACTAGTTCTTTGAACGACCAATAAAATTGATAAGCTTCTAGTCAGGCTAAGACAAAAAGAGGACACAAATTACTAATAACAGAAATAAAAGAAAGGACATCACTATAGATTCTATTGAAATTGAAAGGTTTATAAAGGAATACTATGAATAACTTGATGCCTGCAAATTTTATAACCTGGCTGAAATATTACATAATCTGCCACAAGTCTCACAAGAAGAGAAAGGTGATCTGAATAGGCATATATCTGTTAAAGAGTTCAATCAATAACTTAGAACGTTTCAAAACAGAAAGTCCCAGGCCTCATGAGGGTTCACTGGTGAATTCAACCAAACACTTAAGGGAGACTTTATAGTAATTCTCTATAGTCTCTTCCAGAGGATAGAAGCAGATGAAATACTTTGTAATTCTTCTGTCAATCCAGCATTACCCAAATGCCATAATCAGACAAAGACATTCCAAGAAAACTACAGACCAGTATCCCTCATGAGCATAAATGCAAAAATCCTCAAAAAACTATTAGCAAAGAGAATCCTAAAAAGTATATAAAGAATTATACACCATGACCAAGTATGCAAAGCTGGTTCAATATTTAAAAATTCATTAATGTAATTCATCATGTCAACAGGCTAAAAAAGAAAAGTTGCATGATAATATATGCAGAAAGGTGTGTGACAAAATCCAAAGCCTATTCATAGTAAGAACTGTCAGTAAATTAGGAATAGAAAAGAACTTTCTCAAATTGATAAAGACTATCTGCAAAAAAATCTACAGCTCACATCATACTTAATGGTGAGAAACTTGAAGCTTCCTTGTTCCTTATGGAAGGGGTGTCCTACTTGCCATGCATTTTCAATATCATATTGGAAGTTCTTGTTAATGCAATAAGTTAAGAAAAGGAATACAGATGGGGAGGAAAAGACAAAACTCTCTTTATTCAGGGATGACACAATCATCTATGCAGAAAATCCAGAGGAGTCTACAAAAACATTCTGAAACTAATGAGTGACTATAGGAAGTTTACAGTGTACAAAACTTAATATACAAAAGTCAGTTGCTTTCCTATCGACTAACAAACATGTGAACTTTGATATGGAAAACACAATACCATTTACATTAGCGCCTGGGAAAAAATACTCAGGTATACACCTAAGAAAATATGTACAAGATCTCTTAAAGAAAAACTACAACTGATGAACAAAATCAGAGGAGAATTAAATAAGTGGAGGGAAATTTCATGTCTAAGGACAGGAAAACTCGATATTAAAATATCAGTTCTTCCCAAATTGATGTATAGATTCAGTGCAATCCCCATCAAAATCCCAACAAGTTATTTTATGGATATCAGTAAACTGCTTCTAAAATTTTTATGGAGAGGCAAAAGATGGGAATAGCCAACACAATATTAAAGAACAAACTTAGACTGGCAGTACTTGACTTCAAGACTTACAATAAAAGTCAGTAATCAAGACGGTGTGGTATTGGTGAAAAAATAGACAGATCTATGGAACAAAATAGAGAGTCCATAAATACACCGTCATAATATAGGCAGTTGATCTTTGGCAAAGGAGTAAAAGCATCACAGTGGAGCAAAGACAGTCTCTTCAACAAATGGTGCTGGAACAATTGGACATCCACATGGAAAAAGAAGTATCTAGACACAAACCTTACACTCTTTATAAAAGTAACTTATAGTGTATTATAGACCTAAATATAAAATGCAAAACTATAATGCTAGAGGATAATATAAGAGAAATTCTAGATGACCTTGGGAATACAATGGCTTTCTAGAAACAAAACCAAAGATGTGATCCATGAAAGAAATAATTGATCAAGTGGACTTCATTAAAACTTAAAACTTTTGCTCTGCAAAAGACAATATCAAAAGAATTTGAAGACAAACTATAGACTGGGAGAAAATATTTACAAAAGACACATCTGATAAAGGATTGCTGTCCAAAATACATAAAGAACTCTTAAAACTTAACAATAAGAGAACAATCCAATTAAAAAAATGCACCAAAGACCTTAACACACCTGTTTTTCATACAAAGAAGATATGTAGATGGCAAGTAGGCATTTGAAAAGATACTCCGCATCATATGCCATGAGAAAAATGCAAATTAAAATAATGAGATACTGCTACCCTCCAGTTAGAATGCCCCAGTTTTGGAATTCTGACAAAGCTGACAAGTCAGGATGTGAAACAACAGGAACTCTCAGACACTGGTTGGAATGCAAAATTTGGAATACATTTTGGTGTTTGCCTGCAAAATGAAACATACTCTTACCATAGGATCCAGCAGTCACACTCCCTGGTACTTATCCAAAGGAGTTGAAAACTTAAATCCTCCCCAAAAGGCTACATAAGTTATGAGTGAACTATGTAACATTCTGGAAAAAGTAAAACTATATAGACAGTAAAAAGATGAGGGGTTGTCTGGGCAGAGGTCAGAGAGAGTTAACTGATTAGAGCACAGAGGCTGTTTAGGGTAGTGAAAGTACTCTGTATAATAATGTTATAATGGATACTATAAGTTTTTCCAAACCTTTTAGAATGTACAACACCAAGATTGAACTAAAAAGTTCCATTTTGGCGAGTCATGTTGATAATGAAGGAGACTGTGCATGTATGGGGGGCAAAGGGTTTCTGGTAAATCTGTGTACTTCTCTATTTTGTTGTAAGCCTAAAGCTACTCTCAAAAAATAAAGTCTTAAATTAAAAATAAAAGAATAATTAGCTAGCTAGCTAGCAAGATACAATTATGTGCATGCATATTTTGTGTATACACACACACACACAGTTAACTATAAACCATAAATTGTAATATATTTTAATCACATAATAGCACAGAATAATCCTGTGGCAAAAGATAAAAGATGGGAAATGTATCTATTGATATAAATTATGCTTGAATAATGATAACAATTACAGTTTAGAATAAATGATAGAATATATGTATAAATTCTCTAAAACTTTAGTTTTCCAAAAGTAAATAATCTGCATGATAGATTATATTTGACAGTTCTTATTTTAAACTTTATTGTGATACTAGCTCTGTTGTTTTTGTGGTGCTTTAAATAAATTTATGTATGGCTCAGTAGGATAAGAAAAAGAAATTTGTTCATATTAAAATCCTGTCCCTTATTTGTTTCCAGTGCTCTGTGGAGAGAGAGATGTAAGCCCAAGACAAAAAGGGAGTGTGTAATTTTGTTTAAAATAATGCATTACTTTAATATGAGAAATATAATTATTTCTCCTCACCATCAAGTAGATTTCATGGAGGGTTAGGTTGTGGAGCATTGCTTGGGAGGTTTTAAACTGTTTCTTAAACATGCTCTGGTGGTTTCTTTCTTCTCAGCATTTACCTTTGTTTAAACCCTTGTTTCTGATCATCAGCAACCCCTAGCTTACTTCACCTTTTACACTCTTGTCCCCAGCGCTCATTATCAATTTCTACATAGCAACCAGGGGTGTTTAAAAATAAAATCGGACCTGCTTTCAACTCTGCAGTGGATTTCCATTGCCTTAGAATAAAAGCCGAGCTCTTAACCATGGCTTTTCCATGTTCCAGATATATAGCTTCCCTTCTCTAGGAAAAGAGAAGTCTCCTTCCAGACTCAGGATGTCAGAAGAGCTCTGTTTGGTATGCTTGCCTTTTTTTTCATGGATGATTCCCACCTATCAGGCTTCAGTTTAAATTGCCTGTGCTGGGACAGGCCTTCCATGGAAGGCCAGCGAGCAATCCACACTCCCCACCCCTAAATTTCTCCACCCTACTTGAAAGTACAGAGATTAAAAGCACATACTTTGGCTTCAAATTACCTGTGTTAAAACCCCAAATTACCACTTTAAAGTTGTATCATGTCAAGAAATTCTGTAATCCCTTTGCCCCTCAGTTTCCTCACTTGAAATTAGGGGATCATATCAGAGATGACTTACCTGATAAGGTGGAAGTTTTGAATGGGTTGATAAACCATCATACATTGAGGACAGTGCCGGGCACCTAGAAGTCCTTGTGTTAGTGATTATTACGTACATTTTTAGTATCTTATAAAATAGAAAAGAATTTTTAATGCATTTTAAGTGCTTATTTTTTATTCCCTTTCCCTAATAGCAAGACCATATCTGCCTTTTTTCCACTACTATGTTCCCAGCTATTCCTGGCACATAGGAGAATATCGGCAAGTATTTATCAAAGAACTGTGAATTGGGATCAGACTCTCAGAAATTAAATTATACCATATTCCTGAGATTCAACTTTTTTTTTTCTTTTTCTTTTCCTTTTTTTCTAATTATTTTTTTTTTTTTTTGTAATGGTAGGCAGTGGCATGGCAGCTGCTAATGGTTAGAACTGGGTGAGACTTAGCCACTTCCTGACAACCTCTATAGAACAGCCTAAAGTGAAAGCAGTTCTCAGAACCAATACTGCTATGCCTGCAGACGTTCATGAGGCAAACACTGATCCTCAAGCAGATACAATATTCTGAGATCAGATACTACCTTTTCACGCAGGACTGATCTTTAGCTATTATGCACTGATACAACTGCATTGGTTGTTAAATACTAGTCCTTCCTGCTGGTTGGTGTATAATTCCTGTGCAGATTCCCAGAGTGCCTCTGACCTTCTTTGGGATCTGCAGGAGCTCAAGCTGAATGCCCTCCGCCAAAAGGAAAGGTTACAAACTGGCTGTCAATACTACTAATTTTACCCATGAAACTCATTCTGATTCAAATTATGGAAAATAGCTGCTGGTAATCAGATATAAGGATAGTTCAAACTCTGGCAGTAGCCTCCCTCTAGAGGGAGTGGAGCTGACCAATCCTGGAGCGTGCGATCATCATCAGGGGACTATATTTGCAGTGTGGCTTATACTAGAAATCTGCAAACTGCAGCCCATGGGCCAAACGTAGCTACTCTCTGTTTTCCTGTGCCTTGTGGGTGGAGAATTACATTTTTAAGCGGTGGAGAAAAAAAAAACCAAAAGGAGAATAATATTCTGTGACATGAAAATTTTGTAAAATTCAAATTTTAGCATTTATCAATAAAGCTTTGTTGGAACACAGAATGTTCATGTTTGTGTACCATGTATCACAGCTTTGGCATTGCCATGGTGGAGATGGAGACCTTATGGCCCAGAAACCCAAAAATACTTTTATGGAGTTTGTTGATCCAGGCTTAACCTAACAAATGGGCTATACTTGCTCAATAGTTTAATATAAACTATAGTGATCTATAAAAAGTATAAAACTACTAGGAGCACTTGGGTGGCTCAGTTTGTTAAGCATCTGTCTCTTGATTTTGGCTCAGGTCATGATCTCAGGGTCCTGGGATCCAGCCCTGTGTTGGGCTCCCAGCTGAGTGGGGAGTCTGCTGGTCTCCCCTTCCTCTGCTCCACCCCCTGCTTGCGAGGCTGTCTCTCTCAAATAAATAAAACTTTTAAAAAGTATAAAAATATGTATTAAAAATATGGGAAAAGGTTGAATACTTCAGCCATTACAGGTAATATGAACTGTTTTTGGAAGATTGTTCAGTGACGCTGGACAATACTCAAGTACTAAATGTTTAAAAACAATGCAAAACTATATAATAACCCAATTTTAATATCTGATACATGTATATATAATATTACATGGGTTTATTATGAGAAAGAAATGGAGAAGATTAAGCGCTTATAGATAACAGTATTTTACTTCTCTGTATTTATTGCCTAAATAAGTCTATATTTATTCAAAATAAGTTTGCATCAGTTTTAAAATAACAAGACTGCAAAATAATATAGAACTTCAGACTGATGCCAAAGCTAAGTAAAAGGAAGTTTGCATAGTCATCTTCATTAGTGATATAAACATGAATGTGCCATAGTTAGAGAATGAAAATATTCCAATGGGAAAGCATTGCTAAGACAGTGTCTCTGAATCACTTGCCACCTACCCATTCCATTAGAAAAGAAGAAAAGAGAAGTGGTGGGTTCTCTATTCCTAGGTCTTAGTGATTTATAGAGAATAATTCTACTCTTTGAGCATCTAAGGAAGGAGAAGTCGTAAACTAATACACAGGACACAGGGCTATCAAGATGAAAAAAAATTTTTCCTTCATTGCGTGCCACCGAACAATAGCTTGGGTAGATTATGATAAGGTATTAATTTCCTCTAAGGCCAGTTGCTAGACATTTGTCTTGAACAATAAGTAATGTGACAGGATTTGACAGACTTGACATTTTTAATAACATATTACTTAAGCCAACTGTGTGTGATCCCTCTTCTTCTGGGCTGCCTTTTCCTGATCTGACCATTTTATGATTATAATGTCCTATTGTCCCTGATTGAAACCAGTGATTTTCTATCAACTTTCTATCTACTCAACCTCATCTAACATATTTCTGTTTCTTCTAACTGTTCCACAACCTGATAACATTCATGGAAGGCCATGCCTTTGTAGGTAACGTCTTTCAAAATGATGTGCTGTATAGAGTATTTTTTGGATGACTACTCTACTAGATGTATTTAGGATGGTAAGAAGAGTTGTGATGTTCTTAGTCCTATTGAGTGTTTAGTTTCCACTGGACAAAAAATCCTTGAAATATACTCATTTTCCTATCTAGCAAGCAGCTATTGGGAAAAACAGTATTCAGGATACTGTTGAACAAATGGAAGGGGGAAAGGAGACAGAGATACAAAATTAGCGTAATCCTTACAGAAATATCTTATATTTCCTGTTAGATATACAGTCAGTCCTCATTACTTGCAGATTCCATATTTATGAATCTGTCTACTTGCAGAAGTTTATTGGTAACTCCCAAGTCAGTGTTCTTGTGTCTTTTGCAGTCATTCATGGAATTTGCGCACGGTGGGAGATAATTTTTGTTTCCTGACATGCGCGTTCCCAGCTGGGGTCAAACAAGGCAACACTTCTCTTTCCTGTTCTACTGTAAATAAGGGTAGGGTCCTTTTAGCAATCTAGTTAGTGCCTTTTTTTTTCCACGTGTGTGTGTGTGTGTGAGAGAGAGAGAGACAGAGAGAGAGAGAGAGAGAGAGAGAGGAGAGAGAGAGAGAGATTTGGCTGTTTAAAATGCCCCCCAGGCATACTGTTGAAGTGCTGATGTTCCTCAGAGCAAGAAGGCTATGATGTGCCTTATGGAGAAAACACATGTGTTAGAAAAGCTTCAGTCAGGCATGAGTTATGATGCTGTTGGCTGTTGAGTTCAAAGTTAATGAATTGACCATCCATATTAAATAAAGTGTTTTTAAACAGAAACGCACATAAAGTCATATATTGATAGGTTGATGAGGTGTGGCCAGAGGCGCACAGGTACCCCATATTTTCCTTCCCTAGGAGTAATGCTTCCTGTTTCACTAATTTAGCAATTATGTTGACTTTGTAGAACATAGCTAAGAGCATCTACTGCATCACATTTAGGCTGGTATTTAAGTTTAGAGAAAATTCTTAGAGTAATTGTTGATAATAACAATAGTCATTCATTCCACAGATGTTTACTGGGAATTTCTGGTGCTAAAGGTTCAGCAGTGATCAAAAGACACAAATATTCCTCCCCTCAGTGAACTTACATTGCAGTTTACACTTAATGATTTGTTAAGGCCTGTGCCACTCACTTCGTGTATTTCCCTTTAAGAATATTATGGACTGGGTATTTTAAGCCCCATCTTAAAGAAATGAAGCTGTAATTCAAATAATTTTAAATAACTTGTCTGAGATAAAATAGAGTATCTCCTTGAACAGGGTTTCAAACCCAAGCTGACTTGATCTACAGTCTTTTTACTTAAATACTGTGCTATTGTCATTATTTATTTTTAAATTAACTAGCAATGTATAATGAGAATATAGTCATAGAAAATCCACATGGCTATTGAATATTTATGTTTCACATGTTAAATGCTACAGAATAGCAGTTCTTCAGATTTAGTAATTTGGGTGAATATTACACCCTGCTACTAATTTTGTTTTGCTTTGTTAGATTCTCTGTCATCTTGTTTTTCTTTGGAAACTGGAGTTAACTTTTAAAAATGTTCTTGGTATCTGGATTCTTGTGAGTTTACATGTAGCATTATGTGAAAATGAGGAAGCCAGACATTTTTAGTATTAAACTTTGAAGAGGAAGAGTTTTTACTAAAGTTACAGGGCAAGATGAAGAAAGGATTTTATCAAGCATCTCACAGTTACATTCTGAAAATCTTGTTTCAACATCTGCCTAGTTTTCCCAATTTCACTAATAGCATTTGTCACCTCTGCTTCATTGTCTTTTGTCCCCGATGTCTCCCAGCCCCCCTTGAACCATTCCATATCCTTGGGACCGCCCTTAGTCCTTATGGCCTTTTGCCAACGTTTGGTGTTGGCTACCTGGTAAGACAGGGTAGACAGATTTCAACAGAGCTGATGTGCATGACAGCAATCTCATTGTGCCCCCAGCTGGCTTCATTTTAGCACACTACACTTTACCAATTTCTTCCAGTTCGGATTTTACATTTTTTATTTGTTTATTAGAGAGAGAGAGAATGAGAGAGAGAGAGAGAGAGAGAGAAAGAGAGATAGCATAAGCAGGGGAAGTGGCAAAGGGAAAGGGAGAGAAAATCTCAAGCAAACTCCCTGCAGAATGCAGAGCCCACCATGGGGCTCCATCTTATGACCCTGAGATCATGACCTGAGACGAAATCAAGAGTTGGACGCTTAACCAAGTAAGCCACGCAGACACACCTCAGGTTTTATGTTTTTAGGATGGTTTAGGGGGCAGCCTGGGTGGCTCGGCGGTTTATCGCTGCCTTTGGCCCAGGGCGTGATACTGGAGACCCAGGATCGAGTCCCACATCAGGCTCCCTGCATGGAGCCTGCTTCTCCCTCTGCCTGTGTCTCTGCGTCTCTCTCTCTCTCTCTCTCTCTCTCTCTGTGAATCTCATGGATAAATAAATAAAATCTTAAAAAAAAAAAGATGGTTTAGGAATTATATTTCCTTATTTTAAAAATAACCAGGATTTTGGTGGAAATTTTAGAAAGAAGATAAAGTAAGAGGGGAAAAGTTAAAATCTCTAGCAGTTACATGCTCAGTGTTAACCAAGATTAAAATTCAAAAAATATATTGCAGCCATGTTTCCAAATTATTAAATATTTGTCTGCTAAAACCTGGTAGAGCAGAAAAATATATAGATGGTGCTTTTTGAAATATTAGGTTGAGTGAAGGTTTTTTGAACCAGAGTTTTACCATGTACTTTTGTTAAATTTTACTATTAGCTACATAAACTTTAGATTGTGGAGAAGCACTTTAAAGAAAATGTTAATGCAGAGTGTGTAAAAAGGGCATTGAGCACACTTAAAAAATACATTGCATGTTTGGGAACCAACATATTTCTTACCTTTTTTATTGTATAATCAAAGTTTCCTTCAAAAACAATAAAATTTGTATCTGAACTTGTATCTTTAAGAGGAAAGCCACTTTTCAAAACATTGATGCTTCAGTTGAGAGTTCATGTGTTTGGGGAGGCTGTACTTTTGAGAATTCATGCTAAATACCACATTCTGTGATGTGTTAGCTACAGATTTCTTTCCTGATATTTACGTTCTGCACACTTCTTTGTCCTTATCTCGTGGAGACCTCCAGTCCCATGAATCATAAAAAAAATATGGTCAGAATTCTTACATATTGTTAACTAAAGAGTGAGTACTTTTTCTTTCCAATGTATTTTCAGGTCAGTAAGCTGTGATTGTTCTGTGTGCAGTTATTAATTTCATATTAAGCCACAGTGCATGGAGCAGTGTCTTATATCACGATTATAAATAATCAAGCTCAGTGTTTCAGAAAGGGAGTACAGAATTGAGGGCACTGATTTCTTAAGGCAGAGACCCTCTTGCTTGAGTGGGTTATTTGTGCTTCTGTACTATGTTTCATTGCTCAGTGTTACTATAAAAATGAAGCAGCACAGGAGGACCATGCAGTTTTCCATAAATGTGCTTCCTTATTCATTTGTAACATTGTTTGACAGATTTTTTTAAAATTTTGGTTGTACTTTTAAGCTGCTCTGTTGCTGCACAAATATTTGTCAACAGTTAAGCAATTTGGAGTTGACACATCAGATTCCATTCTCTTCCAGCTCACTCCTGGCACTGGTTTTTATTCCCCCATCAAAGTGCAATTTTCTTTGACTTTGTCATTTTCATTTAAGTCATTTTACAATTGAGGCAATTTGAAAATTGCCCAACTTGGAATGATAATCTTTTAAAACTTATACTCAGGTTATAAGTTTCCCCCTGATGTGTAAGTGGTGCTAAGTATTTTCACAATTTTGTGTGGGAAGGAAGAAAAATGGCAATTTGTTCACATTACATTGTTCATTTGCTACCCTAGACTCAAGCCAGGGATTGTCACAGTGCTGTGACAAAGTACCTTCACTGTACTACAGTATACACTGTTGGGAAGAGGTGACAGTCATCCTCATAGTAAGTTGGAGGAAATAAATTTCCTTCCTTTAGCTTTCTACATAATTTGATGTAAGTGTTCCTTTATTTCATTATGATCACAAACTCCTACAGCTTCTCCCTGTCGAATGTTACGATATCACCATAGTAAAAAATGTAGAAATGGTGTTTCCGAATAACATACCTGTTACGCTATTTTGGTAATACAGTGATTATTAGCTACATGAAATTGTAGCACATTATATGTGGGGAGAAAAATAAATCTCACTGTTTTCTACAATGACATTCATAAATTAATACTTACTTGAAAGCAACATTAAGATACGAATGGGAGTGGAGTATAATTCTGATTTTAGGTGTTGATAGTTATTTAGATGGTAGAAAAAACTTTAATATATATTTTATAATAAACTAAAAACTTCGTAAAATGTCACATAATTTTTTAAAAAAGATTTTATTCAATTTTTATTCATTTTTAAGATTTTATTCTTTTTTAAAAAAGATTTTATTCATTTAAGGCAGGGGAGGAAGTGGGACAAACAGACTCCCCACTGAGTGAGGACCTTCCTAGGGGCTCTGATCACATGACCTGAGCTGAAATCAAGAGTCCGGAGTTCAACTGACTGAGCTGCCCAGGCGCCCAGATATCATGTAATTTTAAGACAACTCAATCCTCAAATATCCAGGGAGAGAGATTTCTGCTGACTCTCACCTTCACAGAACCCTCCATTGGTTTTCATTCCACCATATTATTCACCCTGTAACATCTTTAGCCTAGACATTGTCATCCCCACTCTGGGTCCAGGATTAAGATGAGTAGGCACATGCCTGGGTCTCAGCCGGAGTAGGTACCGCCCCTCCCGGAGCGGGGCTCAGCGGTCCTCAGTCGTGGGTGGGTGGTGGGTGCGGGCTGCTCTGCTTGACAACTGCGCAGCCCTGCCCCGCGGGTGTCACTAACGGATGGACATGCAAGAAAACGGGGGTTTGGAGAATAGACGCCTCCGGGAGGAACTATGGTGTAAATACCGTTAGTTCCAGTCCCTTGGCAGCTCCAGGCAGCATCTCGTTTTGTGCTCCTCACTGCCTCCATCATCAGGAGTGCCCCGGCCGCGGTTAGCGGCCCCCACCCTGTCTGCCTCCACTGTCGCCGCCTGCCCTTGGGGTCTTTCTGCCTCACCTCCGCTGCCCTCCCGCGGCCGACCTGGGTCACCTCCGCTCCCCTCCCGGGGCCGTCCTGGGTCACCTCCGCTCCCCTCCCGGGGCCGTCCTGGGTCACCTCCGCTCCCCTCCCGGGGCCGTCCTGGGTCACCTCCGCTGCCCTCCCGCGGCCGTCCTGGGTCACCTCCGCTCCCCGCCCGCGGCCGTCCTGGGTCACCTCCGCTCCCCTCCCGGGGCCGTCCTGGGTCACCTCCGCTGCCCTCCCGCGGCCGTCCTGGGTCACCTCCGCTGCCCTCCCGCGGCCGTCCTGGGTCACCTCCGCTGCCCTCCCGCGGCCGTCCTGGGTCACCTCCGCTCCCCTCCCGGGGCCGTCCTGGGTCACCTCCGCTGCCCTCCCGCGGCCGTCCTGGGTCACCTCCGCTCCCCGCCCGCGGCCGTCCTGGGTCACCTCCGCTCCCCTCCCGGGGCCGTCCTGGGTCACCTCCGCTGCCCTCCCGCGGCCGTCCTGGGTCACCTCCGCTGCCCTCCCGCGGCCGTCCTGGGTCACCTCCGCTGCCCTCCCGCGGCCGTCCTGGGTCACCTCCGCTGCCCTCCCGCGGCCGTCCTGGGTCACCTCCGCGGCCGTCCTGGGTCACCTCCGCTCCCCTCCCGCGGCCGACCTGGGTCACCTCCGCTGCCCTCCCGCGGCCGTCCTGGGTCACCTCCGCTCCCCTCCCGCGGCCGTCCTGGGTCACCTCCGCTGCCCTCCCGCGGCCGTCCTGGGTCACCTCCGCGGCCGTCCTGGGTCACCTCCGCTCCCCTCCCGCGGCCGACCTGGGTCACCTCCGCTGCCCTCCCGCGGCCGTCCTGGGTCACCTCCGCTCCCCTCCCGCGGCCGTCCTGGGTCACCTCCGCTGCCCTCCCGCGGCCGTCCTGGGTCACCTCCAATCCCCTCCCGCGGCCGTCCTGGGTCACCTCCGCTCCCCTCCCGCGGCCGTCCTGGGTCACCTCCGCGGCCGTCCTGGGTCACCTCCGCTGCCCTCCCGGGGCCGCCCTGCCTTGACGCCCCCCCATGCACTCTGAGCTTCGGGGGCTATGCTGTTCCCCGCTGGCGGCTCCTCACGGGTCCTGCCTTCCTCAGTTACCACAATGGCCCTGCCATTCACTGCTTGTTTGGGGGGGGGGCTCAATATTCCTGTTTGAAAAATAGCGATGCTTACATCGGAAAGGCACAGGGTTATTCTTGAGACAGGTTTAAATAATGCGTGCAAGAATTACGAAAATTAGAAAATGAAATAATTTTAGCAAAGTCGTCTAGTGTCTCTGAACCTCATTGCTAACATAGCTGAACATTCAAACCTGATGACCACAGAAGACTTAGGCTTATTTTCCATCTCTGTCTTCAGAATCTTGGAGAGTATCCTCACCTCACTGTGGCAGGGACTCTTTTCACTGCTCTTCTTAAAGTGTGTAGCTTATGCTTCGTTTGTTTCTTGAAAATGAATTCATTATTTATTGAACATCCCCTGCATGCTTGTGCACACCCCACAAATCACTGGGGATGCTGAGATGAGTAGCCAGGCCTTGTTCTGCTGGGGAATTGGGAGGGTTGTGGCAGTAGAAGTGTCAGGGAGGAGGTTCAGATACCCGTGGGAGCAGAGACGACGGGCTTCCCTCCCAGCCTGGAAGATTGGGTTAGAATTTCCCAGAATGATGAAATGATAATACCTGGCAGTAGAGTAAAAACTGCCTCCCTAAGATGGCCCTCAAACCACAGCACGTGCTGCCTGACCACAGCCCTTCTCCGATTTCATTCTCACGCTCTCCCAGGCACACTGGGCCACAGACCCGCTGGTGTGCCTGCCAGTCCCCAAGCTTGCAGGCCTCATTCCTCCTCAGGGTCTTTGCTTTGCTCTCTTCTCTGCCCGAGCGCTCCTGCACAGACGTCCATGTGGCTCACCTACTTGTCTCCTTCATGTCTTCCATCCAAAGCCACTTTCTCCCTCTGGTCTTCCCCACCTGCTCTGCCTAAAATAACTTTCCTGGCTAGCCCGGTTTTCATTGTCTTCATGGGACATTTTCCTTCCCACACACTATATATGTCAGTTCTTTAAAATTATCTATCTTCACTAGAATATGTGCTTTGTGCCCCCCACCCCCAACCCTGATGAGAGTAAACAGAATGAAGTATAACACACTCTTAGCTCCTCAGAAGAGGGACCTGCAGTATTTACAGTATATGACCTAGCACTGTGTGGACAGCGTTCCACACATTATCTTGTTTAATCCTTAGAGCTGAGCCGTGAGCTTGGTCTAGTTACCTCCTGCATCTTGCAGTAGAAACCGTGGCTCTCGGAGGCACTGAGGCTTGCCCACGCCTCTGCTGGGGAGTGGTAGAAGTAAGTTTTGAATCTCAGTAGTCTGCTGCTAGAGCTATATGCTGAATCTCTACCCTTGCATCTAGACAGGAAAGAGAAGATGGCACATTTAGGGCACTGCTACAGCTCACCATGTTTGGGGTGGTGACTGGGTAGGCCGTGCCAGGAACTGAGGCTGGAGAAACAGCAGGAGGCCCTTTATTGCCCTCATGATGGAGCCTGGTGTTTATATGTGACAGTTATTGAAGGATGCTAAGTGGGAGGGTGATGCGATCACAGTTGTGTTTTAGGAAGATCACTCTGGCTACAGAATAAAGAATAAATCGGAAGGAATCCATGTTGTATTTGTAAGCCGGTTGGGAGGTTATCAGAGTAGGCCAGGCAAAAAAAAAAAAAAAAAAAAAAAGATAAAAAACTGAAGCAGGTGAATAGCAGTGGAAATGGAGTGAGAGGTTGGAAGGCAAAATGGATTACAACATGTAAAGAAGGTGTGGATGGCAGGCAAGAGAGTCTTGGATGGCACATTCTAGGATGAATGGGAGATGGAAGGCACCACTTTCTTACCTTCTATACTAAGTCTTCTGCTTTGCTCATATTAAACAAAAATCAAAAAGAGTGTTGTTATATGTTATATAATATTAAATATTTTATATATATAAATATATTTTATATATGTATATAAACATATTTTTTCCAATAACAAACTATGTGGTGAAATCTATGAGTATGCTAATATTTTGGAATGTATCACTCTCCCATAATACGCTAGCTATAGCTGTCTCTTGAGGAGGAGCGAGAGATTCGAGCTCCATGAATCCTGTCTGGAGCTCACAAATGCTCCTGAGAGAGCACTTTGAATATGGTGCCCATAAAAATAAATATCATTTATTCATTAGTGATGGTATCATCATTACTATTATACATTTAATAGCACACCCTCCTCCTCTGCCACCTGTCTGTGAATAACTCAACTCTCCCAAATACTGTTTTCCTAACTCTGTTTGGAAAAGAAAGACCTGTGAATATAAAGGCATGCTGTTGACAATAACCAGTGCAGTGGCCTGCTGTTGGCAGGTTCTTTTGCATTGCCTGGCAAAGTTACCCATGGTGTCATATTATATATATTATATTTTACAGAAGACTTTCCCAGAGTGCAGTCCTTCAGATAATTTAAAAAATGGTTTTAATTAAACTTATTTACATATGGAAATAATATTAAAGGGACTTCTTTTTAGGAAGGGTGACGATTTAAGGATAAACACTTCTGATCTTCATTGCCTCATCTCATCTTCAAACAAGGGGAAATACCCTGAGTGAAGGTTTGATGTGTAGGGATTACTTGAGATAATGTTTACAGTGTTTCTTGGAACAGAAATCAATAATATTGCAAGTGTTCCTCAAATAGCAGTTAGTAGTAATAGGACTGTTATTCATTAAAATGATTATTGTATTATTTATTGATGTAATTTAACCTAGAGAAACCTTTCAGGCTCTACATACAAAGCTAGCTGTCTTTAGAGTTTCTATATTAGGAAGTAAAAGGTTGAATTTAAGAACGTGATCTTTGTCTAGTCAATTAAGGCATAGTTAGAAGAATTTGTTTGAATAATCTAAAATTCAGAGTCTGTGTTGTGGCTGCTAGGAGGCCATTATGATCGTTATTTGATAGTTTACATGTGATCAAACATGACCTGGCACTCGAGTAACCAGAAAGCTCAAATAATTATAAATCTATTGTAAGAAAGTTAGGAGGGATGAGATTGTGAGCTATCCATGTGTTTATTAGGATAGCTGCCTTTTTTATTTCATTTTTTATGAAACTGAACCAGTTGGGGCTGACTATGCATTCCTCCAGTCACTTTCGTTCTGACTTTATGCACACATTTCATCAACTCCCTTTGTTTGAATATATGACTCCAGGATCAATGAAGAAAAATGTCTGAGGGGTCAGCGTGGTATTGATATTCCTATATACTATCCTCTGGTTTTTGTAATAATCTGCTTTTCTAAAAATAATCCACTTATGTGAAACCATGTGGAATTGCTGAACTAGACTGGTTTAGACCCACAGAATGGCACTTTTACTAGGTTCCATCACTAATAAGATGAAGGCAGTGAGTTACACACATTAGTCTAATGATGGTTTTAGGAAAGTTAGTCATCAGTTACCAGGGAAGAAGGAGGAAGGAGTAGGTCATTCTCTGTTTGTACTTGAACTGTGGATAGTAGCACATATTTGAAGAAAGGAAGTTCAAGGGGTTTCAAAAATGTGGAAAATCTTCCTGTCTGTAAGGTAGTTAAATAAGGAGACGATTCACATAAAACTCTCGAAAAGCACAGGTAAGGTGAGCACACAGTTAATAGAGGAACAGCCGATAGGTCGTGTTAAGAGTACTATAGTAAAAAAAGTACTGTGGTACCGTCACACTCTGCAACACCAAGCCTTCTTATAGCGCAACTTGATTGTATTTTGTTGTGACTTTTATAATAGCCTCACACATTGTTCCTTCCTTTTTGTCTTTATGTAGTTTCTAGTTGCCTACTCTGGGTTCTTCTCTGGTCTCCATTCTGTCCTTTGGTTCCAGCATCTCACTTCGCAAAATCAAAACTGTGAATGTATAAAAAAGTTGTTAGCCACTCCTTCTGTTTTCCTTGGTCAGAACAGTAATCATGAACTGTGGTTTTGGAAGTCACCTCGAAATTTATCATTAAAAAGGATCTTTCTGGAGGGAAGATAGTTCTACCTGTGGAAGCATTAAAGTTCTGTTGACATCTCGCACCGACTCTAAGGTAACAACTGTTCTCTGAAAGTGGGATTGCCAAGAAAAGCCCATCGCTCTCTGGGATGTATTCCTTAGGTGCCAAACACAGTTGTGTTCAGTGTGAAACAATCAAAGAAACAAAAACAAAGGCAATGTTCCTTTGCCTGTTCTTTTCCCCAGAGGAGGCACAGCTGCAGAGACCCTTTCAGCAGAGTGTCTTTCTCTTCCTTGAAATCATGCAGTCCTAGCACTTTGACTGTCATAACATGTTAGACCCCCAAGAGCTCAGGGTTTATTTCCCCCAAAAAACCCTTCACATTACCGCTGAGGAAATGGAGACAGACATGAGAAGTAGGCACTGAGGCTTTCACTTAGAGTCACTCCGAGTCTGTAGCTCAGTCATTGTGATGGAAATACGCCATCATGCTGCCAGGAGCACGGTATGCTGTTTCTTCACAGGGTCTCAGCAGAGGTTTCTAGTTTTCCCTCCGTGATTTCAAGCTTTTCGAAGGAGAGAGATGGGAAACTCACTGCAGCTGGTCAGGGTGATCTGTCTCCACCGATTTAGCCATGACACTTCCATTTCCTGGCACATATTTACCTTCAGTGAAAAATTCAAGACATACATTCACTCTGTCTTTGAGTACTCTATAAAGAACAGCCCTGTAGGAAAGAAAGAAAGAAAGAATAGTAATTATTGGCAAAGTATCACGTAAATGCAAAGGCAGTCTTCAATAATTTGAGGACCACTAACTTGGGTTGTGCTATATGGAACCATTAAAAAGATAAACATGGGTTTTGGGGGAAAAATCATTGTCTTCATCCTGGATTGTAAATATTCTATTGATGATTTTATGATGGATTATAAATCAAAATATAAATAGGTGACTAAGGAGAAAGTGGATCTCAGGAGTACACGAAGCCTGTTTATGTTCTGCTGCTTGATAAATAGTTTGTACAATGCTTGTAATATTTAAAATTGTTTCAGTGAATTTTTTGTCATCACTTTAGAGTTCACATTTTGACCTGAAAACTCGATATGCTATTTAATACACTGCACTTATTTTTTATCTTTTTAAAGATTTTATTTATTTGTTTGTTAGAGCAAAAGGGGTGGGAGAGGGAGAAGCAGGCTCCCTATGGAGCAGGGAGCCTGATGTGAGGCTCAATCCCAGGACCCTAGAACCTGAGCTGAATTTCCACAATGTGTCTGTAGATTTCTAAGTGATATACAGAGAAGGTTAAGTAAGGTATATTAGAAACTAGTTAGATGACTATAAGCACATGACAAATTAGCATTGCAAACTAACCCATAAGGAAATTCAGGTGATATTGTAAATCAAAGCACGATTGGCCAGCAAATCAATGATGTGGGAATGTATTTTAAATTGTGTATTCTGGTTTGAGAAATTTACTAGAACTCTTTATTTAATTATTATGTTTTCCACACATTACTTTGTAAATTTTAATTCCCCCACTCTCTTTTCCTCCTCATTTATAGGTGTTTATTTATGTGATATTTCAAGTTGGCACGGTTGTTTTGGTGGTTATTTTTAAATCCCATTCTGAACATCAGACTATTTGCCAACATATTGAGCTTCTTAGTCTGGTTATTTGTTGCATTTCTATCCAAGAACAAGGACCCTTTTTATTACTTGCAGCTTACACAGTTCTGATGCCTTTTAGTTCAGTAATTTCAGTGGTGTCACTAAGTACCATAAATGTCCCCCTATGTTTATTATGAAATGTGTTAGGACTAACATACACCAAATTCATTGACCTTAATATAGGAAAAGGATTATCGAGAAAGAAATTAAAGGAGGACGAAAATCCTTCCAGTACACCTTCCATGGGATCTTTTTTGAACACTTTCACCAGCCAGAATAGATGTTCTCACATCTTTATGGGTATATCCAGATGTCATTGGTATAATATGCAAGCGGTTCTGAGTAATTCATGTTTGGATCATCTGTGGAATATTGTGTGTTGTGGGGCAAGGGCAGCCCTGACACCTGGGCCTGTCTCTGTCATCTTTCCTCCATCTGTTGGTTCTCATAAATACTGTCCCCAGCCCGGTAGAAGCGCCCAGGGCTTCAGGTGCAGAGAATAACTTTCATATGAAGGTCTGACTGTCTAGGAAGGATATACAAAACTGCCATACGCTAAACCAGAGTGCAGCCTCTGCATGTCTGCTCCACAGAAATCAGAATTCAGATGCCACATGACTTTGTGCTATGACTTAGTGGCAAGAAGTCACAGCTAGGCCCATGTGCTGTTCCCAGGTACCTGGGGGAGAACAAGCAGCGTACTTACCTGCACAGAAGGATAGCAAGCTGGTTCAGTCATTTCAGATGAAGACAGCTTGTCTGTTTCCTACTAAATTGTGATAATTACTTCAAACAGTGGCCATGGGAAGGCTGCTGAGAAAAATTAACCCCTTCCTGATAGGTCAGTAGATTTTCATAACAGGTAATTAGTACCCTTGCAGGTAGCTGGCAAGATCTGCCTTTCTGATGAGTGTAAGCTGACTTATTTTAAGGAATTATGCATCAAATTATAACATGTATCTATGTGGAATGGTCACTGGTAATTACCTTATGATAAATGACTCTATAATTATGATTACTGTGTAGTAATGAAAAATATTGGCTTGTGCAAATAAATTAGTCTTATGCTTCCTGATGCATTTATTCTTCCTTCATTAACTTTCCCTGTTGGAAATGGAAAGGGAATGTTTTGTTTCCTGAAGAGCCAAGATTGCTTAGAGAGTCCTTTAGCAGGTGCAGGTAGAAGCATGGTGGAACGGGTGGCCAGATCAGGTTTGTTTAAGAAGCCAAACTGGTACCGTATGATCTGACTTCTGCGTGGAATCTTAAAAAGCCAAATACATAGATATGGAGGCTGCGGTGGTGGTTGCCAGGGGCTGTGGGTTGGGGGAAAATTGGAGATGTTGATCCAAAGGCACAAACTTCCAACTCTAAGATGAGTAAGTTCTGGCGATCTATTGCACGGCATAGTAATTATAGTTAATAATACTGTACTGTATACTTGAAAGGTGCTCAGAGAGTAGATGTGAAGTGTTCTCATCACAAAAAGGAAATGGTAATTATGTGACGTGATGCAGATGTGAGCTAATGCTGTGAAGGTAATCATTTTACAATACATCAATGCATGGTACACCTTAAACTTACACAATGTTATGAGTCAGTTAAATCTCAGTCAAGTTAGGGGGAGTGGCAAAGAAGCCAAGCCAAGAAAGTAAAAGGTCACCCGAAAAGGCAGGACTCCTGTGTTAGTGCTTTTGATGCAAGCTTTTGACAAAAAAAAAAAAAAAAAAAAAAAAAAAAACTAAAGCACAGTTTTTATTAAGATCTGAGGTCTGCAATCACTCAGATTCATTCATTTGAATACTTCTTGAGTGGCAGCTGTGAATATGTCTCTATTCTCATTTTACTTCATCTGCAGACTCTCATCTCTACTGTCGAAGACTCCATCCTTCCCAAAATACTTTCCTTGTTGTGTACAAGTTATTCTTTTTCTCTGGGTTTCCTCTTACCCCTTGGGCTCTTCTGTTTTCTTGCCTGGCTTATTCTTCCTTACCCAATGTTTAAATGTGGAATGAATTGCACATGGCTCAGATGGAGTCTTTCTTTGTACCTCATCCTGCCCTTCGGAGATGAGCTTATTTGTGTCCATCATGGACATTTCTCAATGGCATAAGCAGCCCAGCCTTTCCTACTTCCTTTAAATCTTTACTGTTGCACAGGCACCTCAAACTGAACGAGTCCAAAACTGAATGAATGTGTGGTTTTCTCTCTAAAACCTGGTCCTCCTTGAGTATTGGCCTTGTTGGTGAATGGTATCTCTCCCTCCCCAATTGCAAAAGCTAAAACATTGGGAGTCATTCTTGGAACCTTTTCTTTCCTCACTCCACATGGCCAATTATGAGCAAGGCTGTTGGTGTTAGCTCATGGCATCTCTTGCATATGCCCATGCTTACCACCTCCATAGCCACCACAGTCATCCATGCTATCTTGACCTGGGATTTGACATCCCTCCCTGCTGGACATCCTGCCATCCACTCTGGCTCTTGTGCTCATTTTCCTGGTAGGAGCTTCAGTGCTTTTGTTGTTTGAAGTGCATGTTGTACCTATTTTTAACCGGTCTTCCTATTGTTTCAAGACAGGTCTTTTAACCTGAGTGCTATTGACCACATAGAAGCTAGACGACTCTGTTGTGGTACTGTCCTGTGCACTGTAGATGTTGGCGCCATCCCTGGTCTCTACCCACTAGATGTCAGTAGCGCCCCACCCCTACCCTTGTGACAACCCAAAATGTCTTAGGGCACCAAATGCCCTAAGGGCAAGGAGGGGTGGGGTGGGAGGAGTTGATGTAAAATCACTCTAGTTGAAAAAAGAATGCTCTAGGGATAAAGAGCAAAAAAGCCTAAACACAACCCTATGTTCTTGCAAATGTAATCCCAGCTTTGGCATCTCAAATTTATTTCATCCTACCCCTTCACGTTTCTCACTCTAACCTCCTCACCTTTGCTTGGCACACCATGGTCTTTAAGTCTCAGAATGTTTCCCTAGGCTGTCTCCTTTGTGTGGATCACTCTTCTCACTCTTCCACCCCCTTTCCCTTTGCCTTAGTAAATCCCATGTTTCCTTCATATCACACTTCAAACACTTCTTGCCCCTGGAAAATAAACTTTCTCTAATCTCCAGAATAAGTCATGTACAGGCTTACCTCATTTTATTGCACTTCACTTCCTTGTGTTTCGTAGGTAATTGTGTCTAGCAAGTCTGTTGATGCCGTTTTTCCAACAGCATTTGCTCACTTCATGTCTCTGCATCACATTTGGTAATCCTTGTGATATTTCACACCTATTCATTATTATCACATTGATTATGGTGATCTGTGATCAACCATTAGAAATGTACTGAAAGCTCACATAGTTTTAGCAATAAACTATTTTTTATTTAAGGTACATTTTTTTTAAAAGATGTAATGGTATTGCACAGTTAGTAGACTATAGTATAAACATAACTTTTATGGGAAACAAAAAGTCATTTGTCTCACTTTATTGTAATATTTGCTTTATTGCGTTGGTCTGGAACTGAACCCATGATATCTCCAAGGGATGCCTGTGCTTGGATTATACTCTTTTATGAATCCTGTAATTGTACTTAAGAACATTCATCACAATGTAATTAAATTGTTAATATATAGCTGTTGAATTTTTATTTCCCTCAGTAGAATGTGAGATCCATGAGGGCAGGACCCGGTCTTTCCTGTTTCACCAGGGCCCAGAACATCCTGTGTTATAAATACATAGGTAGAATTCAACAAATCATTATCAAGTGTGGGAGACTGAATAGCCATCCCTCTCCACAAGGGTATCCACATCCTCAGAACCATGAATATTATTTTTATATAGCAAAAGCACCTTTCTGGATGTGATTAAGGCTCTTGAGATAGGAGATTATCCTAGATAATCTGGAATATCACAGAGTGTTTTGATGAGGGGGAAACGGGGGAGATGGCAGTGCTGGTGGAAAAAATACACTACACTGCTGGCCGTAGACAAAGGAAGGGCCATGTGCCAAGGGATGAAGATGACCTTTAGAAACAAGACAGGCAAGGAGATAGAGCTTCCTCTAGAGCCTTGAGGAACGAGCCCTGCTGATACTTTAACATTAGCTCACTATAACTGATCTTGGGCTTCCAACCTCCCACACTTAGAGTATGTTAAATCACTGTTGTAATTTATCACAGCAGCAATAGCAGATAATACATCAAGCAAGGCAAAAGTTCTAGCCATGACGTGATCTATAGAGAGAAGATAGTTTTTGGCATCAGGGACTTAATAATCTAAAAGTAAAAAACATGCATAATTATAGGAAAAGATAAATGGGTCATAATTAAAGTACAAAGAATGTGCTGTTCTGGTGCAAAGGAAGGAATAGCAATATCCGATTAGAAAGATCAAAAAAGGCTTATTAGAATCTTTGCAGTTTAAAGGGGGCATAGAAGGACACATGGTGTTTGGATGCAGAGATGATTTGAGGGAAATTCAAGCAATAGAAACAGCTTGCATGAGGGAAGGATGACAGAAAGTATAAAGTGCATTTGGGAAAAAGCCTAGTTTACTGTGAGTGTTGAATGCACTGAAATTAATTGAAATTAACACAGTGATCTGAGTTTGGTAAGGTGGGATGGGACATATGACAAAAGGTCTTGACTGGCTGCTATGTTATTCACACTGTTCAGTAGCCCGTGAAGCATCACCATAGTTTTTGACCCGGGAATGAGATGATAGAGCTCTGCTTTGAAAGCGAACCTCTATGTATTGTTATAATGTGTAGTTGGTTATGTGTAGTTGGTTGGGGGCAGAAAAACAAAGTAGATATTTTATTGATCTTTAGGTTACAGATAACTAGACCATGAATAAGGGTGGTAGCAGAGGGAGAAAAAAATCAAAGGAACATCTTAGAGATATTTTGGAAGTAGGAGCCACAACAGTGTAATGGAAGGATAGAGTTTAAGGAGATAGTATGTGAGGGTCTTGAACAGATCTGGGTACACAAAGTAGAGAGGCTGATGAGTGTAGGGAAAGAAAGAGATCATCAGATTATCCTGTTTGTAGCCAATAAAACAATTATTTCAAAGCCTAGACCTAATGCTAATGTAGGGTTGTTGTTAAAGTTGTTAGCACCCGAGAGAGTGAGATCCCACCTGGATAGGAAGTCCTTGTCTTCATTACAGACTTTTTACAGAGACACCTGCTAATAATATAATCCAGGATAATGGACCTAAAGATGGTATGAAAATGCAACTGCAATTAATTATGGTTCTTTAATTGTGAAAAGAACACGAAGCAGTATTAGTTTAATTTCCGTGTTTCTGGCTTTGTAGGGCTTAGCAAAACCCAGGCCCATACTAAGTACTCAATAAATACCATCTAAATTGTTTGAAAAAATAATTTGTCTATAGTGGAAACAGTGTTTGGGCAGCCTCTTTGTGTAGTTCTATTCGGATGCTTAATTCCAGTCTTCAAGGGTATGGGGGTGACTCATGAGTAGCCAGTCGAGAACCTTGTCTCCCTGACTATAGTGTTTAGTTCCTGGATGGGCATCATTCCAGGAAAGGCCAATCAGAGCCCTCTGTGCAGAGCTCCTCCATGTAGTGTGGTATAAGGGTGATAAACAACCAAAGTCCATCTCCTACAGATGAAATACATAGTTAGTGTATTCTGCAAAATTTGTGTGTTGAAACCCAGTCCCCAATCTGATAATATTTGGAGGTTGAGCCTTTGGGAGGTAAGGAGGTCATGAGATGGAGCCCTCATGATTGGGGTTAGTGGCCCCAAACAGTCTCCACAGGGATGCCTTGCCCCTTCCAGTGTGTGAGAACCCAGTGAGGTGTCAGCCATGAAATAGGACAAGGACTCTCACCAGAGCCTGGCCTTGCCAGCACCATGATCTTGGACCTCTCGGACTCCAGAACCATGAGAAATGAATTTGTGTTGTTGATAAGCCACCCAGTCTCTTCTTCTGGGATCTCAAAGTTTTAGAATGATGTAATCCCAGAATGACCAGTGAACATCTTGCCACTGTGTGGAATATAAGTGGAATATATGTATCTATCAGTGTGACCAAGCATAACGCAGTCAAGAAAAGAAATGGTAGGGAGGAATTGTGGGGAAAGAGGATCACACCCACATTACTTCTTTGCTCTTGCAGCCCACCCTGCCAGTAACTCATGTGCTCTGGACTTCCCATTTATGTGAACCAGTAAATTTTACTTTCCTCTTTCAATTAAGCTATAACTTAGGATGCCTGGGAGGCTCAGCAGTTGAGCATCTGCCTTTGGTTCAGGGCATGATCCCGGGATCCAGGATTTTCAAGCCCTGTTTCGGGCTCCTTGCAGGAAGCCCACTTCTCCCTCTGCCTGTGTCTCTGCCACTCTCTGTGTTCTAATGAATGAATAAATAAATAAAATCTTAAAGAAAAAAAAAAGCTATAACTTGCCACAAGCTTTTAAAATAGTGTTTGTTACTTTTTACCTTAACTCTTGGCATAATCTGTACAGTTTGCATTATTTTAGCCAGATTCCTTTGTGGGACAATTGCTAAGAACATGAAAGCTCATGTAAACATAATCCACTTGCTCATATCAGTGGTCAGTGGTGCTAGAGGGTTTTGCCTTAATAATATTTAAATTCCTAACCGAGGCTGATGATTGTTAGAGCATTAACAAATCCTCCTTATTTCATTTGAAATCTTTCAAAGCCTACACCGTGTGCATTGTGGCTTCCTGAGTTGTCCAGATGAAGGATTGCTGGTTGGGGAGTTTTATTTTAACTCAGCTCAGTAGAGTTCCATAAGCTCTTGCCAATTCTATTATTGTAAAATACAGTTGTGAGGTTCTGAAGTCACCATGCAGAAAACCCAGTCTCCTCCTGATAGATAATGGATTTGTTAAGCTGCAACTATTTGATTAAGTAAGTGAATGCACATTCCTACCAGAATAGGAGGGGACTCCAAGTTGGCCTACAGAGGATTGATGGGGTACATCATTTTCTAAAATATCTATCCAGATTGTTTTCCTGATAGTAAAGGGAATTCTGACACTACAGATTGCCCCAGTAATGTATAAGTGCTTATTGTCAGAGTTCTGACATGGTATTTGTTACTCTCCATGAGTCTGTGGTAGAGTGGATGTTTTTCCTGCTATGACGAAGAAATCTTTCCCCTCTTTTTAGTTTACTGCCTATTTCTTAGATGTTGGACCAGAGCAGTATTTTGAAAGGGTTAGAAAATAAGGACAAAAATCCATTTTGAAAATCAGTAAGACCCCTGCAGTGTTCTGCTCAAAACTTCCTGGTTCAAATTAACTTGACCTTTGCCCCCAATCTGGACTTGTTGTTAGAAAGGTCATTAATGTCATTGGACAAGAACCTGTGAAATTTAGGTATTTTGCAAGGAAACTACATCTGTGATCAAAATAGAATTTACTTTATGTTCTCTTTCACGTTTTTGAACAACAGCAACAGAAGGAAAAAAACATACAAACTTGAATACATGGATTTGCATAAGACCATATGTACATTTTTTAATTGCCCACGTTTCTTAAATACATTATTATACAACAGAGTTTTAAATATTTCTACTGAAAACCATTTCTTTTCTTCTTAATATGTCTTCATATTGCTTCCAGGGAATGTCAATCACTATGTAGTCTGTCTCATGTTGCTTTACTGAAAATCCACTACAAACCGAAAAGTAAGCATGGTATCAGTCAGACAAGCTGGTAGAGAAATGAAGATTGGTTTACAATGGATGCAAATAATTGAGCACTAAGGTTTGAATTATCTTTTGGAGAAAAAGAGCTAATTTTGAGAAAGTGAAATATCTGGTAAGCTTAATATCATTTATTAGTTATATGCTAATTTACACAAAAGAGAACCAGATTCAGTATTAATCTGAGCAGCACATTTCATAAAATATGTTTTGGGATTAAGAATCAGAAGTCACAAAAGAGCAGAATAGTAGAAAATCAATAGAAAACTTATTAGTTGAAAACCTTGACAACATAAAATACAATTTATCTGTACCAATGAAGACTGGCTCAAGAGTCTTCTCATGCTGAGATGAAAGTTCTATGAAGGAATGATAAAATATGGCAGAGATTCATTTGGGATTAAACGTTTTTTCAAGTATTAAAAAACAGCTAGCTCGGAGAGACTGGAGAGACTTGAAAGATGTAGATCTCATTTTCTTTCACTTCTGTGAGCATCCCAGGACTATTTAGACCGTTTAGTGTTCTAATTGCTATCCTAAAACTTTACAGATTTACGTCACTTGTAAATACTCATCCATTCTTAGTTTGTGAGCTCCTCACTGCTGATCTAATCACAGCATTTCTTCCCACTCTCCTCCTGAACTCCTCTGTCCCTTAAATTGGACTCTAAACCCTCAGGATTGATGTTGCTGAGGATGTGCAAAACATTTATTTCACCTCCGTACTTTATGACTCTCTAAGAATTCCTCACTTCTTTTCTCAGTAACTGTGACCCATTTAAGAGGCTCACAGCAACGGTGACAAGTCGTGATGTACACTTCCTTGCCACATCTTATAAAGCCTAATCCTATAGAAAGCAAGCTGCTGTATAAAGCTGCTGTTATATCTGAAAGGGAATAGAGAAAAAAAGGGAAATCATATGGAAGCTGTTGGAAAATGTTATGTATATTTAGGATTTTCACTCCTTTAAAAGAAATTCATATTTAGTGGATTTATGAATATGTCGTTCACAGGGAGAAGTTTTTTTTCTTTTTATTTATTTATTTTTTAAATTTCATTTTATTGGAGTTCAATTTGCCAACATATAGCATAACACCTAGTGCTCATCCCATCAAGTGCCCTCCTCAGTGCCCATCACCCAGTCACCCCCACCCCCCGCCCACCTCCCTTTCCACTACCTCTTGTTTGTTTCCCAGAGTTAGGAGTCTCTCATGTTCTGTCTCCCTCTCTGATATTTCCCACTCATTTTCTCTCCTTTCCCCTTTATTCAGGGAGAAGTTTTCATTGTTGCTACATCAATAATTGTTTAAAAACCAATCTTAATAAAAATCTCTTCAGGGTCACCTCTGATTTGGACTGGCATATGCAAAATGTTAAGGGAGAAAGGAAGAAAAGAAATATAAAGAGTTAAAAATGGGAGAGGGTGTGGTTACACAGGGAATGAGATGAGAGGAAGATGGGGCTCTGGAGGAATAAGAAAGGGCATCTCTAGTTGGGCTCTGACCACTGGTTTCCCTCCCTTCCGTTCATCCCACTCCTGTGGATCCAGTGTGTACTTGCCTGGTGAACACAGGCTCTATTTAGATAAGTCTATCTTGGTCATGCCAGTGAATGCTTCCAAAATGGGATAACAGAATTAAAGCAGAGGCCGGGGTGGGTACTGTGAAAAGTTTCTATCCTGCTACACTTCATTTTACCTGATTGGTTTATTTCCCATCTCAAGTAGGAGTATAGCAGAGCAAGTGCTCCTCCTCCTCCTCCTTTTTTTAGTAAATGCTATATTTCCTTCAGTTCTCTGTACAGAATAGTTCCTTCTGCAGTCTTACTTTGAATATTTGAATCAACTCAAAAATTGTACTTTCCTTATAAAGAACTTGATGAAACTTGACCTATGTTGTATCAGATAGATCCTTTCTAAAAACTCACTATGATCTTAGAAACTAATGGATTGTTTCATTAAGAAAAACAAGCTCTAGATATTATTTCACTTTAAAATCGACTGATGAATATATTTGGTACCAAAAGACACTCAGAGTCAACACCTAGACTAACCCAATTGTATAGTTGTTTGGGACTGAAAGAGTCACTTACTCATTTTAATATACAGATGACTTTTTGTGGTGATTGGATGCTTATATCTATTTCCAAAACCTCTGTGAATGAATATGGAGTCACTTTTTTAATGGGGATGAATATGCTCAGATCTGGTCAATATGGTTTAAATTGAATTGCTCTTCCTCAGATCTTGAACTTACTTAGTCCTAATTATGATCTGGGGGCCATACATGAATCAAAAACCTCACTCTTGAGCCAATGCCTGGGGCACTTCACTTTTCCTTTCTGTGGTTCTGAGTTAGGGTCTGTGTTGATCAATGATAGAGCCTCCAACTAACATCAAATTATATGTGTATGTGTATTTTATATATTTTATAGATATGTATTATATATTTTCAGTTTTGTGTCTCATTATCTCTCTATCTGAAGTTATGAATAATGTTCTGCCTAAAGTATCACTTCACTTTTAATGTAAACATCAGCTAAATTCCTAATATTGAATAAGTAAATCAGCATGCTAATATCAAGTGGAATTCTTGATGCTTTTGGCTCAAGGCTATTACAAAAGTTCCAGAACAATAAAACCCAGCCTTCAGAATAAGATTTTAAAATATGAGAAAAAGAAGATTAGACTGAATTTCCAAATGTAAAGCAACAGCATTCCAAGTTAATTTTAACTCATAAAACGAAAGCATCTGCATAATAATTTACTGCTATTTGAAATAAGTCTTTGCTCAACATTGAAGCAGCTTTAAAAAAAAGGGGGGGGGAGACTGCAAAGTCACAAACATGCATTTGTAATACAGTGGCATTTATATCTGTATCTCTCTGTAAATAGTGAGAGCTATATCTATAAATAGAGAGATAAATATAGATAACTACAGGCAGTAAAGATCAACAGCAACTATCTTCTGCTCTCCTGCTGCTTCCTACCTCGGTGGGAAAATCAGATTGATCCTACCTATGGGCTGTGTAAATTCCAGACTTTCTGGAAAATTGGGAAGAAGTGAGGTGTTCCCAAAACAGAAGTCCTAGGTTTCCTGATTGTATAACCTATGATTATTGAAGTAATCAACTAAAACGTTAGAGAAAATTCAGCTTTCTTTGCATCCCAGATTTGTGGATTTATCAGTTTTATAGAAATCTGATTCTCTCAAATTGAAGAGAAGAAGAATTCATTCACTTTACATTACAAAAGAGTAGTTAAGACTTTCAGTGCTTTCCTCCTTTTGTAATGCAATAGCTGGCCCAGCAATAGTCTCTGTCTCTGCTGCTTAGATGCAAAAGAGAACAATTTCAATAATGAGCCACAATTAGCTCTATTTTATGATTGCATTACAGTGCACTTTTATTTTTACTCAAACATATTCCTCCAACTTAATCTGGGAAAAACTCTGTTTATTTTGTAATCTCTGACTATTGAAATAAATCCATCTCTGAAAATTCTTTATAAAACTTCCTCTCTGAAGGGTAGGGTGATCTTTCTCGGCAAAAGTAGTTCTTTTGTCCATTTCTTTAAAAAAGTTTGTCCTTTTCTTAAAGTACTTGTTCCATTCTATGCCTCTAAGGGACACCTTACCCTCTGGGCTGATAAAAGCCCATTGATTTCTAGAATGTTCTTCAAAGACAGCAGTAGACCGGGGTGCATAGGTAAGCCAGTATAGTGAGGATCAGATTTCAGTCTCTACCTCTCCCTCCATTTGCTTTTTTGGCAGTGCACAAACTGTGCAGCTGGACCTGGAGGCTATAATTTTATCTCGGATTGCAATTTGTGTACATGCCTGTGTCTCCCAAAACTTTAGGTTTGAGACCTACCTCTCATCTTTCATCTCCATCCTTCTATAGTACAAATTCAGTGTTTGAAGTAAATTTAATAATCATATGATCACTGCATACAGGTTTGGAGACGAGCTCAGATCTTTGGAGATTGTTTATGTTTCTTTGCTCATGATACATGAGATTTTTAAGTAGTGATTATCTAAAAGAATATGCTACATTTTGTTTTCTTCTGACAAATTTCAGCTGTTACATCTTCAGCATGACATCCTATTTGTGAAACACTGGGGGTAACTGGTCCATTTGGAAGGACAGAGCAAAGGGATTCTACCAAGATCAGGCAGTGAGGTTGAGAGGTTGACTGCCAAGAGTCCTCTGGTCACTTAGCTGGTCCTTGAATACTCTTTTTACTCGGTTCTCAATTTCATATCAGTATTAAGATGGAGAAAAGAAAAAATTGATACTTTTTATTTAACATATGTATACTTATAAAAATCTTCTGTTATCGAATGTTAAAACTATCCAGGTAATAGCCATGTGATATCACATATAGCATTAAAATGTAAAACCGAATTACAACACCGGAAATGAAAGAAACCCCTTGGGACGCCTGGGTGGCTCAGGGTTGAGCGCCTGCCTTGGGCCCAGGGCGTGATCCTGGAGTCCAGGGCTCAAGTCCCACATTGGGCTCCCTGCACGGAGCCTGCTTCTCCCCCTGCCTGTGTCTCTGCCTCTCTCTCTGTGTCTCTCATGAATAAATAAATAAAAGTCTTTTAAAAAGTAAAAAAGAAAGAAAGCCCTTATATCATTTAGTCTACTTTCCCCTCAAGTGAAATACCAAAAGATATCAACATTGTGTTTGTGAAAATGTAATAAGAATTACACACAGATCTCAGGAAATCTGTGTTTATTAAGTGACTGTCTTTATGCTATGCAGAGTAATCTCTATCAACGTATACAGTCATCTAGCTGTCATTATCCCAAGTCCAACAATGAAGTAACTTGGAATAGCTTGCTGACCATCTCATAGCAGCTGAGTGGTGAAGCTGAGATTCACAGGCTAAGGTCCCAGCCAGTCCACATACTCGTTATCATCCCTGTGAGCTACAGAATTTCACTATTGAGCCCTAGACTAAATTGCAATAGGCACGGTCAGATATGTAAACTCAAGGATGACATTAGTTATTCAGAGGAAATCTGGTTAAGGTTCTTAATTTCCAGTTCACCCTCACACTTATCATCTAAAGAGTCTTAGGAGATGTCAAACAGAAACATTTCAGTGATTTCTCATCCATGGGAACCATTCCTTTAACTGGGGTTTTTCCTTCAAAGCAAAGATTTCACAATGCAATTAATTTGCTTCCCACCCACAATTACATATTTAATCCTACAGTGAAGAACGACTTCATACTTCATTCCCTGAACAAGATCTTTGGAGCAGTTCATTCGGTGGAGAATGGGAAACCAAGTTGTCATTTCCAGTTTTGCCTGATAAGTGTCCATAGGGGGAAATAGCAAGTCAAGTGAATTAGAGCTGATAATTTGGTTGAGAATGATCTCAGCCATCTGAGACCAGGGAAATGGGCAAATGTTTTTCAGTGATAATTTTTTTAATTCATTCATGAGTTTATGTTATGAAATTTAAGGGATGTTATCCATTTTTATTTTTTAAATGTTTCCCTGACACAGTCAGTCCTGAGAATTCTTTTTTTTTTATTTTTCTCAAAGTATGACAAAGAAGTGATCATTTTTTCAAACACTGTTTTGATAATGATACATACATAAGTATTTGATAGACATATGACATTTCAAATAAAGATATTAATGTTAACAACCAATCTCTATTATTAAGGAAGAGCATTTTCATTAGCAGCTTCAACTGAGGCCAGATTTCAATGAATTTCAAGACTAAACATTTTTAATTAACTACTCTGTCTCTTTGAAATATGTTGGCAGCTAATGGAATTTGAAGAAGGAATGGCATCTGGTCTTGAGATGGTTTTTACCTTCTTGGCTCACTAAGAAATGCTTCTCTGGAGTGCTGCCAATCAAATCGTTTCTACCATCATTAAAATTAATTCCACAAACTAATATAATTCAAGGACATAATAACATTAAGTTATTTAATGTTATTAGCCATGAGTGTAGTGATAAAATAAAGAAAGAGTACTTTTACATATTATTGTTCTACATATCTAATATCTTATAATTATATTCTTATTCCTTGTTGGTCAAATTCTGACTCCTTTTTGGATTATTTTATTAGAAATAATCTTTGACTTATACAGATTCTTTGAATTGAGTATACATGTTTTAAGACATTGTACAACTTTAAAATTTGGCTTTTTTATTCTCCCACTTCTTTTTTTTTAATATTTTTTTTATTTATTCATGAAAGACACAGAGAGAGGCAGAGACATAGGGAGAGGGAGTAGCAGGCTCCCTGCAGGGAGCCCAATGTGGGACTCGATCCCAGGACCTCAGGATCACAACCTGAGCCAAAGACAGATGCTCAACTGCTGAGGCATCCCAGTTCTCCATTTCTAAATGTGACACTAGAATGTAATATTTGGGGATGATAATTAATTAAGAGGAATTTTTATCTTGTCTTAATTGAAAATACATTTTATGCATATACATATGTAATGTTAATCTGTGGTTTTAGGAGCACATCATATTTCAATGTTTTTTCTGATTGTCCTTGTAAAGAAAATGACTATTTTATTTTCCAGGGATATCTTCTGGTCATATTTTCACCCTACCTGTTAAGCAACTTATTTGTTAATTTCACTCTGTTTTCCATTGCATATATTGACAGGCTGTCCATATTAAAATATCAGTTGCAAATAGGAATGGAACTGCAAGTTCAAGTTGGATATTTTCACTTTACTGGGAAAATGTGATTCTCTTTTCATTATAGATTAATCCACAGAGTCTTAGGGTAGTGGAGAACACTAGAATAGCCTATTTTTTAAGCTTATATATATTTCAAATCAATTATGTAGACACATTTTCTACAATGTCTGATATTTCATGATCAGAAAGTCCAAGTGCATGGAAGACCATGTTCAAGGACTTGGGGAGTAATGTGTTTGAGTCTTGCCTTAATTGAGAACCAGATTTGAGGCATTTCTTTAAGATGAAAATCTTAAAAATAGCTAAGTACCATTTGGTGCCTTCTTCACTCCTATAATTCCCTTTAACTCATGCCTTAATAAAATCTTGACATAATGCTCTTGAGTCTTCCTTCTCAAATGAGTCCAGACTGGAAATATTTTGGCTCATTTATTTGTTTGGTGATGGCTTTTATCTAAGCAATTGTCTAATAATCATGTTTAGGGTTGTAGAGTGAATTAAAATAAAAGCCTTAATTTGCTTTTCTTGTTATCTACATCAGTTAGAAGGAGTTACTTTTTGCTCTGAACTTATTTCTGTCTCCAAAAGGTAATAAGAAGAAAAAGTATGGTTTTCTTTTCACCCTCTGAACTATAAATCTAAAATTCTATCTTATTTGTGTTTCTAATCAGAAGGAAGTAATTGCTTTCTAAAGAGGGGGAAACAGCTCTCTTTCCAGTTTTAGTATCCATAATGAATGACTTTCTTAATGGCCCAGCAAAGAAAAGTTTGCCGGCAAATTTAGATATATACTTTTATAAAACCCTCCTGTTTGTATAGTTTTCAAAACACGTAAAAATATTTTGAAGTGGGAAAGTTGGACCCGTGGTCCAAGATGGCCACATGGGAAGACCCTGAACTCCCCTCCACCATGGATATGCTAAATTTACAGCTACATATGGAATAGTTCCTGCTGAAAAATAGTTGAAAACTAGCTGAACAGCTTCCACAATAAGGGATAAAAAAGACCACATGAAGACAGGAGAAAAAGGGATGTGGTCTTGCCAAAACCCCCACCCCTATGCAGTGACACACAATAGAGAGGGATCTCATGAATCCTGAACTTCTCCTTAAAGAATGAAGGGTTTATACCCTACATCAGCCAGGTACCCCAGCTCTTGAGATATGCATGGGAGAGTTGAGGCCCCCAAAACATGTGTTTTTGGAAACCAATGGGGCTTACGTCCATGGGTTTTGGGGGTCTGTGGGGATCAGTGGTACTCCTTTTTAAGGGTGTTCATATGGACTCACTTTTCCCAGGACCCAGCACAAAGGCAGCAGTTTGAGAGGTGACTGGATTATATCTAAAGGATTTTCATTTACTAATCTGAAAACAGCTATGTGAGGGGCTTTCTTCAGAGAAAGAGGTGCTGGTGAGTGTCAGTTTTGCATTCTTCCTTCACCTTTCTAGCACATATGGGTGGGCATGGACAGAGACTTGCTGTCCCTCTCCCAACACTTTTCTACATGGCCAGAGCTGAGGAAGTACCCACCTCTAGTGTGCATCATGAGCCTTGCTAGGACAGGCTTCAGGTTTCCCACACATCCAGATGCTACTGAGGTACTCTAAAGAAATGTGGGCAGGGAGATGCCATGTTTGTGCTCTACCTTGGCCTCACCACGTTCACTGGTACCTCCCAGAAAGAGGTTTATACACTTGTCCAAAGCCCTGATTCTTGTTACTGTCTCCCAGGCTACACACGCAGATCTGGTCTGGCAGTCAGAAGCATCTGCAATTGCGGTTCCATAGGACTGGTTTTATTTACATACCTTAAAAGCTCCCACCTGAGGATCTGGCTTCCAGTCAGCCTGAAATTAGGTGCTGACTGAGGCCACTCACTTTGGAACGCTGACAGGTCCTTGCATACCCACAACAATTGAGCCCTATCAAACATAAATCAAACTACTTAGAGAGTCACAAAGATTGAAGAGAAAACCAAGAGCTAGGCCAAGGTAGAACAATAAGGTTCATCTCCTACACAAGGCCATTTCTTCAAGACTGGGAGAGGGAGCTATTTCACCTAATACACAAAGCAAACACAGAGTCAGACAAAATGAAGAAACAAAGGAATAGGTTTCAAATGAAAGAATAAGACAAAACTTATAAAAAGACCTTAATGAAACAGAGATAAGTAATCTACCTTTCAAAAAGTTCAAAGTAATGGTCAAAAGGTACTCACTGAACTCAAGAGAAGAATGGATTAAAAAATAGGGATAACTTCAGCAAGGAGATAAAAACTGTAAGAAAGTACCAAACAGAAGTCACAGAGATGAAAAGTGCAATAGCTACACAGAAAAAGAGACTAGCAGGGTTAAACAGCAGATTAGATAAAGCAGAAGAGTAGATCTGTGACCTGGAAGACAGGGCAGTGGAACTCACCCAAGCAGAACAGCAAGAAGATAAAAATGATCATAAAAAGTGAAGATAGTTTAAGAGACCAAGAACAGACCAGCAGAGTAACATTCTCATTCTAGGGGTTGCAGAAGAAGAGAGAGAGAAGGGAACCAGCAACTTATTTGAAGAAATATTGGTTTAAAACATTCTCATTCTGGGGAAGGAAACAGACATCCAGGTTTAGGAAGCACAAGTGAGTTCCAAATAAGATGAACCCAAACAGATCCACACTAAGATACTTTATAATTGTATGTATTATAATTAAAATGTCAAAATTTAAGTATGAAGATAAATTCTTGAAAAAAGCAAGAAGAGGAAAAACAACTTGTTATGTATAAGGGAAGCCCACTAAGAAGACTGGCAACTGATTTTTCAGCAGGAACTTTGCAGGCTAAAAAAGAGTGGCATGACATAGTCAAAATTCTGAAGGTAAAAAAGAAAAACAAAACAAAAACAAACTTCCAAACAAGAATACTCTACCTGGCAAAGCTGTTATTCAGAATTGAAGGAGAGTTAAAGAGTTTTCCATACGAGCAGAACCAAAAGCAGTTCATCACCCACTAAACTGGTCTTACAGGAAATGTTAAAAGGACTTTTTTTTTAAGCAGAAAAGAAAAGGTACTAACTGATAAACATGTAAAAATAAAAATCTCACTAGTAAAGCTGAATGTATAGTAGAGGTAGTAGATCAACCACTTATAAAGTTGGTATAAAGGTTAAACAGGAAAAGTAGTAAAATTGGCTACAATATTAGTTAAGTAATACACAAAAGTAATAGTTGCAAAATATGACATTAAAAGCAAACATGCTGGGAAGGGAGTAAAAAAAGTAGAGGTTTCAGAATTTATTCAAGTTTAAGCTGTTATCAGCTTACACTCTTCTGTTTTAGATACATATTATAGGCTGTTATATGTAAACCTCATGGTAACCACAAAGCAGAAACTTATCACAAAAGGTGATGGGAAATGAAGCTAAGCATTATAGTAATGAAGGTCTTTAGGGACATCTGGGTGGCTCAGTGGTTGAGCTCTGCCTTTGGCTCAGGTCGTGATCCCAAGGTCCTGGGATCAAGTCCTGCATCGGGCTCCCCATAGGGAGCCTGCTTCTCCCTCTGCCTGTGCCTCTGCCTCTCTCTCTCTCTGTGTGTGTTTCTCATGAGTAAATAAATAAAATACTTTTAAAAATAAAGAAAGAAGATCATCAATCCACAAGGGAAGAGAGGAAGAGAAAAAGAAAAGAACAGAGAATCATTTATGTAGAACTAAACAAACAGGCAGAAAACACAAAATGGAAATAAGCACATACCTATTAATAACTACTTTAAATATAAGTAGACTATATTCTCCAGTCAAAAGACAGAGTGACCTAATGGATAGAAAATCAAGATCCATCTATATGTTGCCTACAAGTAACATAGTTCAGATCTAAGTATACACAAAGACTGAAGGTGAAGGGATGAAAAATGTTATTCCATGCAAATGGAAGCATACAGAAAGCCGGTATAGCTATTTGTGTGTGAAATAAAGTAGACTTTTGAACAAAGACTATAATAAAAGACAAAGACATTACGTAATCATAAAGGGGTCAATGCAAGAAGATAAGACATTTGTAAATATTTATGCATGTAACATAGGAATACCTAAATCTATAACACAAATTTTAACACAGTTAAAGAGAAATAGACAACAATACTATAATAATAGTAGGAGAATTTAACACCCAATTTACATCACTGGCTAAATCAGGCAGAAAATCAATAGGGAATATCTCCCTTAAGTGACACATTAAATGAGATGGACTTAAGAGATACATACAGAACATTCCATACAAAAACAGTAGAATATGCATTCTTCTCAAGTGCACATGTAACATTCCAGGATAGATCATATGTTAGGCCACAAAACAAGTCTAAATACATTTAAGAAGATTGAAATGTTTTCAAGCCTCTTTTTCTTTTAACAAAATAGCGTGAAACTAGAAATTAATTACTAGAAGAAAACTGGAAACAGTCACAAATATGTGGAGATTAAACAATACACCATTGAACAACCAATGTGTCATGAAGGGATCAATGAGAAATTTAAAAATACCTTAAGAAAAAGGAAAATGGAAATACATTAATCTAAAATCTATAGGACACAGAGAAAAGCAGTTCTAAGAGGGAAGTTCATAGCTATACAGACCTACTTCAAGAATCAAGAAAAATCCCAAATGAACAATCTAGCTTTATACTTAAATGAACTACTAGTAAAAGAAAAACAAATGAAGCCCATAGTTAATAGAAGGAATGACAGAATAAATATCAGAATGGAAATAATAAAATAGAAATGAAAAAATAGTAGAAAAGACAATGAAATGAAGAGCCGGTTCTCTGAAAGTATAAAAAAATTGACAAACCTTTACTGCAACCCACCATTAAAAAAAAGAAAAAAGAAGAAGAAGAAGAAGACTCAAATAAGATATGAGTGGAGAATTTACAACTGATACTACAGAAATACAAATGATCATAAGAGGCTACTGTAAACAATTATATGCCAACAAACTGGATAACAGAAATAAATGGATAGATTCTGGAAACATAAAATCTTCCACAACTGAATCATGAAGAAATAGAAAATCTGAATAGTGCAAATACTAGGAAGGAGATTGATCTCTAATCAAAAATTTCCCAACAAACAAAAAATCTAGCACCAGGAGGCTTCACTGGTGAATCCCAGCAAATATTCAAAAAAACTTTATACCATCCTTCTCAAACCCTTCCAAAAAAATTAAAGAGTAGGTAATGCTCCCATACTCATTTTATGAGTCCAGCCTGATACCAAATGTAGAGGACACCGTTTGTGTACACATAAAAAAAATCACAAGCCAGTATGCCTGATAACCATAGATGTAAAAATCCTAAACAAAATATTAGCAAACCAAATTCGACAATACTTCAAAAAGGATCATACACTGTGATCAAGTGAAATTTATAGCAGCAATCCAAGGATGGTTTGACATCAGCATCTATCAGTAATCTGCCACATTAACAAAATGAAGGATTAAAAAAAGTGATCATTTCAATAGATGCAGAAAAAAATATGTGACAAAATTTACCATCCATATATGATGAAAAGACATTCACCAAAGTGAGTATTGAAGGATCTCAGCATGACAAAGGCCATGCATAAGAACGCCACAGTGAACATCATAATCACTGGTGGTCAGGAACATAAAATCAAGAACAAGACAAGGATGCCACTGTTGACACTTTTTCAACACAGTATTGGAAGTCTTAGCCATGGCAATTAGACAAGAAACAAATAAAAGTCATCCAACTTGAAAAAAGAAAAAAGAAGTAGTAAAACTGCCAGTATTTGCAGATGGCATGATACTACATAGTCTGGAATACTTCTCAGATATAAAAAGGATGAAATCTCACTATTTGCAACAACATGGATGGACCTTGAGGGCATAATGCTAAATGAAATAGACAGGGAATGACAAATAACCATGTGATTTCACTTGTATGTGGAATCTAAAATTACAAAACAAATGACTAAATGAAACAAACAAATCTCATAGATAAAACAGTTTGTGGTTACATGATGATGGATGATAACTAGACTTCCGATGTTCACTTTGTAGTGTATACAAGTATTAAATTATGTCTAAGATGTCTCCCAAGTAATGCTTAGGATTTGTGTGGCTAATTAAAGATTTTCCTTGCCTTTTTCTAGTACTCTTTTCAGATCTGTTCATTTCTTACTCCTTGCTATAATTATAATCAATTTTTTAAAAACTATTGATTTCCTAATAACTTTTTAATTAAATTTTCTTTGGTTTGGGGGGGAAATCCCAAGATGAGAATACTTGTATTTCTATCCCTAAGAGTTTGTATTTCAGATAAAATAGACTGATTTCTACGTTTACCTCTTGTTTATTTATATATATATATAAAAAATAAATTAACATATATATTATATATAAAATAAATTAACATATATATTATATGTAAAATAAAATAACTTATATATATTATATATTTATATATAATATATATAATAAAATATATATATATGGTAAAAGTTGTCATTGTCAGCAAATAAAAGTTATTTAAATAATTCTTCAACCGTGATTATACATGTGATTCTGGAATTCTGCTTCTGGCCATAAAGAAGTAATTGGTAGAAGAGACGCTTATGGCATGAACACCTGTAACACTGAACAAGTATATGAGGCTGCAGTTTTCAGGCTTTGCACAGCATGCTCTGCAGGACTTGATTCTTGAAAGAAAAGAAGCATATGAGGTGAGATGCCTATTTGTCCCAGCTTTCTGCTGGTAGTTAGTAATAAATTTACCCATGCATCTACGATGTGGCCCAGTGATTCTATTCCTAGATATTTACCCAAGAGAAATGGAAACATATGTCTAAAAAGATAGTGACACTAATATGTCATAGTAACTTTATAATAATAGCCCCTGGTTGAAAATAAGAAAAATACCTCTGATAGATAAACACATAGTGGTAAAGCCATAGAATGGAGTATTGCCCATCAAATAAACATTAACATTCCTTTGAAACATAAAATGACATGAATGAATCTCAAAAAGTCATTTTGCTCAGCCAAAGATCATGGACCCAATTTATTTATAATTCCATTGTATAAAGTTTGAAAGGAAGCATAATTATACTGTAGTGACAGAAATTAGATAGTAGTTGAGGGTTGTATGCAAAGGAGCATGAGGTACTTCTAGAGATGATAGAAATGTTCTCTATCTTGATTCAAGTGTGAATTATGTAGTTGTATAAATTTAACAACTGATCGAATTGTATACTTACAATATGTGCATTTCATTTTAGGGAAATTTTATCTCAAATTTTCAAAGACAAATCTAGTTCAGTAAATTCAGTATGACCTGGAAAAAACAAGGAAATCATAAAAAATAACTTTGAACTCCCTTTCTCTGCATTTTTGTCTTACTCTTTTTGATTTTATTTCTCCGATTTAAATTTTGCCAGCCTTACAAGCCCACTTCAGATGGCCTCTCTGGGAATTACCTGAGATCTCGATGTGTGCATTCATGTAATTCAGAAATTATTGTCCCTTACAGCTGTTTGTGTGAGTGATATATTTGCAATTTATAAATGTACACTACTGGGATCCCTGGGTGGCGCAGCGGTTTAGCGCCTGCCTTTGGCCCAGGGCGCGATCCTGGAGACCCAGGATCGAATCCCACATCAGGCTCCCGGTGCATGGAGCCTGCTTCTCCCTCTGCCTGTGTCTCTGCCTCTCTCTCTCTCTGTGTGACTATCATAAATAAATGAAAAAAAATTTTAAATGTACACTACTTAAGGCACATAATATACCTGTTCATTCAAGAAAAATAATTAAACCAAACATTGTACTCAGAGCTGTAGAAATTAAGAAGAAAAGATACTGTCTCAGTCTTTAAGGCTGTTTTCGTTTTGAATGAAATCTATTCAGTGAATGAATCTATTACTAGAATTTAATCCTCAATGTTTGTTTGACAAATATGGAAGTATTACCTATGATACTTAAAAAAATGTTCCTAGGCATTAAGAATAACAAAGGGGGCGACTGGGTGGCTCAGTGTTTGAGTGTCAGCCATCCGCTATAGGTCATGATTCTGGGGTCCTGGGATGGAGTCCCATATCAAGCTTCCCGTGGGAAGCCTGCTTCTCCCTCTGCTTATCTCCCTGCCTCTCATGTGTCTCTCATGTGTCTCTCATGAATAAATGAATAAAATAATTTTTTAAAAAAGAATAACAAAGAACTTACACATCTCAACACCCAAACTCCCAATTTGATTGAAAAGTGGGCAGGCGACCTGAATAGACATTTTTCCAAGGAAGACATACAGATGGCCAACATGCACATGAAAAGATGCTCAACATCACTAATCATCAGGGGAATGCAAATTAAAGCCACAATTAGATATTACCTCACTACCTGTCAGAATGGCTAAAATCATAAAGACAAGAAACAAGTATTGGCAAGGATGTGGAGAAAAAGGAACCCTTGTGCTTTGTTTGTAAGAATGTAAATTGGTGCAGCCACTGTGAAAAACAGTGGAAGTTCTTAAAAAAATGAAAAATAGAAATCTCACGTGATCTAATAATTACACTACTAGGTATCTACTGAAAGAAAATAAAAACACTAATTCAAAAAGATATATGCACCTCTGTGTTTATTGCAGCATTATTTATGGTATTTACAATAGCTATGATATGGAGGCAACTCAAGTGTCCATCAATAGATAAATATATATCACATCTTTATACATTCATCTATTGATGAATTATAATGGAATTTTAATGGAGGATTATACAGCTGTAAAAGGTATGAGATCTTGTCATTTGCAACAACATGGAAGGACCTAGAGAGACTAAGTGAAATATGTCAGATAGCAAAAGACAAATACCATATGATTTACTTGCATGTGGAATCTAAAAAACAAAACAAATGCATAAACAAACCAAAAGCAGAATCAGACCTATAAATACAGAGAACAAATTGGTGGTTGCTAGATAAAGAAGGAGTTAGGGATAGGTAAGATAGGTGACCGAGATGCAGGCTTCCACCTAGGAAATAAAAGGTTCATCAAGAGTAAAGTCAATGATATTGTAATAGGGTTATATGGTGACAGACTGTAGCTATGCTTGTGGTGAGCATAGTATAGAGATGTTGAATCACTATGTTGTACATCTGAATCTAATGTAACATTCCGTGTCAACTATACTCAAAAATTTTCTAAAAAGAATAACAATGATATCTAATAAAATATGACTCATGACTTTAAGGCTCTCAGAGATAATGTGCAAGTCAAACAACTAAATAAATAACTTATAAAATCTAGACAAGTATCAATTGCTACATAAGATTAAAAGCAGCAGAATGGGAGAATGTCCTGGTCCGGGTAGATGGGTGGGGGGCACCTTGTTTGAGCCCTTACAACCTTAATGCCCTTACAGTACTGCTGAGATTCCTTTGGAAATGATGAGCACTGGTGTTAATACTATATGTTGGCAAATTGAATTTAAATAAAAGAAAATAAAAAGTGTAAAAAAAAATGATAACTGCAGATGGTTCAAGCTAATACCTGTGAGAAAAGTGTTTCTGGCTAGAGGACATATGGAAAGATCCCCAAGGAAAACAAAGTGTGATACATAAGGAATGGAAAATTTAGTTCAGTTCTAGTAAGGCTAAACCGTGGGGTGAGAGCTAAAATTGGAACAAAATACTGAGTCAAAATCAATGAGAATAAACAAACATTACAGAAAGAGACATATAGAAAAGTCCTAAAACTTCAAGCCCCTGCAGAAGAAATGATGGTCATAACCAAAACTTCATTTGGCCTTCACATGCCTTAAGCTTGATATCTTGGAGGGGCTACTACACCCATTTGGGGAGAATCTCCTGAACAGGCATCACAAGTCCTTTTTCTCTTTTTCCCTGATCTGGTTCTTGTTCTAGTCCTGGAGGGATTTACTAGCTGGTGCTCTGGGGTAATATACATGCTAACACTCGAAAGCTATAATGCACTAGCAAATTGGAGAATCGTACCTGGATATCTGTAGTCCACACCTAAGCTGCTTCTATGGGAATTAAGGATCCATTCTAATAGCATGTACTATATTAAGAATATTTGCAAAAAATAGCCTACTCTTTATGCTGAAATGAATTTTTAAAACATTTTATTAAAATGTTAAATGATTCCTAAATGCTCATCATTTCATATCTAATTATTATAAATCGCTAAGGTTTTTTTGCTTATCCTTATAAAGTAAATAAAATGTGACTTGTTTTTATTACACAAGACCTTTTATAAAATTTCAATTTTTATACTTGTTTTTGAAACACAGCATCCAATAATGCCAAATGTCAGGAAATATATTCATATGGCGCAGTGTAAGATTTTAATTCACTAATTTGTCACTTCCTCCCGTCCGCAATCAGCCATCATTCATGGAGAGTTTACAAGCTAAGTGCATGAAGCCAGAGGGCTTAAGTGACTTCAAGACTTTGACTGTAATGTTTTTAGGAACTTGACCCAGATGAAGGATGTCAGGTTTTTTCAGTTTAGTGAATTTCCCACTGAATACATCAATACAGAATAGAATAGGGAGAGAGGAAATAAGGACTCTCCAATAATGGATTTTTTTTGTTGTTGATTGTCAGTAAGTTGACTTGACTCCTAATCCAGTCTAGAATGGCAAATAAATTCAGGATGTTTCATCACCGTCAAGCTACTGTAATATCCATGATGTTCAGACAAGCTTTTCTTTTTTATTTAAGATTTTATTTATTTATGAGAGACACAGAGAGACAGAGAGAGAGAGAGAGAGAGAGGCAGAGACACAGGCAGAGGGAGAAGCAGGCTCCGTGCAGGGAGCCCGAGGTGGGACTTGATCCCGAGTCTCCAGGATCACGCCCAGGGCTGAAGGCGGGGCGAAAACGGCTGAGCCACCTGGGCTGCCCAGACAAGCTTTACCTAATGCATATTTATTTATTTCTTCTTTTTTGCTATTGATCTTGACCTTCACTTCGGCCATTATATTGTCATCTGTGGAAGGTTTGTTAGACCAATTTCATGTAGTGAAGACTTGTGTCAGTGTGAACACCCATAGCCAGACATACAAGTTATTTTCAGTAAATATGTGTCATTTTCACTTGATGAAAAGAGCATAGTAAGTTTCATAATCTTTATAAAACTTGAGGAAAAAAAAACTTGAAGAGGAATGTTACTACAATTTGTGGCTATAGACCAGAAAATAAGGGATGGATAATGATTTTTTGAAAAAATAAAATTTTACTTTGATAAAAATAAACAACATTCTCCTGGATGATAATTCTGAGAAGATGATTTTCAACTACTTTAAAGAGAATTCTAAATATCTTTATAACACGTGTCATGGAGTTAATAAGAAACAACCCAGGTTTTTATGTCACTTAAAATATAAAGCATTAAATTTATGAGTATTTGAATTTTATGTGCAAGAAGCTTATCAGAGGACTTTTAAAAAATATTTTAACTAGTATGCCAATGAAAATAAAGGCATTTAAAATGTACTTGTGAAAAAATATACTAATCTGAAAAATGGCTTTTTGTATTGTCAGCCTTTAGACTGTCACCGTGTGTGAATAAATGTCAGAATCACAAACACTATTTTAATTATTGCCAAAATCAGAGACAATTTAAAATTAAAACACACCATAATTTTATGTACCACTAAGAGAGGCAGGATGAAAGGAAGAAAGAAGGAAGGAAGAAGAAAAAGAAGGAAAGAGGGAAGTGGGATACGAGGGAGAGGGGAAGGAAAGTAGAAGAGAGAAAGAAAAGAAAGAAAGAAAAAGAAAGAAAATAGACTAGGGCACAGAAATTTTTTGTTACTTTTCAAAATTTTATATCTATTGGAAAAATTCTCTTAGACTCATCTAGATACACATTTTTCATATGTTGTGCAGTATTTAAAAAATGGAAGTTATTATTGCATATTCTTTAAAAAAAAGTCCAAGTTCAGTAAGTTGGTTAAATATTCCCAAAACTTTTCCACAATCTTTCTCCTCTGACTCACTTTTGATGCTGTGTCATCAGCATCTCTGCTTTGTGCATACTACTATCCTCAGTGACATAGAAGTAGTGAGGGCTCAGAATCTTTCTAAGAAGCATTTTTACAGTGCCCCTGTGATAGTCTTCTGAGCTGTTGCAGTCTTCTGATTCTGCAAGTTTTGTTTTCTTGATCTCACCAGAATATGTCACTGGAAGGTTTTCAGACAACAGCCAGAACTGCTGTTTCTTCCTCAAAATCCTTTAAGAGTGCATTTGAGTGAAACAGGGGGGCCACTTGCCAACATATGCAGGACTTGAGAATAGCACCATGACCACCATCTACGGAAAAGGGATTGTCAAGAAGCTACTGGCTATAAGATGCATTCTGATTTTGAAGATGTTAAAATGTGGAAAAGTGTGCATCTCAGAATTATTGGAATGAACTACTCATTTTTCTTTTTGTCACTATGATTATATATTTAAATTCGGAGATGGTCATAGTTCATCTTAGGAGGCTCTACTTTAACATTCTTCAGTAGGAGAGAGGTGGAAGGCTTTTCCATCTGTAGGTTTCCACAGTTCATAGGTCAATAGGAGTACAAATTATCTTTTGAAATGGGGAGCTGGTGACTTCATTGGCCATTAGAGCACAATGTAGGTTTGGAAAAACCTCTGTGGTGACTGAGACAGGGAATCCAGAAAACAAAACGACTTTAACAAGTACTCTGAAGACCAAAAATGGGATTATGTAGTGGCTCTCATCCACATTAGTATGGAAGATTTCTGTGGCAGTGCTCAGCAGAGTATAGAAGCAGAGATGATGTAGGGTTGACTAATCAAAGGTGGTGGTTTTAGCCAGCAAGGGTTGAAGGAAAGTCTGAAGTCCCACACTGCTCTTACTTTCTTGAATGTTTTATATACAGCAAACCGTAACATTCCAAACAGAATTATGGGAATAGTGGAGACATAAAACTACTTATTGATTATATTTCTGTGTAACATGTATATGGATTAACACTGAACAAGCATACATAAATATAGATTAAAAAGATCCAGATTCATCTTGCTTGAGGTGTTCGTCTTTTTTGACCGTAATACTCTTCTGCCAATTTATAGATGTTTGTTTTTTCTGTAATTATACCTGTGTTTTAACATCCTGAAAAAGATTTGGAATGAAATGATTCAGAGACATTATAAAACTAAAATGATTTTTAAAAATTAAATCAAAGAGGAACCTGCTACAGGTACTAAACTTTCAATGCTGCTACAAAAAATAAGCAAAGATCATCGACTCAGTACCTCACATATTGAAAACCAAATGAATGTGTGTCATCATTGAAAGGAAGAAAAACACCAAAAAAACAGAAACTTAGAAACCTTGGAGCCACATTAGCAGCCATTTTCAATGACTGAAACCACAAGTGTGTATAATGTTTACCTCCTGGGTAAACATACATGAAATGTATGTAAGCTACTTAGGGTTGCTTCTAGTTCATTTGGACTGATCCCATTTGATTCCTAAGCCCTCAATGAAAATAATCAATGGATATAGCAAAGCTTTCTGCCATTTGAATTGTGATTTATTTCAATAAAAAAATTTGTGACCTTGAGCTGAACGATGCATGTCTTTCTTAGAAGTGCCTATTAGTATAATTTATTATGAAATGCTTTTAAGTGAATTTGGAAGGATTGATCATGACAGATAAGAGGTATAAACCCTTCCTCACACTTCTTTTGTTTACAAGTATGAATTGTGCTTGAATAGTACGGCAAACAGAATTCTACTGGGTGATATGTAGCTGTTTTCTCAATTGAACAGGTAGTTCTATTTTGCAAGATGTAGGGGCGAATTATGGCATTCTTTCATAATCAAAAGTCCAGTAAGTGTCTGAATATAAGTGCCTAGTGTTTCATTAACATGTTAGACATTACCCACCTGAACACAAAAATGAAAACAAAAACAAAATAGCAGAAGCTGTCTTATCAGAGCCATCCTCACTGAAGTGGAAATTAAGATAGGTAGGTCTAATGCAGAATCTAGTTAAAACTGTTCAGGAAAAAAAAAGATTGCTCAGGAATTGCCAACCAAAATGTTTTTAAATAACATAAAATGATAAATTTTGGATATTAAGAAACAAAATCTAGATGGATTTTCGTGACTTTCCTAAACAACCTAGGATAATCAGCTGGTAAACAATTGGGATTTATCTTTTTTCAACAGGATAGGAAGATAATATACATAAACTAATGAATGCTCTCCTGTACACTAGTAATAACAAAATACAGATGGAATGAAAAACGTTCCCAGTCACAAATATCAGAGGTATATGAAGAGATAAAATATATTTTATCCATGATTTGGGCAATAGTTGAGAGCTTAGTCATCAAAAGTCATGGGTTCTGGAGCCTAGAGCATATGGTATAAATATCAGCTTTGCCACTCATCAGCTATATGATATGAAGTGACTTAATTTAAGGACACATTGCTGTGCCTTCATTCCCTATTTGTGAAATGGAGATAATAACAATAATGCCATTGACCTAAGGTCATGGTGAGAATGAAATTCATTAATATTTGTAAAGCATTCAAGTAGGTGCCTACAATGTAGTAAGTACTCTCTAAATATTAGTTATGGTAACTATCTAAAACTTTAAGAAAGAACATAAATAACTGGATAAAGAATAACTCTAATACTGAATAAGAAGACTTAGTATTCAACACCATCAGTTCTCCCTAAATAACTATGTTGATTTAATCTAAATCTGAGCCCAATTTCCATAAAAGTTTACACAAAAGAAGTGATGCACTGTAGTTATACAGGGTATATATATTAGAATCAGGTGACCTGGGTTCCTTATTTAATGATTCCAATTTTCATTCTCCTAATCTATAAAGCAAATGTAGTAATAAAATATACCTCATATAATTAAATGTGATTATTTGTGTCAGTAAAACCTTTGTCATAGTACCTGACCCATAAAAAGCAAGCTGTATGTAATAGTGAGCTATTGTTGCCAATATATTTGGGGAAAAAGTTTTACTGAAAAAATAATTGCACACGAGTAGCAAAGTGGTCTTTTTCTTTAATAAGAGGAAGCTGGGAAAGGTGTGATAACTCAGGGAGATTATTCTCCTAGACATGAAAATTTGTTAGCCTTCCACAGCAATTAGAACCACATGTGTGGCACAGATTCAACAATGAAAAGGTGAATGGAGCTGAAGATAAAAAACAGAAGACAGTAACATTGCTTTATATCAATACTCCTTTAAGCATTTTACATGTAAATTAACCCCCAAAAGATAGTGTTTGCCCCCGGAGTTACGGAGGCACTGGTGGGCTAAGTGACCTGCCTAAGGTGTATTGAGTGTCAGAGTGGAATTGGACCTGCACATCTGGTTCTGGAATCCACATTCTTCTCTAAGGCACTAGGAGATTTTACGATTTAGTAGAGTTGAAATTTTCAGTCATTGGAGAATATTTGAAGAGTTCAATAATTAGTGCTAGGATATACATATATATATATATATATATATATATATTTGTTAGAATGTATATATGTATATATTTGTAGACTATAACTATATACATATAATGTAGCTATATATACTATTATATATGTACAATGTGACTATATATAGAACATAGCTATAGTTATATATAGCTTTATATATATAGTTATATTCTAGGAACATAAATTCCAGATCAATAAATTATTTGAGTATGCTTAAATACATCTAAATAAACTTGGGGGGTGATAATCATGGGGTAGACTTTTCAAAGTGTGGCAAGGTGTTAATTGAACCCAGATGGATCTGTAGATTCCCCTTCTTTGAGAAATGGATGGGTCAGTGGCTTCATAGGCATCAATTAGCAAGAGTTGATAACCTTGGAAAAATGACTTTTGAGGAAGATATCTGAGCAACCATCCCTAAAAAGTGACAGCTGAGACATGGAGATTAACAGGGCAGGTCAAACAACCTCACTTTGGTGGCCTATATTTAGAGAGAGAACCCAGGCAGAATTTAATCCCATTCCGTTCAGTTCATCTCAGTAATATGCACACCTGCTGTGTGCACTGTGCAGTGTTTTAAATACAATAGTGGAAAAAATTGGTGTTTTCTCTGTCCTCATGGGGCCAGTTTACAGTCAACTGATAGCGACCAAAAGTTGTATAAGACAGTATAATACAGCGTGCTGTTAGGAGAGAAGTCCAGGGTGCTATAGGGTAAGAAGGGTGCTTAATCTAGATTTTGTGCTTGTAGAAGGCTTCCCAGAGAAAACAATAGCTAGGATAAGATTAAGGGTTAAGTAAGAGGGATGCCTGGGTGGCATAGTTGGTTAAACGTCTGACTCTTAATTTTGGCTCAGGTCCTGATCTCAGAATCCTGAAGTCCAGCCCTGTGTCGACCTCTGTACTCAGCATGAAGAGTGCTTGAGATTCTCTCTTCCTCTCCCTCTGTCCCTCCCACTCATGCTGTCTCTCTCTCTCTAAAATAAATAAATAATCTTTTTTAAAAAACCAAGAACATCTGCTCCTTTTCCTAGTTCTGTTTGTGAAAAGAACTCTATTTTCTCCAAGTATTGAAAATAGAGACCTGGATTTCTAAGGAAATAGGAAAATAAACAACTAGATATGTAGGCTGAGAATCAGGAGGAAGATCTTGACTGGACATGTGGAACTGAGGTATCAAGTAAGCAACTAGTGATGGGAAACATGAAAAAAGATTGTCAAGGGATAGAATGTAGAGTTAGCACAGGTCCTACTGCAGCGACCTGCATATTACCAACAGTTAATGGGAGTTAAAACAAAAATTCAACTGAGAAAATTTTAACAATCTTATTGGGCAGCATTCATGAATTGGGCAGTATCCTCCCTAAAACACACAAAGTAGCTCTGATGAGCTGAACAAAATGGAAGACTTTTATAGACAGTAGGAAGGGGGACAGGGAAGTCACTAGCACAGAGTGGATTGTTTCGGGCTAGGTGACCTTGCTTTGGGCAACCATGCGGGTTTGTCATGTGGTGACCAGGACATTCCAGACTGACTGATTAAGCTTATCTTCCTGGGAGAGGCTGACACTTTAAGTAAGTTAGGTATTGAGTCTCAGTTTGGTGATGTGGGCTTAGCACAAGTGACTCCATTTCAAATCTGCTGTTTCTTTTTCTTTTTTCAAAAAAGAAAAAAATCCATTTTTTTAGCACAAGTGACTCCATTTCAAATCTGCTGTTTCTGCTTTTCTTTTTTCAAATCTGCTGTATGGGATGGGGAAACCCAGACAGTGATGTGAGAAAGGGGAGAAATCATATTAGGAGAACACTGGAAGAGTGGGTGTCATGTAAAGCAGTGGAAGAGGACCTCACTTGTACAGGGCAGGTGACGTGAGATCGTCACAGACAAACAGCTGGCTGGTATGAAGGCTTTGTCAGCAGAGTGGTTTACAAGAGAGCCAGACTGCAGTGGCCAGAGTGACCAGTGGGCTGAGTGACTAGGGAAGTAGAAAGACAGTAGGCAGAGTTGGGGTTGGACTCCACACAGCATGCCTTCTCAGAATAGTAATCTGTTCAGTTGGACTATTTTTCCAGCAGAAATCATGTTGTTAGAACTCATACATGAAGTAGGCAGATAGCCTAATTGGATTTTTTGCCAGACTAGTAATAAAAGGAAAATTGACAACGGAGCTGGGGGTACTTGAGAAAGGCCAGCTGAGTTTTTTAATACAGCCTATGATCCAGCTAAGGAAGGACAAGTGTGAATAGCACTAGAGTTTGCTGGGTAAGCAGAAATGATGGTGGGACAGGGAGAGTAGTTATGGATCAAATGCCCCCTGAGTACAAGGATAATTTTATTAGACAGAATACTGGCAGTCCTGGAAGAGTAGAAGGCTGAAAGAGAACAGAAGACAGATAAAAGAGAAGGCTTTTTGTGAGAATCCTCTTGAGACTTTGTGGCCTGCACGAAGTCTGCTGCCTCATTGTCTTAGAAATATGAGGCTTATCTAGAGAGAGGAGGAAAGTACCGAGTGTATGTGAGGACTGGGGATTCCCCAAGTGTCAGCAGTTTTGTGAGCACTGAGATTCAGCACCCCAGAGCGGTTTGCACCTTTTGCATTTGGGGGTTGTGACTGCAGTTAGAGGCCAGGCAGCCTCAGGAGATTCATTGTTCTCAGATGTCCTCAGGGTGGCGGCATCAGAAGGCTGGGTCTTTGACATACCCAGGAAGCATGAGGTAGGGAAGAGGATTCTTCCTTAGAATAGGAACAAAAAGGCACCTTGAACAAAAATATCTTAAAATACTGTATAAACAATATTGGGTCCTAAGGAGTGGAATACTAGGAATTCCTTTTTTTTTTTTAATACTATTTATTTATTTATGAGAAACACAGAGAGGAGAGAGAGAGAGAAGCAGAGACACAGGCAGAGGGAGAAGCAGGTTCCATGCAGGGAGCCTGACGTGGGATTCGATCCTGGGTCTTCAGGATCATGCCCTGGACTGAAGGCGGCACTAAACCCCTGAGCCACCCGGGCTGCCTCGAATACTAGGACTTTCCATGTGTTTTTTGGTAGAATGTTAATTGAAGATAATTTGAAAGTATGAATCAGAATTTTTAAGTTAACATATGAGTAGAGCCATTGATGGGATCCTATTCTAAAGAAATGTTCAGACAAGAGTGCGGTGCTACATACCGAAGATGGTACATTTCCTCTAACTGTCACAGTGAGATGGTGAAGGGCTCTAGCTCTAGACACTGACCCTTTTGAACTTTGATCTCAGCCTTGCTATGATTCTTGATGACTTTGGGCAATTTCTTTAAACCTCATTTCAATGATCTGTCAAATGGATGTACTGATAATGACTATCTAGAAAGTTGTGAGGAGGGCTGTGATGATTCATGTAAAACTGAACACAGAAGCTTTACATAACATAGTAAGTGCTCAGTCCACTTTAATCATGCTAAAAAAGCTGAGAGGAGAGGAAATGAGAAAAACTAGGTAAGGACAAGAGGGGAGGAGAGTAAGATTCATCACAGCCAACTGGTGAAATAAAATACAGTCTATCTCTACAATGGGATACTGTGCAGCCCTTAAGAGTTGCGTTCTTGGGATGCCTGGGTGGCTCAGTGGTTGAGCATCTGTCTGCCTTCAGCTCAGGCCATGACCCCGGAGTTCCCGCATGGAGTCCCAAGTCGGGCTCCTGCGGGGAGCCTGCTTCTCCTCCCTCTGCCTGTGTCTCTGCCTCTCTCTATGTCTCTCATGAATAAATAAAAATAAAGTCTTTAAAAAAATGGCTTTAAGAGTTGCATTCTGTATTTATGCATATTGACTAGAACAACTATGGAAGATAGATTCTTTCCCCCATGATTTCAGTTTATTCATCATATAAATGCTGCTTTTATTTTGAAATTGCCTACCAACAGCAGTAATTTTTTGTATTTGTTTATCTTTTTAAATTAAATTACTGAAGCATAGTTTACACACAGTAAAATGATATATTTTTATGCTGTTTCTTTACTTTTTTTAAAATTGAAGTATAATTGACATATAGCATTATGTTAGTTTCAGGTGTGCAGTGTAACGATTTGATGTTTATATATATTGCAAAATGATCACCACAATAAGCCTTGTTAACATCTATCACCACACATAGTTACAATTTCTTTTCTTGTAATGAGAACTTTGAGATCTTCTTTCTTAGCAACTTTCAAATATACAATACAGTTCTCTAAACTATAGTCACCATGCTGTACATTATTTCCCCATAACTTAATTTATTTTGTAACTGGAAATTTTTACCTTTTACTCCCATTCTGCCCACCACCACACCCCTGTCTCTGACAAGAACCTGTCTGTCCTCTGTATCTCTGCACCTGTATTTTTGAGATTCCACATCTAAGTGAGATCATACTATTATCGTCTTTCTCTGTCTGACATATTTCATTTAGCATAATGCCCTCAGGTTCCACTTCTGTTGTTGCAAATGGCAAGACTTCATTCTTTTTAATAGTTGAATTATATTTCATTGTGTACGTGTATTTGAATATATATTCCAATATTATATATGAAATACCATTTACATATTCCATTATGCCCACATTCAGATTATATATGTATACATATATGACATGGGATATATATATGTCGTGTATATACACACAAACATTCAACACACGCAGACACATATACACACACCTATCACATTTTATCCATTCATCCACCAGTGGGCATTTAGGTTGTTATCATGGCTTGGCTATTGTAAATAATACTGCAATGAAAATGGAGGGGGTGCTCTATATTTTCTACTTAGTGTTTTCATATTCTCCAGATAAATATATGGAAGTAGGTTTGCTGGATCATACAGTGGTTCTACTCTTAATTTTTTGAGCAGTCCCCATACTGTTTTCTATCGTAGTGGCACCAATTTATATTCCAGCAAATAGTGTAAAAGGGTCCCCTTTTCTCTACATCCTTGCCAATGCTTATCTCTTGTCTTGTTACTAGCCATTTGAACAGGTGTGAGGTGATAGCTCATGTGGTTTTGATTTACATTTCCCTGATGATTAATGAACACCTTTTTCATTAGTCGAACATTTTTTCATGTACCTGTTCTTTGAATATTATCTTCTTTGGAAAAGTCTGTTCAGATCTTCTGCCTATTTTTAAATGGGCTATTGAATCTGCTATTGAACTGGATGAGTTCCTTATGTATTTTAGATATTAATCTCTTGTTAGAGTCCCATTTTGCTTAAAGGCTATAATGATTATTGGCATATTCTAATATCTAAATAATGGTTAATGTATGGATTGATTTATCATGAATAATTAACAAAATTATTTTAACATCTTTTCTGTTAAAAAGTGCTTTGACAGTGAACAACATTTCTAGTGTAATAGTTTTGTGTTATATAGCTTGTTTTGTATTCCTTTAGGTCATTAATATAATAAATATGTGGAAGGAATCATTATAACTTAAAATTTTTATATCAGAAAAAATGAATAGTTTGCTACTTGATGATTTGAAAACACATCTACTAGGTCCCCATCAAACAGAATTACTTCTCTTATGTTGTATTAAAAAATGTATCCTTTCAAATGTGTTTAATATTTATTCAGTTTGATTCATAGATGATGAGCACCAATTGTCTAATTTTATGCATGAAGGAGCAAAGTCATTGATCGTGTGATGGACAAACATGATTGATTGCCTCTGTCATTATGCTTTTGTAAAACCAGATTAAAAAAAATACATTGCTGGGTATCATTCACACAATTTAATTTTTACTGTAGTTAGAAATAACAATTACAATTGTTTGCCTAAAACAGTTCTAGCTACTGAAAGCAAGAAAACAGATCAGTTTATTGCCATAAATATAGATCGGGTGACAGTATGGTCCCTGTGTTCTGTGTCTGGCATGAGGGCTCCTATCAGGCTTCCACTCTCTGTTATCTATGCTGTTTTCACTTTTTTTTATTGATCCATTTATTGATTCAGCTATTAATGTAACTTTCCCACTGTGGCCAAAAGTAATGAAGTCAGCCTCTAGACTAAATGATTTTATTGTACTTCGTGCACTGAATGTTTAGGAAATGAAACCAAGGGCTTGCTTCCAGTCATTGGCCTACCTGGTGTATTTGACAACTGGAATGCATCATTTTTTAACATTCCCTTCTCTATGCAAAAAGTTATTTTCAATAATAATTATGAAATTCAAATGGATATAATGACCCGAAGAAGAAATGAAAATGAGATTTTCTTTGTACTTTATATGTATGTTTAGGTCGATAAAAATAAATATTACAGTTAAAAAAGGAAACAAGCAATAGCTCAGTATTTTTTAGCACATTAGAACAATTTTTGTAAAAAATTAGAGGGGCACCTCAGTGGCTCCCTCAGTTAACTGATTCTTGATCTCAGCTTAAGTCTTGATCTCAGCTCAAGTCTTGACCTTAGGGCCGTGAGTTCAAGCCTTGAGTTCAGCTCCATGCTGGGTGGGGAGCCTACTTTAAAAATAATAAAAATTAAAAGGTGTTCCATTAAAAAAATTACTTTTTGGTGTGCGACAGTAATGAGCAACATTACAGTTTAATAAGAAGTTATAATTACGTAAGAATAACAATTTAAGGAGCAGCGGGGTGGTGTAGTGGGTTAAGTGGCTGATTTCTGGTTTTATCTCAGGTTGTGATCTCAGGGTGGTGAGATCGAACTCAGTGTGCAGTCTGACTGAGCTGTTCTCCCTCTCCCTCTACCCCTCCCTCTTGTGGTCTCTCTCTCTCTCTCTCAAATAAATACATTTTTTAAAAAATTCAAACATTTTCTATCGTACAGTGGTTATTGAAAACAAAATAACACACGTATGAACTGAAATTTTCACACACGCACGAAACATTACAACTTGTGGTTTGCAATCTGTTTTGCTCTTTTAAATTTGAATTACAAATAAAATACAAAGGGCTTCCGAATGTAACTCAAGAGCTGTTACCTTGCAGTATGGTAACTGTACCATCCTGACTGAATCTAAAGGCAGGATTCTGTGGCACCATAAGGTGTTGGAGACACAGCCTTCACCCAATGCAAGTTCAAATAATCTGGACCACTACAAACTTCCACCTGAAATGAAAGCATGTAGCTGAGCCCGCAGGTTCTAAGGCTTGACTGTATGGCAGGAAGTACATATGTTACAGATGATTAAGATTTTACTGTGACCACAACAGTTATTTAGAACTTAGACCAATAGAAAATTTAGGGGTTGAGTATTTTATCTGTGATGTTGTGTAGAGTTGCTGGCACATGGTGTAAAAGAAAGGGAGACTGAATTTCAGTTTTCATTAAGTTCTCATGGACAAATTGACCCTAACTGCCTGTGCCCACATGTTCTGCTCCAAGTGCCCAACCATGTGCGCCCTGCTTCCTCTTCCTTTAAAACTTGGCAGTGGCAGCTGGCCTCCTGTCACCTCTTGGCCTGCAATTCCCAGCTGCTTTTCCTTGCTCACTGTACCTGATTCCACCACCTGCCCTGTGTAGACCAGTTTTGTTCTACCTCAGGGCCTTTGCACTGCTCCTTCCTCCTCCTGGAAAGCACATCCCTCAGAAGCCCACAAAGCTGGTTCCTTCACCTCTTTCAACTCCTTGCTCCTTGTCACCTTCCCAAGGACACCTACTTGGACCATCCTGCTTACATTTGCAACCCCACTGTCTCTTACATGCTACTATTCTTGTTAAAATACATGATTGGCAGCTTCCAAGAGAATATATAATTTGCTGATTTATTACAATGATTATTATTTATTTTCTGCCTCCTGCTACTAGAATCCCAGTTCCACGAGGACACGGGGGTTTGTATGTTTTCATCACTGACATAGTCCAAACAACTGGACCGTATCTGTCACATAATACATGCTGAGTCAGTATTTGTTGAGTGACTACCATGTTTTACTGTGTGGAGCTGGGGGATAATGCTGCTTCCAAAACTTTGTGTCCTTTTTTCACTTTTAAGAAACAATTTCCCTGATTTTCCATGTCAAGCCTGACAGGTACAATTTAATATTCACTGAGAACAACAAACCACAGTTATCACACTGAGCCTTATGGGAGAAAGATGTGATTATTTCTGCAGCATAAAGAAGAGGCTTTGGGGAATGCGATGTAATCAATGAACAGCATTATCACTTTTAAACATATAAATAGTTTAATATTACCTAAATGGGTTCTTTCAATAACCTTGTGAGCAAAGCAAGAATAAAGATTTCCTTTTGCTCTTGTTTTGACAAGGAGACAGATGCTGAACGAGATTATGTGCATTTCTGTGGGAGGGACAGGGACATTGACAGAATGGACAACACGGTGCTATTTTCCTTGTTCCTAGACCAGCAGTTTCCAATATGTGCATTTAACTCTCACGTCAACAAACATTAGAACAAAATGTCCAAGAGAACTAAAATGCACCTGTCTGATAATTCTGTGCTATTAGGGAAAGAAAACCATTCTAGAATTTCACATGATTATGAGAGGTGAGGATAGCTCACCTTTGCCCAAATCCTGTCCTCGGGGGAGAGGGGGGGTCTTGAATACATGCATGACAACCTTTAGAACAGCCTCTCCCCAACACCTGGAACTCACCATCGTGAGTTCATAGGAAACTCCTGAATTTTCTTTTTAGTTTTTTTGTTGTTGTTGGAGGTGGTGGTGGTGACGTTCTTCTTGAATGAACGCTACACTCAGTAAAATGTGGCTCTGGCATTTATCCATCGCTGATCAGCAGAATTGATTGGGCCCATTATTCCTGTATCACACCATTGATTGGCAGAGGTGATTGGGCTCATTATTCCTTCAGAAGCTCTGTCCACGAGAATGACTTTGATAAACTGAAATGATTGTTTCTTACCCAATTGTGTCTTAGTTAGACAACCTTAAGAATGTAAATATTAAATAAAACAATAGTAACTGCTGGCAGAGCAGTGCCATATTATGTCCAAGGCCCTTTGCTCTGGTTTTCACGTGTCACATACCTGGTGTCACCTTCTGCACAGGTGTTTGAAGAGGAAGCCACAGCCCTTCCCAGCCTGGTGCGGGGGATGTGAGGCATGGGGAATTTGCAGGCCTTAAAGTAAGGGGGCTGAACCCAAATATGTGGGACTCCAAATCCTGACTCTTCACTGTTAAATTACCTGAGGAGGCTGCATTTCTTTCCTTGATAATGTAACACTGTGTCTATTTCTAGGTAACCGGTAATCAAGGGGAAGGGATTCGAACTCAGTCTGTCACAAGCCCAAGGATTGTTAATTGCTGAGGAGATGTTTGTGTCTTAGCAAAGCTGTCCACACCATGGCAATTCTATTCATTAAGTGAATCTTAAATAACTTTTAGTATAATTAGTGAGGAAAAGAGATGGTCTGTGACTCCGTATAACTTATGTGCATAATAAAGTCACCATTGACATTGAATTACTGATTTTTTTTCCTTCTGTTTCACAATTTGTCCCCAAAAGTAATGCTTAAAGGTTTTTTTCTTATTGTATATTGCAGGAAGGGTTGCATCACTAAAGCAGGCAGATGATAGGAGGGAAGCATGTATTTTTCTTAATAAGATTTCTCAAGAGAATTTATCTTAAGGCTTGAGCTTTGTCCTTTCAGCACTCAACAGTGCCCAAGAGATTTTTCTGGGTTTCTCCTGCTTTTTGTATGTAAGAAATTCCCTCTGCAAGATTATATTGGGGCACGGACTTGTAACATTTTTTTCTTGTTGAGGTTCTACAGGATTCCAGCCAGACTGTCATCCTCAAAGCAGGCTGTGGGCTTTGCCTTTTGTTGAAGCCACACGTGTCTCAGGTAGTAACTCATTCAAGACTCTCTTGTGCCCAAGGTCGCGAATCCGAGAAATCACCAAGGAGCCGACACCGATGCAAACACACGAGGTTTATTTACAAGCTGGAGCCTGGGTCCAAGTGCACCCGACACAGCAGAGCAGGGACTTGGACCCCGACACGAAGAGGCGCAGCAGCTTTATAGGGGCCAGTGGCCCATGGGATACGCAGAAAGTTGCACAGTCATGCTGGTCCACTCGCAGGTGGCCAATTGAATTACATTTTACCCTAAAGTATCCATTTGAACTGGCCTATCACTGAGCCCGATTTCCGATTAGGGTGTGCCCTGGGCTTGACTAGGGCGGGGCAGTGCCCTAAGTAATAAGAAGGTCCGCACAAGGCGGTGCAGCCCAAAATAGTCAGTCCTGCTCTGCTTGTCCAGGGGTAGGGGATTTTGTTAAATTTCCTGGGTCCCACAACTCTTTTGAGAGAAGTCTGAACTCCTTACTAACTATGCTGAGAAAAGGAAAATGTGTTCTGTGAAAACTTAGACCTATTAAAGGCTCTGAGGAAAAAATAGATCCCGTAATTAAATTATTTGGAGAAATGGTATATATGATAGCCTTTTCTGGGAGATTCTTAAGGTGCATTATCCTATTAGAGGTTCCAGTGCAGATAAGTGTACCCTACATAGAATTTTCCATATTATTGTGCTGTGGATTTTTTTTTTTTTTTTTTTTTTTTTACATGTAACAGTGTAATATCGAATGGAACTGCTGGTAATAGAAATTTGAAGTAGAGACAGGATGCTGGAGTAGTGAGACTCTTACTGTTAGGGTATTCTTTCAGGCAATAAGACAGATGATATTTTTGAACACTTAAGGATTGTCTAGGCATTATGGTAATCTGTGCTTCTCAAATTTGATGGCCTACATGAATCACCTGTCCACCTTGGCATAGAGATTGATACCGTAGGTCTGTGATGGGGCTCAGGTTTCTACCAAACTCCTAGAGGAGGCCAAAGCTGTCAAAGACAGCAGTCTGAATGGCAAGATTCCGATGAGGGTTCTCACCTTAGCACTAGTGATATTTTGGATAAGATAATATTCTGTTGTGCTTGGTGCCCTGTGTGTTGTAGGATGTTCAGTAGCATTACTGCCTTCTGACCATTTGATGACTGTGTGGCTACATAGCAGCTCCTCACTCCAGTTTTGGAAGCCAAAAATATCTCATAGACATTGCGAATGTCTCTTGGAGGCAGATTCACCTTTATTGCAAACCAGTAATTACAGTGGTTTCTATTGAGAGGTTCTGTCTCTTTGGTTTCTTGAGTATTCCTTCTCAGTTCTGGCCAAGACAGTAGGGTATTTAAATTATCATAGGTCAGGGAAATTTTTCCTTTTTCTTATAAAGCAATAGAGGAGACCCCTGGGTGGCTCATTGGTTGAGCACCTGCCTTTGGCTCAGGGCAGGATCCTGGGATTTTGGGATCGAGTTCTGCATCAGGCTCCTGTTTCTTCCTCTGCCTGTGTCTCTGCCTCTCTCTGTGTCTTTCCTGAATAAATAAATAAAACCTAAAATATAAAAAATAAACAAAGCAATAGGAAGCTATCCTTCTTCCAAAGTTGGAGCAGTCAGAACCCATGCTTCTATTCGATTATAGGGATGGTTAGTGTGCACTTGTTGACTTTTTCCTGGGAGCATATTTATGATTCAGAGGGACTTTCAAGAACCAGAGAATATAATGAGTGCCAGACAATTTAAGGGCTTGCGTAGAGCTAAGGAGAGAATTAAGATACCCAGTCTATTACTGGAGTAGCAGTGATTTCTTAGACTAATGCTAGTCCTTCTGGCTAATTTTTTTTAAGTGAAAGTAAAATTAAGGCATTAAAAAAAGATGAGCAAACATAAAATAAAATACATAAAATAAGTATTGCCAGCTTTCTGAGGAGCTCACTTTTCTAGTGCAGGAGCCCTGGGCAGAATGTTTGGGAACGGATCACTCAGTCTGGCGGCGTACACGTTATAGCTCCGCAGAGAAGAATGTGCTACAGCCAGGTCTGGATAGGAGCCATTAATCTCCCAGAGGGGCAGCTAGTAACAAGAAACCTTCACCCCTTCATCTGGCTCAGCTAATCTAAAGTTCTAAGAATGTTTTAACAAAACTTAAATAAATCTGAAACTAATTTCATTTGACCAAAAAAAAAAAAAAAACCCAAAAACAAAAAACAAAATTAAAAAAGAGATTATTATCTTTTCTTATTAAATTCAAAGACTTTGGAGAACAGTTCTTTACATTCATTACATTAGATTTTTACATTTGACTTGTTGTAAGGTATTACTTTTCTTGAGCAGATTAAGCCTATAGCCAAGTTCCCTGTGGTCTTATCTATAAAGTGAGGCTGTAGGTGAGATGATCTGGAGGTCTCCCTTAGTTTCAAAAATATAACATATTTCAGTAATTCTGTAGTAGGTTTTGAATGAGGAAGGAGAGACTAAAGTGGATTTGAAAACTGAATCAAAAATAATAATTTAAAAAAACATAAATGTGTCACAGTTACTGTTTGGTGAACAGACTGGCCAGCTGGTTTTTGGGTATATCATTCTTTTATGTTGTTAAATATAAAAGTCATGATACTTTTCAGAATGAGGACTGAGACTTAGTGAGTTAGAAGTTGATACTGCAGAATGCTATGTGTGTGCCAACATCCTTCTCAATAACATTGTTCTCAGACTAAGGAGGTGGAATTGTAGACTAAGATATTTTGATAAACAAGCAATTCAAATAGGAGCAACTTGTTATATAAAATTTTTCAGGAAAGGTCATTGAGAAAAAAATTAAGTGTAAGGTATTGATTTGCATATTCTCAAGATGAAAATATTTCTAGAGTTTGAGCAAAAACCAACCTCCCAACTACTTTGGGGCATTTGTAATCATTTTTCCAAAGAAGCAATTACCAAGATGGTCTTTTAATAGATCTCTTTACTCATGACTTAAACGATCTGTTAAAATGGTTCATTGACAAGAACTCTTTTTGTTTAATATACTTTCTATTAGTTATTTAAATAAAACTCAGCAGGCATTTAGAAATAGAATTAGGGGTGCCTGGGTGGCTTAATTGGTTGAGTGTCCTATTCTTGATTTCAACTTAGGTCATGATCTCATAGTCATGGGATCGAGCCCCATATCAGGCTCTGAGCTCAGTAGAGAATCTACTTCTCTTTCCCTCTTCCTTTGCCCCTCCCTTGGCTCACCCTCTCTCTAAAATAAATAAATCTTTTAAAAAAGAAATAAACAAAATTAGCTAAATGTTTTCCAAGGTCATGATTGCATTTCAAAAGTGTTATTTCTCTTTGAAAACTTTTCAGCCACTAAATGAAATGGCTTTCTTGCTATTCTGAAATTGCTACTTATTTGAGGTAGTAACTCCTTTTTCTGCTGGTCACCCTCTTACCCCCATGGTCTTCTGGATCGCCATATTATTTATCCCTATTCCAATCTACCTGTACCTTGGAACCCAGAAAAATAAATTCTAAATGCAGAGGAGCCCATGTGAAGAATTGCCTCCAACTTCCAAACGGAAGGTCATTGCTTGATATTTATGTGGTCTCCAGTGCTTTCTTCATGCTCCATTCAACACCAGCATGCACATCTTAAGCTTATTCTTTGCACATATTGAGAAATAGACCTGCTCCAAATGGTTGCACTCCAGCTGGTTGCCAAGATGACACACTTTATAATATTTCAGAAGTGTCTTCCAGACTTGAACATTGGACCTGATTTTCTTTGATTAACAGTGTTCCACTTTTTCAGGCAGTAGAGGTAGCTTGCCAAGTTGTACTCGAAGATGGGAAATAATCAAGAGGGAGTGGAAATACTCAAGGAAAGTTGCCTGCACTATCATCACGGCCTGTTATTGTTGCATGTTTGTCATTTGTACCACTTCTCCCATCCCTAGTCTATATTTGATTTTTAGTGAAAGGCTTATTTCTATAATTACTGAGGACTTCAAGTCTCTGCTATAACCAGGATTTGGATGGATATAGCAAAGCACTATACTCCATCACAAAATTCATCCCAGAACAGAAGGACGGGGAAGACAAAGCTGGTATTTTCTGTAGAAGAATCCTGGGGCAAGATTAGGTTTGAGATTGGCAGTAGTTACAACTATAATATATATATATATATATAATATTATATATATATTTTTAAAGTAGGCTCCATTTCCAACCTGGGACTTGAACTCCTGACCTTGAGATTAAGAGTCATGTATTCTACCAACTGAGTCAGCCAGGTTTCCCCGCTACAAAATATTATCTATCCAATTTATAAACACGTTAATTTTGTGTGTGTCTGTGTGAATGTGGTGTTTAGTTTTTATTGGAAGTATAATATACATGCTAAGTAGGTTAATTTCAAAGGATTATCTGTAGTGTTCATTGAAAAGGCAAGTTTTTCTCATTTTTCTTTCATCCACTAAAGTGACAATAGTCATGAATGAGTGGGGATTCAACTCCTAATGTTGGATGGGCTTCAGAACATGAGCAATTGAATCCATTCCTAGAAGACTACAAATTAATGTGAAAGCTTTGATTTATGATGTGAAGTAGAGGAAAGAGAAACTCAGATTCCATGCAGAAAGAAACTGGCATGGAGGAGCAGCGTGGGGCAGGGGCTGATCAGTTGGCGGAACCCAGAGAGGCTTCAGGCCCAGGCAGTGTGTCTGCAAGGCCAGACTGACAGGAGGCCTGAAATCAAGCAGTTTAAAACACAAAATAAAAAAACAAAAACAAAAACAAAAAAAGAAACAAAAAACACACAAAGCAGCCAATCTACATTATGAGGAAAAAAAAAAAAACAACCTGATCTTTTCTGTGAGAAATACAAGGGACTGAATTCCTACAGTACAATTATAAAAAAACAAACAATGAATGGTAGAAATAAGATGTACATATGGATTTTTGAGATGTGGCTGGGAAGTTGTGGCAATTCTGAAAAGAATCTGAATGAATTTGGAAAGCCATGGAAGTTAATAATAGAAATGTCTTATCCCTAACATGCCTTCAGAAATTATGGATTTCTAACCTTTCCAATCGCAGCTGATTTCCAAAAGCTCTCATGAAATTTCTTCAGGAAATAATGAACTCAATTCCTAGTGAGTTTTATTTCTCTCCTCTGTATCCTGCCTCCCTCGAGCTTCCTACCCCCAGCAACCCTCACGCTTGGGAGATGACTCTATGACTCAGTTCCTCACCCTTCTGTCCCATCGTCCAGCCTCTCAGCGATGGTGCTTTCGTCTCTCTAAAGATAACATTAACCACACTACCCCCTCCTCATGGATTTTAGTTCCATATTCTTGTGAGTCTTGCTTCATGACCCATTTTCCATCTCAAATTTCTAATGACTGTCTACCCCCTTCTCCATATTATTTGCCTAGAAACATGCCCAAATCATTCCATCCACTTTAATTTTATAAGGGAAAAAAGTCTTTGCTTATTATTTTCCCTTTTCAAATGATCCCTTCCTTGCTATCACCGTTACAAGTCTTGAAAGGATGCTGGGTACTCTTCACCTCTAATTCATCATTTCCTATTGATCTTTTAACTTATTGGCTGTGTTGTCTGCCCACAATATGACATTAAAATTGCTGAAAAGGCTCATGAGCTCCAGGATCCCAAAATAATAGCCTTTTTGCTTCTTGACCTATTGACCTATTATTGAAAGCATCTGATACTGGGGGTTGCATACTTGGGAAACTGCTTTTCACCCTGGGTTTTCTAGCATCATTGATTTTATTCTCCCTTTCCCAACATTCCTCTCATTTCCATCATTAGCTCATTTTCTTCCAGTTTTTTCTTAAATATTAAAATGCCCTGTAATTCTGTGAACCTTCTTGTCACTTGTCACATGCTTTCAGGGCCATTTCATCTTATCTTCATCTTACTTAAAACGGTAAAATATTCAATTTCCTGATCTGTCTTTCAAACTTCAGCCTGAGATTGCATAAAAACAGCAGCCAATTGAGAACCCATAGGGATCCCTGGTTTTTCATCTCTCCTCTCTCCAGAGAAAGAGTTAGAGGAAGAACCGCACAGTGAGTACATAGGATTTGGAATGAGAAGAAACACAGGAGCCTGTCCATGCCCATTACATCTCCTGGGAATAAAAGGGAAAGATGCCTATCTGGTCTCAGTTCCCCAAAGTCCTGAAATGTGAATTCACAAGAGAATCAATTGTGAAGTTTATGAGTGCTTTCAAGAAGGGGAGGCAGCCAACCTGCTCTATGTCTGTGTGTGAGCCTGTGGTCCTGCTCCAATTCCACTGATGCTAAAGAGGCACATTGGAAATATATGGTGCTGTATACACCCAGATTTTTCTTAAAAGGTAAAATTATCTCCTTCTAGTGAGTGTATGGTTTCTTTTTCTTTTTTTCTTTTTTTAAAGAATTTATTTATTCATAAGAGACACAGAGAGAGAGGCTGAGACATAGGCAGAGGAAGAAGCTGGCTCCTTGCAGGGAGCCTGATGCGGGACTCGATCCCAGGACTCCGGGATCACACCCTGGGCTGAAGGCAGATGCTCAACCACTGAGCTACCCAGGTGTCCCCATTACTCACTTTCAATGACAGCCTCATAAAGAAACACCTTTCTCTTCCCCTGTGCGTGCTCAAGGAGAAAGATCAGGTATAAGATGGACTACAGGGGCGCCTGTGTGGCTCAGTTGGGTAAGTGTCCGACTCTTGACTTTGGCTCAGGTCATGATCTCAGGGTTGTGAGATCAAGCCCCAAGTCTGGCTCTGCACTGGGCATGGAGCCTGCTTGAGATTCTGTTTCCTTGTCACCCTCTGCCTCTTCCCCAACTTACGCTTGCATGCTCTCTCTTTCTCAAATAAGTAAATAAGTAAATCTTAAAAAAAAAAAAAAAAAAAAAAAGAGAAGATGCACTACAGCTCTATCTACTGAAAGTCACAGAGCCTCAGAACCAGCACTCATTAAAGGACTGAAATTATTTGATTCCAAATGAAGATTTAAAAAAAAATGAACAGAACATTAATGGATGGAACTTAAGCTGAAAGACACCATTCTTAATAAGCTAACATAACTAGGTGGTTATACGCTCAGACTAAAATTCTTTAAGAAAGTCTGTAGCTAACAGGAAAGTGTTCGATAAGGAATTCCAGTGTTCGCCTTACATGCACGGGTTTGTGTCTGGACTTACGGTTCTGTTCTGCTCTGTATTTCTCTGAGGTTAGTATGTCCACTACTGTTAGTAGGATATTGAAGTCGTCAATTAGTATTGCTGACTCCTCTGTCAACCTTCAATCCTGTATTTTTCCTTTGCGGCTCTTAAGGATCCGTGGTTAGTGACATGTATTTTTGGAAATTTTCTATCTTCCTGGTGGATTGTCCCTTGGTCATTTGTTTCTGAGTATTCAGTCTACCATCTGGTATAATTTCTTACTCTTAATAATGCTGTCTGCCTATTTCCTTCCATTGTGCTGTTTTTGTCAAATAGACTATATATGTCATATTAGCAATATTGCAATGATATACATATTGTTTTATGTAGCTACATAAAACTAAAAGAAGGGGGAAGAAAAAGGCATTCAAGGTTTCACAAGTACATAATTACCTTTAGTGGCACTCTTTATTTTTTTTTCATTTTGATTTGAATTAATGTCCAGTGTCACCTATTTTCATCCTGAAGAATTTTCCTTAGTATTTCTTGCAAGGTGAGTGTGCTGGCAACAAATCTTTGCATTTTTGTTTATGTAAAAGTGTATTTCTTTCACTTTCAACTTTGAAAGATGGTTTTGCTCAATATGAGAAGTTACTTTTATTGGCATTTCCTTATAAATAGGGAGTCAGTTTTCTTTTGCTGTTTTTTTTTTTTTTCTTTTGCTGTTTTTAAGGCTTCTACTGTTTTTCTCTTTTAACATTAGAACTGTGATGTGTCTGGGTGTGAATCTCTTTGGGTTTACCCTACTTGTTTATTGAACTTCTTGGATTTTTAGATTGTTTTCCATTGAATTTGAAAATTTTAAAATAATTATTTGTTTGATACTTTTTTCTATTTCATTTCATGTCTCCTGTCCTTCTGGTGCTCCCTTTACATGTATGGTGGAATGCATAATAAGGTTCCCCATTTCTCTGAGGCGCTGTTCATGTTTTTTTCATTCTTTCTTCTCCCAAATCTTGGATTGTGTCATTTTTATTGGTCTGTCTTCAAGTTTATTGCAGCTTGCTTCTACCAGCTCTCATCTACCACAGGGCACCTCTAGTGAATCTTTGATTTCAGCGATTGTACTTTTCAACCTAAGACTTTACATTTGGTTCTTTTTGATAATTTCTATCTATTGATATTCTGTGTTTGATAGGTCATTAGTCATACATTCCTTTTATTATTTTTTCAAGATTTTATTTATTTACTCATAAGAGGTACAGAGAGAGAGAGAGGCAGAGACACAGGCAGAGGGAGAAGCAGGCTCCATGCAGGGAGCCCGATGTGGGACTAGATCCCAGGTCTCCAGGATCACACCCTGGGCTGAAGGTGGCGCTAAACCGCTGGGCCACCGGGGCCGCTCTTCTTTTATTCTTTAAGCACGGTTTCCTTTAGTTCTTTGAACATATTTGTACCAGCTGCTTTGAAATCTTTGTCTGCAAAATCTACCATCTGGATTCCTTCAGCTGCAGTTTACCAATATCTGCTTTTTTTGTCCTTTGTATGGTTCACTGTTTCTTTATATGTCTCATAACTTTTCTGTTGAAAACTTGACATTTTAAGTAATATATTTCAGCAGTCCTGGATACTGCTCTCTCTCTCTCCACCCCCACACCTGGGTTTGGTGTTTCTTCTGTTTGTGTATTTCTTTAGTAACTTGGCTGGGCTATTTTGGTGAAGTTCGTTTTCCCTGTTTAACATCTGATATTGCTCCTCAGAGGCAGCATCCTTAGGCATGTTGCACAGTTCATCCTCACATTTCAGTCGACTTTTCTTTGATCTCCCTAGACTTTGAGTTTTGCTCCAACCCCAGGAAATATCTTCATACCTGTCTCTTTCCTGGATTCTCTCTGGCAAACTTCTAGCTGGTCTGGAACTTTACTTATTGCAGTCATAGAACTGCCAACCTTCTCTTAATTGCTCACCACCAAGATCTTCATTGTTTTCAACAAACCCTTAGGCTTGAACTCTCCATGCTCTGTTTCAAATATAGTCAGTCCCTTTAGGGAGGACAGTCCCTTTAGGAAGCTCTCTTGTTCTTAAACCTGTCTCTCTGTTTGTGCAAAACATCTGCACTGAAGCTCTGAAGGTGGGAACCAGGAAAGTAGACCACTTCTGGAGTGATACTGCTACTCTCTGAGATGGGCCCTAAGCTGAGATGCTAATTCTTGGTCTTCTCAGCTTCCCTCTCCCAGGATGGAACCTCCTCCTTCCAAGAGAGCTGAGACAAGCCAGGCAGAGCCAAACATTGGCAGCTGGCTTCAGCTGGGATAGAGCTTCCACCTTACAAATTGAACTAGGTGGAGGAAGACTGCTCTAGACACCTCAGCCACATTTGCCTGAGATAGAGCTTCTGTAAGATAGAGGTGTAGGGATAAACAACACTGATATTTTCTCTTCCTAAGAAGAAACTATAGCTTTGGACTCGGAGGTGATGAGAGAGGAAGTCCTGTCTTTTTTCCTCAGGCATTCACAGTAGAGCTTCTATGAAACTTATCTGCAAGGAGAGGAGTGTGCTGTGGTTCAGATGCCCAGATTCTCTTTTAACCAAGATTTAGTTGATGATCTTGAGTGTTTCTCCATTTGTGATATGCCTTGAAGACAACTTCCAGAGATGTTAAATAGTTGTTGATTTTTTCAGATCATTCTTACCAGTTATGTTTGTTTCACTGAGGAATGGGCTCCTGGAGGTCTTCATTCCTCCATTCTTGGATGTGATTCTCTACCACAATCCATTTTAGAATCTCCGTTAACCTAAAAAGTTCCCTCATGTCCTTTTCTAGTTAATTCCTGTTCCTAACCTCAGTTTTAGGAAATTACTAATCTGCTTTCTGACTCTATAACTTTGCCTCTCCTAAACAGTTCATAAAAATGGCATCATACCATATGTTATCTTTTGCCTCTGGCTCTGTCATTTGTCGTAATACTTTTGAGAGTCATCCAAGTTTTAGCATATATCAGTAGTTCATTCCTTTTATTTGCTGACTAGTATTCCATTGTGTAAATATTCCACATTTTGTTTATCCATTTGCTGGTTAATGAACATTTATATTGTTTCCAGTTTGGGTTTATTATGAATAATGTTTCTATGAACATTTGCATGCACATCTTTGTGTAGACATAAATTTTCATTTTCCATGGGTATATTCATGGAAATGTAATTTCTGAGTATGGTGAGTTTATGTTTAATTTTTAAGAAACTACCAAACTGTTTTCCAAAATGACTGTATCATTTTACATTAGCAGTAGCAATGTATGAATGTTACAGTTTTTCTACATCTCAGGCAACATTGGTTATTATCTGTCTTTATCACAGCCATTCTGGGGAATGTGTAATGTTGCCTCATTTTAAAATTGTGATAATGAGGGCAGCCTCGGTGGCGCAGCGCTTTAGCGCTGCCTGCAGCCCAGGGCATGATCCTGGAGACCCTGGATCAAGTCCCACATCAGACTCTCTGTATGATGCCTGCTTCTCCCTCTGCCTGTGTCTCTGCCTCTCTCTCTGTCTCTATGAATAAATAAATAAAATCTTTTAAAAATAAAATAAATAAAAGAAAATTGTGATAATGAAATGGTTACTTCAATGCTCTTAAGTAACATCTTTTACATTTTTGAAAACTACAAGTAGATATCATCTAAAATATACGAAGAAGCTAAATTTGGTCTAAGGGGTATACTGGCATAATTATTTAATTTTGCCACTTTGATCTTAAGTGTTATTACATATATTATTTAAATAACAATATAAACTAAAAATGCAGTACCATTCTCTTCGAGATCACATGAAGAAATATTTCAATTAAATTTTCTGTGATGTTTAGAGATAAGAGAGTATCTTTTTACCCTTACATAAAATTGATTATTAAGGACATATTTTGGCAATGACATTTTAGAAATACCAACTTTGTCTGATGAAGTATGTCTAATCCTTTTAGCTCATATTTTATTAAATTGCTCATATTCAGTCTTAAAACATATCATATTAGTAGATATTAATGTAACTTAAAATTTCACTGTCCTGTGTTGGTTATGCTTTTAATTTTTAAGTAACCTATTTTAGAATGAAGGATAGTTTTCTGTATCTTCAGTTGGTCTACATAAAATCTTATGTTTGAGACAAAGCATGAAGGTGAATGCATGAGGAAAGCCTACCTTCTAGGAAATTTATCTAGAAATAGAGACATGGAAATTACCTTTTCTCATTGAAATTTCTATTTGGGTGATTTTTATAGGCTCATAAAACCTTTAGAACTTAAACAGACTTTCACCATCATCTTGTCCATTCCTTTTATTTTAGAAATGAGAAAACTGTGACTTGGCATGAAATTTTAGTTGTAGGAAACCTTGAACCTCATAAAATTTCCTCTTGTATTAAAAATAAACGTTTAGGGGATCCCTGGGTGGCCCAGCGGTTTAGTGCCTGCCTTTGGCTCAAGGCGTAATCCTGGAGTCCCACGATCAAGTCCCACATTGAGCTCCCTGCATGGGGCCTGCTTCTCCCTCTCCCTGTGTCTCTGCCTCTCTCTCTCTCTGTGTGTGTGTGTGTCTCTCATGAGTAAATAGATAAAATCTTTAAAAAAAATAAATGTTTATGCTTCAGCATAAACATGGTGAACAGAGTCTTTATCCAAGGTAATATGTGGATATCTTTGTGGTAATCTAACAATGTGTTCCTTCATCTAGTTAGGATATTGTCAAGAACTTAATGATTCCATTGTAAATTATAGACTGGAATAATTTAAAATGAAGTATCTTACCTTCAATATATAATTAAAATAGTCAGGCCTGGGTCACCTGAGTGCTCAGTTGGCTAAGTCTGCCTTCGGCTCAGGTTGTGAACCCAGGGTCCGGGAATCAGGCCCCACATCAGGCTCCCTGCTCAGTGGGGATTTTGCTTCTCCCTCTCCCTCCCTCTCCTTGCTTGGGCTCTCTCTCTCTTGCTCACTCTCTTTCTTAAATAAATAAATAAATAATTTTTAAAAATAGTTAAGTTCTCTCCTTACCATATAATAACATCAACATCATAGTAATAAAATCCATGTATACTTGTTCTGGAAAATACAGACAAATCACTGCTGCAACGAATTCCAGAAAGATCTCCATGAATATATGTGACTTTGATATGTGATCAAAGTAGTATAACTTGGATGGAAACTTGGCTTACTATGAATAGAACACATAAAATTTCTGATGTTTTAAAGACTTAATTGTGAAAGAAAATCCCATAAAATTATAGAATAAAATGTTGGGGAATATTTTAATGATAGTGGGATAGGAAATGCTTTCTTGAACAACCTTTTTTCCTAAAAAAGCAAAAATAATTAGAGAAACAATTGACATTATAAGACTGTATCAGAATTAATACTTATTTTTTAAGACTGATTTATTTATTTTTGGATAGAAAGAGAGAGTAGGTGAATGGGGAGAGGCATACGGAGAGAATCTTTCAAGCATACTCCTTGCTGAATGAGGAGCCCAATTTGGAACTGGCTATGGGGTTCTATCCCACAACCCATGAGATCATGACCTGAGCCAAAACAAGAATTGGATGCTTAACCAACTGAGCCACTCAGGCACTCCCAGAATTAATATTTCTATTCAGTGAAGGACAATGTTGGAAAATTAAGAGATGTATGAAATAGGTGACTTAGAGAACACATGATTATTTACCAGAAGAGAATTAGTATCTAGAATATATAAGGAAACAATATAAATAAAATTCTAGATGGAAGAGTTTATTCTAGTAGAAAAATGGACAAAGCAAGTCTTCAGACAAGTTGCAGAGGTAGAAACTAGAAATCCTTGTTAATCATTTGTGTATATAACTTAAGAAAAAAGAAGCAAGGGGTCTGAACTAGATGAAATGTAGAATGTAGTCCTGATGTCACCAGTGTCCTGCACCCCACCTTGAAATACATTACCAAGAACATTCTCCTAGCTCACAAAGAGACATGCAGCAGGCACCTATCACAGAAGTATTTGGAGAGATTCCTGGGAATAGATTAGCCAAGTGTGAGACATAGAGAGCTTTGCATGAGCCCAGAGTAATGAATTAAATCTCTATACAAGCACAGGGACTCAGAAGCATAGTGTTCAGCATAGTGTTGGGTGAAAAAAAAGGGAAACCATTAAAATTAAAAGACAATATATATCTTTCTTAAAGATACATGTATAAGTAGATAACCACATGGAGAATGGATTAGAAGAACATATATTAAATATCCTTCTATGAGTTACTATGAGGAAACAAGGATTAAATTGAGAGGATGACAAGAGCAAACACACACAACAAACAAAAACAAACATACAAAAACGATTGACCTTTCATAGACCAACAGTAAGAGTATAATGGGGGGGGGAATTGCACAGATGCATTTCTGTTTTTTTCTTCTATAAAAAAATGAGGTTAACTTTCGATTAAGTAGCTTTTTTCAACAATTAAGTTAACACATTGAATATTGTAGCCTGTTTGATTTGGAGACCAACTATATATTAAAACTTATAAAGTATATGTTAAAAGTTAAGTTAAAAACAATGTATGCCTATAAATATGCCATTAAATGGATAATGCTATAAATGAGCAAAAACAGCTAATCAATACTGCTTTGGTACTTGGTCACCATGTTATGATCCCTCCTAATTGCTGCTAGTTTTTTGGGGTTTTTTTTAGCTGCTAGTTTTTATATGATAGGTTCAAACAGTTTTGTTTTAGAGGTGGAAATACTTATATTATTTCTAAATTAATACCATTATCACTTGTGATAATGTGATGTGAGTGCCTTGGAGAATTTTAACAAGATGAGGGAGGTTTCTGAACCACCTGGGGAGAACAGCTGCTAGATTGTGCACCCAGCAGATTCATCCCATTTCCTTCTGTGCCTTTATTGGCTTCAGGCTTGTTGACTCTCATATGAATTTTTCACTTTGAATTTTTCACTTTTCCAGGTTAGGCAGAGGTATAATGTTCAGTAATTCAAACCATGCTTGATATGCATTTTTCAAAAATTTTGACATCAAGTTTTCAAATCATAATTTTAGCATTTTCATTTATTCTGCTAACTAGCTCATTGGTAGCTATAGACTTACAGATACTGGGAAAGGAACTTTTTTAAAAAAATTTTTATTTATTTATGATAGTCACAGAGAGAGAGAGAGAGAGAGAGGCAGAGACACAGGCAGAGGGAGAAGCAGGCTCCATGCACCGGAAGTCCGATGTGGGACTCGATCCCGGGTCTCCAGGATCGCGCCCTGGGCCAAAGGCAGGCGCCAAACCGCTGCACCACCCAGGGATCCTACTGGGAAAGGAACTTTGAGGTCACCTGTTCAAACTGCCAGCCTGGTCCATCCCCCTGAACTAGCATCATCCAGTCTCCAAATGAGCACTCTCCTGTGTAGAGGGGTTCTCCATCTGTCTGATTCTGGACGCTTGCAGTTGCTAAATAGTGATCCCCATCAGCTCTTGTTTCATCTTCTGGAGCCATGCAAAAAAGTAAAAGTCCAACCTGGAAATGACGGGTTCTCTGGACATTTCAAGATGGTGGCTGTATCCTCTCAAGTCTTCTTGAACATTGTAACCACTCTTTCCATTTGGGCCCTTTACCATCCCAGAGATGAAATTTGAACAATCATAATTTTATAAGAAGTACAAAAAGTGCAGCACCTGGGTGGCACAATCAGTTCAGTGTCTAATTCCTGATTTAGGCTCAGGTCATCCCAAGGTCAGGAGATCAAGCCCCACACTGGAGCATTGAGTCCCGTGGGGAGTCTGCTTGGGATTCTCTCTTTCCTAGTCCTTCTGCTCCACCCTCTAAAAAGAAGTACCTAAAGTGATGAAGAATAATGAGCCTCCTTAGCGTGGATATAACACATCTATTAAAGCAGCTTAAAGACTTAATAATATTTGGGGAGGGGTGGCTGGCCACATCTAGTCCTCTTTGAGAACCAGTATAGCATGTTGGTCGAGACCATGAGCTTTATGCCCAGAGAGCCAAGGATCTCACACTATGTCATTTTACATATTATTTGTGTTACCTTGGGCTGATTACTTAAGCCTTCCTGGTTTCAAGTGCCTCACCTTTTAATTGCAGATTCTGATATTGCTCTGTTCTGAGGGTTGAGCTAAGTGATACTCCTAAAGTGCTTAGCCTTTTGGCTGATGCAGATCAACTACTCCATGAATATTTCCCATCAGTTGTGGTCTTCTCTTCAGGTTATGATATTAAGCTTCCATGTATTGATCCTGGACTGTAAAATATTTTTATCTAAAGCTATGCTTTTTTAGTTATCCTGATCAAATTTCATCTTTTAGGATTTAACTCATTGTTACAGCATGGTGAAAACTCATTGATTTCTTCTGTCATCCATGTAATACTCACCCCTGTAGAAACCTGAAATTAAATAAAGAAGTCAGTTGGTTCCTGTAAGTTAACTCTTTGTCATTTGAAGTTGAAAATAGTATTTCCATGTTCTCATTAAGTATCTACCTATATCTATTGTTACCCAGAGTATACCTTTTTCATTTTGTAGGCAGGACTTCTTCTACAGCTTTCATCAAGTATTTGTTGATACTTTAATACCGGCCAAACATAATGTCATCTAATGGATCACATTCTAGTAGAGGAGGCTGGTGTTCAAACAAATTGTTAAAAGTCCTGTGATTCATACCTAATAAAAGGGTGTAGTAGAGAACATCTGTTCGATGGAACCACCAAACAGCTGCAGGTGCCTCTACCTGGATTAACTAGGGTCTGCTTTGCAGCATTGGTGACATCTGGATAGGTCTTGAGGAATAATTAAAATGATGAAAGTTAGAAAGGCATTCCAGGATCTACGAATAGTCCTCACAGATGCTTGACTAATGTCCAGAAGCATTGTTTTCACACAGTTCCCTAGTTTTTCCAGTGCTAATAAATCTATCAAAAATACAAAAGATCTGCCTTATGGGACTTGCTCTTCATGACCCATTTTTAGAGACTAGTGATCGCCAGTAATTTTTCAAATGCTTTCCAGACACCTCTGCAAATTAACCCAAATTTTATTCACTGTCTCTCTACTACCTGGAAGCTAAAAATAGAAGAAAAAGGTTCCTAGCATAGCAGAAATACTGAAATAGCCTGCAGCACATCAAATAAAGAGAAAAAAACAATTTGGCACAGTTTTTTTTAAAACTTAGGTGAAAGGACCAATGGGTCCTTCATTAGTGTGTGTGCATAAATGTTCTCATACTTCTAATTTCCTATTTCAGGAAAAACTTCCATACATAGTCTAGAGCAAATCAAGAGCACTCACCAGTATATTTTTGTAGGTGGTATACATGATGTCATAGCCTCCTATGTCTCAGGTACTGTTAATCTTACTGCCGTTGCTAGAAAGGAACATTAATTACACAGTGGCAGCCACAGAGACAAAGTCGGAAAGTCTAGCAAAACCAAAAACACATTCCAAGACCCAACCACTCAACAATTTGTTAAGCAACTTAAACACCCTGACTCTTCAATTTGTGTTGGTTGATGGAATATAATTTTGTAATTAGCAATGTGTACGTTCCTAATATGATAGTGTTTTATATAATCTCAAAGAATTATGTAAATGACTTACCTGTAAGCTTACATTTTCGTTTTTACCTCATTACTAAATATCACACATGCTATGGTGTTCACTTTTAAGACAATGCAATTAAAAACTTTAAATGAGGTGATCAGGAGGCCACAAGCAATCAGCCTGAAATATGCAGTCAAGTGGAATAAGAGGTAAACACTGCTCAGTGTTTGGGGGAAGGTAGACAAGTTGGTATTGCCATATAGCATAGAACATGGGTGGAAGTAAGTGTCCCTTTGCTGTGCTTGTAATGGGAAGCTCCATAACCATTTTTAGATTTTAGTTGGGGTGCATTCTCATTATGAATAAACTCAAGGTTTATTTCATATTAGGTATCTGAGACACCACTACTTCGTATTCAGCCTTTTAAAGGGATAGGTAATATTTTATACTAATTAGCAGAATATTGAAAAAGCATTGCATCCTTTGGCTTCACATTGTTCTGTATTACAAGATTTTGACTTTGCACTCATACTTTTTTCTGACTTCGGACACCTGTGACCTGCATGAGGATGAGTCTAGCTGATTCCTAGGTAGTCAGCATGGTCGTATTCATCTCTTTCTTTACTATACTTGGACTATAAATCTGGGGCTAACTACTTCAAGGGGACTCGTTCCTAGTCCCCTAGTACTTTTATTTTTCCCTTGTATTCTCTGTTGCTGAAAGAAGCTGCATTACTTTTCATATTGCCCTCCTTAATTTGGCAGTGGTGGAATGTCAATGATTATGTCTGTATGCACACAAATGACAGTGTTTTACTCAGAATGTATTCAGCTGCATCCCTTATACTTCCCTGGAGTATGTATTTGGAGCAAAAAAATATGTTTTTAATTTTAAGTAAGGTTTAAAAAATTAATTTATAATCTGTATCTAAACTCTTAGCAAACATGCGATTAAAAATTTTTTGTTGGCTTTATTGAAGTGTAATTTACACATCATAAAACTGTCCGATTTTAAGAGTATAATTCCATGAGTTTTTAACTCATGCATTCAGTCATGTAACCACCACCACACACAGGCTGAATAGGAAATCTTGCCATCACTCTGAAAAGTTCCCTTGGTAATGAGTCCCCTCCGCCTTCACCCTCTCACCCCTGGCAACCATTGATCTGTTTTCTATCACTCTACTTGTGTCTTTCCTGGAATTTCATATACATGGACTCATATAGAGTATTTGGTCTTGTGTCTGATTTCTTTTAGTTGGCATAATACATCTATGTTACTGACTTGTATCAGTGCTGTATTCTTTTTCTTTTCTTTTTTTGATAGTATTTTATTGCATTTGTTTATCCAATCACCAGTTATGTCCATTTTTTGTGAATTATGAATAATGAAGATGTTATGAACATTTAAGTACAAGTTTTCATCCCCTTGGGTAGGTTCCTAGAGGTAGAGTGGCCGTGCCAATATGTTAAGTGTATCCTCCAAACTGATTTCTAAAGTGACTCTCCCTTCTTGTTTTCTCTCTGGCAGTCTGGGAGCTTCAATTGCTCCAAATCCTCACCAACACTTGGTTTTATCAAACTCTTCCTTTTTTAGCAATTCTAGAGATTTATTATGGTTTCTCACTGTGGTTTAAATTTGCATTTGTTTAGTGACTATGTTATGAATCTTTAAATATGCATATTTATCATCTGTATCTTTTATTTTTTAAAAGTACTCATTCAAATCATTTGCCCACTTTTTAAACCAACTTTCTTGTCTTAATATTTTTATTGAGTCATAAGAGTTCTTTATTTATTTTGGAGATAGGTCCTATATTAGATGTGTGTCCCACAAATATTTTTTTCCAGTCTGCAGCTCCCCTTTTCAATTTTCAAGTGTTTTCTGAAAAGCAAAAGTTTGTAATTTTAATGAATTTCAATATATGCATACTTTTATTGTATATTTCATGTGTATATGTCATTTTATTTTTTTCTTTTTTAAAGACTTTTGTTTATTTATGAGAGGGAGAAAGAGAAAGAGCATGGAGGAACAGAGAGAGAGGAACAAGCAGACTACACACTGAGCATGGAGTCTGATGTGGGCTCAATCTCAAGATCCTGAGATCATGACCTGAGCTGAAACTAAGTTTAATTGACTGAGCCACCCAGGCACCCCTGTATATGTCATTTTAAGGAATCTTTGTCTAACCCATAGTCACAAAGCTTTTCTCATATTTTCCTAGTTTTTTCAAAACTATAAAGTTTTGGTGTTTTTTTTTTAATTTTTGGTTTTACATTAAGTCCATGATTCATTTCAAATTAACTTTTTTAAATGGTGTGAAATAAGGTAGAGATTTATTATTTTCCTTTTTTTATTTGTGAATATAGTTACTTAGTTGTTCTAGCACCATTTGTTGGAAACAGTATCCTTTCCCCAATTGAACCGGATTGATTCCTGTGTTGAGAATCAGTTGACCATATGTATGTGTTTTTCTAAGTTTTAGACTAACATGTTTTCCCCGATCATTCTAACAAGAAAGTTGGTAGAATGAATTTTTTGAGGACAAAGTCCCTTCCCTATAAAAACTAAAAGCAACATACACAGGACAAACTGATTCATAGCTGTTTTATAAAATGTCACTGATTCAATATTTTTATCTCCTTTTGTATTCTAACAATTTCAGCCATGTGGTTATTTCTCTGCATGCCAGTTACAATCCATTTTGCTAAAGTTTATTGTAATGTTATGTTTTTTTTGTTTTTTTTTCTATTGTTATTGCTGATTTATTGTTTTTGTTTTACAGTTGGATGTTTCTAAAATATAAACCATAAGTTGTAGTATTTCATGCAGCTTCAAATATAACACCTGGAATATAGTAGACACTAAATAATTATCTATTGAATTAATGTACAATTGGTAGATATAATTTTATTTTATTTTATTATTTTATCTTATTTATTTTATAAGTATTTTATTTATATATTCATGAGAGACACACAGAGAGAGAGAGAGAGGCAGAGACATAGGCAGAGGGAGAAGCAGACTCCCTACAGGGAGCCCGATGGAGGACTCAATCCCAGGATTGGGGATCACACCATGAGCCTAAGGCTCAACTACTGAGCCACCCAAGTGCCCCCAAGAGATACAATTTAGTTACATCATCACATTTCACTTTGGAACTTTTTGGTAAAAATTTGAAACACTA